>NC_037529.1:58881608-58892130 GCF_001531365.2 Cynara cardunculus var. scolymus | reverse complement strand
TATATATATATATATATATATATAACAATAATAATGATAATAATAATAATAATAAAATATAATTTGATGATTGATTTTGATATTTTGATGGAGATTAAAGTAAATTTCAATTCCCTATGCATTCAACACCCCCTATTAGGAGGTGCCATTAGCACTCCCTTGTTATAATCCATCAAGACAATCACATGTAATACTAAATCATAGATACAGACGACCTTTGGTACGACCTAAGTCGCAAGGCACGACATCCATACACCACCAAGTCTCCTCAAATGTATTATCACATATGATAAGAATGTTTTTACATTCTCGTAAAATAAGATGTTCTCGTTTGAACCTCCACTTATATATACTTCTTGTAAATTATTTGATTTGATATTATATCGTTATGTGAGACAGGCTCCAACACAACATTATCTCTAAAATAATACTTTGATTATATAAATAAATAAATTTATTTGATGGAATTATTAATTGATTAAGATTATACCATGAATTTTTATTGTTTTGAGGACAATATTTGTGATCAACAATAGGAAGGGAACTAGTTTATTCAAGATGGTCATGGGGTCTGATGGACATGAAAATGGCAGCATACCGCCGGAGCATACGGTCGCCGCCACCATTCTCCGACGTTACAAAGTCCACCGCCGGCCGCCTCCTCGCCACATACCGCCTCCAACCCAGCTGGATGTTCACGGCCGCCCATGTCCTCCAATTGGAGGAGTAATATCTCACCATACGCTTCAGCCGCTCGTTTGCAAATTTGTACCGGAAATGGTCCGTTATGTAGCGAAGATGATTGGCATCGAGCCCGAACGCTTCCGTAGGTTGCAAACACGTAAATGTAGCGGAAGATGAAGGGAGCCGGTTTATCGTTGGCCTCCGCAATCACCACGATAGAAGCTCGTCCCCTAAGTAGCCTCCCGCGTACAACATACTCGTAGCCACCACTCCTTTACTCAAATTCTGGCTGCTTTTTACGCTCCCTTGTACGATAAACACCATTCGTTGCACTAGATCGCCTTCTCTAATGATCTGTAGGTCGAAAAATGGTTATCGATACAAATAAAGATCGTAGATTAAGGTTTACGAGTGACCATGCCTTTTCGCCTTTTGAAAACACGAGCGGCTTAACGCGATCACAAATGTTATCAAGAATAAGATCTTCCAAGTCATGGAACAATGGTACCTGATTCATTAAGATAGAATAAAGCATCACTACAACAAAATCGGTTTTATACGAAGTCCTAATATCTATAGTCCTAATAATACACTGTCTAGTATGACTTGGGGGACGTTTACCAAACGCTTACCCAGGTAAAGTAAGAACCAAAAATCTTACCGGATGAATATGGCAAGGACCAAAAATCTTAGCCGATAAGAATGAGACAAGGACCAAGAGTCTTACCCGGTAAGTGAGGGCGACGACTCTTACCATGATAAGCGCTTACCGGGTAAATTGTGCATACGATGTCGTTTTGATGGACTAACATCTTACCCTGTAAGTAAATAATAGTGTAAAATTTTAACAGTAAGCACTTACCGGGTAAGTGTTTGGTAAACGACCCCTAAGTCTTATAAATCAGTGTATTGATACGTTTAGATATTTGTAACGTCCTGTAAAGCTGATTTTGTTATAGCGGATTAAATGAATCGTCTTGAGAAGGTGTAAATTTACCATTCGGATTAGATCGAGACACAAAAACCGTTTGATATCTAGTCTGAGGCCTTCGGGGAAGTCTTTGATCAACTCCATCTCGTCTGCTCCGCCCATGACCGCCCAATTTTGGTGGTCGTAGTGGCGGACTCTTTGCCGGAGACGTGATGGCAATTGTCTCCTCTTCATCCACCACTCCATATCTCGGCACCGAAGTTGCATCTTCTTCTTCCTCGCCATAACCGCGTGCAGAAACACCTTCGATCATGATCATAGTAGAATTAGTTTGTAATCAATAATCATCAAAACCACCCTCTACCGAACTTGCAATCGGTCGATCACCTGAATATTACCAATCAATAACGTGAACAGCATCAAGCCGCTGAGGACGATGCAAATACTGAAGATCACTTCTAGCCAGTGGCTCGTGGGATCAAGATCGTTCCCGAAAGTGCTGTCATCAAAACATATCGTTTGTTTGAGGATCGGTTTTATAGAACGTCAAGAATGTCTAAATATTATAATATATACAAAAGTGTCTGAATCCCATAGTATATTGCTTTATTGGAATTGGATTTATAAGATCAAATAATCGTGCGTCTTAATGTGTTATAATAGAATGTTAGAACGTACGGAGTTCTAGTTCGATTTACCTGAGACTCATTAAGCCCCAAAAGATGGGATAAAGAATCTTGATCGTTAACGAGTTGCTAGAGATCACGGGAAGTGCCCATTGATAGATACCATAGTCGTTCGGTCCATCGGCATCTAAACAAAATGACTTTTTCACGACACCCATGGTCGAGTTTCCAGCACAACGACTTCCCGAGCTCCCTTTCTTCTCCAAAAACTCGTAGCAGACCTCCTCAGTGCAAGAAAGGGTCAGAATGCACGCGTTTTGGTTTGCACATTGTTGTCTGAGACACAAAATCACTCGTTGTATCGCTAAAGCATACCAGCAACCACCGGCAACCTGCTTAACGAAAAAAACGACTGGAGTTAATATCGGTTAGAGATACGGAGTTAAGAATTGATATATGTTTTGTAAAACTTACATGAGACGCGATAAAATAGGCGATGAGATTAAGTGCAAAACCCCACCAAATGGTGCCGAAGATGTATCCCGTGACCTTTGCCATTCGTGTCATTAAAGAGACGGAGTGATAGACTTTCGGGAGGAACTGGAACACGAAAATGAGTAGAAGCGTAGTCATGATCGTCTTTATTCGCTCTTCTTCGATTAGTCTCGGCACTAGTAACCAGAACACAACCTAAAACCGAACCAAAATTCAGTATAAACGGTACGTACACCAGAATCTTGTGTGCTTTTCTAAACATGTTCGACTTTTGCATAATATATAGATAACATTTGAGTGTCGCTTTTAACACGCCTCTACATCTGTTCTGTACCGATGTCACGGTCATTATGAAAAAGGTAAATCATGGTATTTTAGGAGACGATGTAAAAGCCCATTTATCGTGAAAACTCTACTCATGATAATTATTATTTTTTATTAGTTTTTTTTTCGTATTTAATATATTTAGGATAACGGCTCTACATCATGTCATAGAATCATTTGAGAAGTGATAAGTATTTGAAGAGTAAATGAGTGATCTGGTCAAGATCTATGACTATTATTGTGAAGAACCAGATAATTCCTTGCATGGTATGTGGAAAATAGAGATATAGTTTCGTAACTTTTACAAATGTGCGCAAAACAAATGCATATGTGAATCCGTGTGATTCACATAAAAACTATATATTTATATGTGAACCTGTGTAATTCACATATAAACAAATTAACCGATTCACATATGAACTATGGATTTAGATATGCATTTGTCTACGGTATATTTATAAAAATTACCAAAATACCCTCTATGTTTCACTTGATAGGACTAGAATCACTATCAACACGTGGCAAATCTGAATACCTGAGGAACCGGGAGTATGACGAATGCGTCGTACCAGAACCCTCTACGTGATGTCACATAACGAGATGCGATAGAGTGCGGGTCCCACACCAGCTTTCCACAGCCAATCACAAGCGACTCACGTGACACGTAAGCAACCCGGAACTGTAACCACATATGGACTACATGAAAGCAGTCGATCAACGTCCGCAACCCAGCCACAACCACCGCAACACCGCCGTCAACGTAGAGACAAGGACTGCCGCCACGGCCGATCGACAGCACGTAGAAGAACAAAGGGTCGATGGCCAACGCCATCCCACGAGCTAGCAAGACGAACCTGTTCCACCTCTGGATGCTTTTGCTCCGGGGATCATACACTCGTCTGAACTGTCCAAACGACGTCGGTCTCAGTTTTCCGGCGGAATATCGGTTCTTGATGCTCTTGGATTCGGGTCTGTTGCGGATGGGAATGAGGGAAGAGCCGGCGGAGGCTTCCCATTGGGGTTGTTGAGCATGGTCGACGTCGCAGCTGGTGGAATGGAACACCGGAACACCTACTTGAGTGCAGGCATAACAGTCGGTGGTGAATGAGATTGTGTTAATGTTGTCTTCCACTTCGTCACCGCCACCATGATCAGAGGGTTTAGTTGGCCGTCGTAACATTCCGACGAGTGAAGCCATTTTCCGAAGTGGGTTCCTTGCAAGAAGTATGAGAAGATCGATGCATATTTTGGTGGCCACATAAATTCGCATAAGTACACATACATCTGCAGAAAGATCCTTGAGATGGGGACGATGATTATGACAGAAATCATGCAGTTCTCGTGGTTTTGTCTGATGAATTATTAGGGTTTTTGTATTAGGGCTATGAACGACCAAAAAATGGTTTTAAATGATCATTTTGTATGTAGATCTACCAATGATTCAAGGTGTTGACATATGGTAAATGCAGGCATGCAAACAAAACAAAACAAGGACTTGACTTGACATATGGTAAATGACAAGGCAACAACGCTGTTCATATACCATCTCTGTGTCGATGACAACTATAATTTTGATGGTTAATTATACATGTATATATGAGCGGTGACGGATCCAGAAAGTTCTATTATTGGGGGTATATTTAAGAGTGTCAAAATTTTCTGAAACCAAATAACTCATTAGAACCGATACGATTTCGGGTTATTTGGTTTCCGGATTAAACGGTTTAGTTATCGAATAAATATAGCTTATTCGGTTTGGTTTTCAATAAACTTTTGACTATTTTGGATAAACCGAGACATCATATTGCCATGTACATATTTTACTTTCCGGTTAAACGAAAGCAAATGAACACACTACACATTAATAGTTAGTAGCAAAAAATTAGAGGGCAAGAGGTCCATAACTTAGATTCAGTTAAAAAGAAATCAGAAAACCAAGGAATCAAAAATAAAAGACAAACTAGTAGCAAACCTTAAATCAAAATAACAAACCCAAATTAAATAACAAATTAAAGAATCCTAAATCAAATAACAATTAAGAAAGAAAAAATTAAAAATTAACAAATAACGATCATTATAAATCTATAAAACAATAAATACAAAAAGAAAGTTGAAAAAAATCAAAATAGTGATTAATCAAATTATTAGCATTATAGCAAACAAAACAAGAAATAAAATGATTTTCAACAGATTGAGACTTGAAACTTAAGGGCATTTAATTGATCATTAAAGTAATAACCCATTGAAGTAAGAGTTATAAATGAGATGCATAAATTTATATTTGGAGCCTTACCTTTAATTGTTGGGGGCTTATTAATAATTTTTGGTTAAAAAGAAATTAAAACCTATCACTCATGCTTTATTTGGATGTTTCTTGGGGTTAGCTTGTTGGGGGCCCGTGTCCACTACACCTATATTGTGCATCTGTCACCGTATAGTAGGGTGTTTATATATGTAACCAGTTAAATTTAATGGATTCACGCGGAACTATTCAATCAAATTATATTGGATTGTGTTAACCAATTTAATACAATCAAGTTAGGACAACATTGACAGTGACGGATTCAAGATTTTTGTCTAATAGAGGCATCTTATTAAAGACCAGAAAGTCGTTTGATGTGTTATTAGCCTAATTCGACCGGTTCAAGGGATTTTTAAAGTTATTTTTGTTGATTTCTAAAGATTTTTTAGTTTTTCTGTCGATTTCAAGGGATTTTTTTTCCTGTTTTTCTGGTTGATTTCAAGAGACTTTTTAAGTTTTTTGGTTGATTTCAAGGTATTTTTATGCTTGGTGGGGCACAGGCGGGAAATCACTTGAGTGATGAACTATGGTAGAAAGTTAAAATAATTGCTTTTAACCTATGTAAAAAAGAAAAAAAAAACTAATGGGGGCCATTCCCTACCTTTTACATGCTACATTCGTCATTGCAACTCAACCAACACCAACCCTTACGATTGGGTTGGTTATTGAAATGCCTTCAAATGTCTAACCGTTGGTACTGAAAAGTGATGATTTATATAGGAAGTGTTGGTAGAAGGAAGTTGAATGCAAACTTCCTTCTACCAACACAACATATTTTCATTTTTTAATTTTTTTTCTCTATAACTTGTATAAAACTAAAGAATTACATATTTATTGCAGAAGTTAAAAAGGTAAGACCGGTGATCCTAAACAATTTGACTGCGACAAATTTGAAAGAGAGGGAAGGAGAAAGGTGCTTTCAGATCCGATGAACAAAAGATGTTCTCCGGAGGAGGCTACCAAATTTACTTCAAAAACTCTCACAATGATTGTTCTTTCAAAACTGGTGAATTGAAATGTAAGCCAAGGTGGCTATTTATAGCCATCTTTACATTTAATGCTGTTTATCTTACTTTTCCGCTTGTCTTCTTCTGGTTGGTTGATCCATGTATCATCGTACTCTTCACTTCAACCTTTGACTTTGATGTAGACACATTTTTATCTTAGTCATCCTTTAGTATGCCGAGGGAACAGTAAAGAAAATAAAGTACCATTCACATGGTGCTTTTGTACTTGCTTAGGCTGACATGATCACATGTTCTCATACTTAGATAAGAAGTAAGTGAATTAGGGAGCCAAACTTGCTAGCCAAGTTTGTATTTCAAGATTTAGCTTGCTAGTAGTAGTATTTTTCATACTGATCTTTTTACGACTAAATAAGAAACCAATCCGCTTTGTCGACAATCTTGACCTTACTTCAACTAGTTTTTGATTTTGCTGAAGGAACTTTTTTCTTGGATCAGCGCAAATAGTTGTAAGACTTTTACAAGTAAGAATCCTAAGTGGATAGACATTATGAAGTTTACATCGACTATAAATGGATAGGTAGTGAATACTTGATTCTTCATCTGATGATTAAATCAATCGAATCAAGATATTTCATATGATCAATGCCAACTATACACATCCGAAGTGATCATGTTTCTGAAGTATATGCAAGGATATCGGATGATAGGGATAGATGGGATATTCGATTGAGGGTATCGGATATGAACCGAGTAACAAGGAAAACAAGAATGTTTCTTTTCTAAGTGTTTGGTCGTATGTCTATTAGTATTATATATAAATCCGATGGTTGAGACCAACAATCTCCCCCTATTTATTAATAATACAAATAGATATCAAGAGAAAAAGATGGTACTGAAACTCATAAGTTAAAACATGAATCCAAACTCATAAATACGGTGATCCATTTTTGGATTATTTTGCCATTTATTCTTTTTGTTCTTTTCTTTTTGGCAGGCTTTTTCTCTTTTTGTTTTGTTTTCTTTTATCCTTTTATTTTCTTTCTCTTTCTTTTCTTGGTCTTTTCTTGACTTGATCGGATTACAACAAAGTAACTATGAAATGAACAAGGAAAGAAATAGCAGATAACTAGGCATTTAAGCTAGACAAATGATATGTAAATAGTTTACATCATTTAAAATAAATTTTTTAATTATTCACGAGTCTTTACATAAAATCGTGGCTAAACTTAGGAGATCAGAGATGAAGACGATATGAAAAATTGTTTATATTGTTTGTTTTCATATTTTTGTTTTCTTTCCAAAAATACTTCCTCAAACGTTATTGGTATGTCTCCTTTGTCGTGGTTTGGATGTTGTGTTTGCTCCCCCTCACCATTGGCATGTAAGACCATTCTTGTTGTGTAATTGATCAGATGTTGGGTTTGCTCCTCCTCACCATTGGAATGTAAGACCATTCTTGTTGTGTTGTCGATAAGATGTTAGGTTTACTCCTCTTCACCGTTGGAATGTAAGACCATTCTTGCTGTGTTGTTGACCGGATGAAGAGGAGATGTACCTGAGTGTAATTACTTGAGGAGGTTGAAGAAGAGGTTTCTGAGCACTTCTTGTTAGAATGAACAAGTTCATAAACATGACTTATAAAACATACACTTCTAGGATAGATTTTTCGCAAAGAACATATACTGGATAAAGATCATTTGTGAGGAAGAGAGAGAAATTTTTTTGAGGATTTTTAAACGAAAAAAATAATTTTATCAAGAACTAGATACTTTGTTGAGCAACTAGATTTCTCAGAGTTGTCAACAAGGTAATTGGATAAATTAATATTAAAAGAAAATATATAGGCTATGTTTATATTTGTGGAAAAAGGAAGAAAGTGAGAGAATCCGAAGATCGTTCTTTTGCTTTCGAAATTTAGACCAAATGGACTAGAATCTGAGTCCTTTAATCTAGAAAAACAAAAAGTCATCTCAAACACTGTAGTGGATGATATTTCTTTTTAATAGACTTAATTAGAAACTCTAATCACTATTCAAAATTGACGGATGACTTAGTCTCCTTCTCCGCTTCGACTTGGGAGATGTCCTTTACAAAAGGTCACTTGCCCAGGTGAACAGCTGCCCAAAAGAAAAACACTTGGAAGTCCAAGGAACTTTAGTACTGCACTCTACCACGAACCAGCAGCCTCCCGCCAAGCAAGACCGACCTATTATTAAAAGAAGGCTTGGATAGAGAGCCGTTAGCAATGGCTGTGGAAGTCATATCAAATCTTGTTTATGAGATTAAATAAACCGCTCTGGTACCACTTGTTGGTCCTAGAAGTTGATGACTCACACATAAAGTGTTTGTAGAATAGGGGGGAGGGTTGAATACAAACACAATAAATTTTCACTTTTTAAATTTTTGCTTTATAACTTGTATAAAAACAAAGAATTTATAGATTTGTTGTGGAATTTAGAAAGATAAGACCTGTGATCCTAAACAATCTGATTGTGAGAAATTTGCTAACTGAAAGAGAGGGAAGAAGAAAGGTTCTCTTCTAGATCCAATGAACAAATGATGTTCTTTGGAGGATGACACCGAATTTACTTCAGAAACTCCCACAATGTTTATTCTTTCAAAACGGGTGAATTGCTATATATGCCAAGGGTGGCTATTTATAGCCATCTCTGCATCTAATGCAGTATGTCCAACTTTTCAGCGTGTATTCTTCTGGTTGGTTGGTTCATGTATCATAGTACTCTTCACTTCAACATTTGAGTTTGATGTAGGCACATTTTTATTTTACTCCATCCTTCAGTATGCCAAGGGAACAGTAAAGAAAATAAAGTACCATTCACATGGTGCTTTTGTACTTGCTTAGGCTGATATCATCACATGTTCTTATACTAAGATAGGAAGTAAGTGAGTTGGGGAGCCAAACTTGCTGGCCAAGTTTGTATTTCAAGATTCGGATTGCTAGTAATTTGGTCAGACTACTAGTTGACTTCTTACATTGTACTGATCTTCTTTTGGCTAGATGACAAACCAATTCGTTTGGTGACGACCTTGATCTCACTTCAACTAGTTTCCGATTTTGCTTAAAACACTTTGCTCTTGGATTAGTAAGATAGTATAAGACTTTTACAAGTAAAAATCTCACCAATGTCTATATCTGAAAAGTAAGCTACAATTTGGATGTTACCAGTTTATATACATTATGAAGTTCACATCGGATAAATGGGCAGATAGTGAATGGTTGATTCTTTATCCGATGATTAAATCAATTGAGTCAAGACATTTCATCTGAAGAAATGCTAACTATACACATTTGAAGTGATCATGCATCCAAAGTATGCAAGGACGTCGAGAGATAGAGATAGATGGGATATAGACATTATTAATAGTTTTAAAATATTTCATTCTTTATATGTTTAATCGTTTATTAGAATTTCCTTTGTTTTAAAATTATTTTGATTAGAAATTATTAATAGTCAAATACTAATTCAATAACTGTTAATGAAACAGTTTGCAATTATCGTTCAACATTACATGACAATCGGTTCGTCTTTCATTGTAGTTGACAAAAAGTCACGTGAGTTCGTTCTATGAATGGTGAAACAGATTAATTTCTTGTCACCTACAATGAATTAAGTATATCCTAATAAATTATGAAACATAAAACATACTATAATCAACAAAAAATAATAAAACATTTTGAATACTAAAGCAAATATTTTATTTCATTAAATCAAGAAATGAAACTGTATCATTATTTTTTGTTTCAACACTAATTCAATAACCGTTAATGAAATTGTTTCACTAAAACAAGAAATGGAACTGTTTCAAAAAATGAAACTGTTTCAAGAAATGAAACGAACACATATTTCATATTCTACTGCTTTTATAATTCATATTTTAATAAGTATAATTTAATAAAATAATAATAAAAATTTAATGGTAAAAAAATTATATTAAGTATAAATATTTACCTCCTTTCATATAAAACGCTTCTATTAATACATTTTCATAATTAACAGTAGTTATTACCTTCCAATATTAATCAATATACGATGAAATGACCATTATACCCTTACTTATTAGAATTAAATAAAAAAACGAAATTTTCCTATTGGTCGAAAGTGGTTTCCATAGTTTTCATGAATTGAGCGGTTTGCAACGTAATCCTTCTATATATATATATATATATATA
>NC_037529.1:58860347-58880204 GCF_001531365.2 Cynara cardunculus var. scolymus | reverse complement strand
GGGGGGGGGGGGGTCCAAACCGTCCAAAAAAGGTTCTAGACTGTAGATCGGACCAAACCGTCCGGTTTTGCTACTTTCCAAACCAGACCGGACCACCAGACCGCTGAAACCGCCAAAAACGGTTCAGTTTGACTTGGTTCGGCCGGTTTGAGCGGTTCGACGGTTTTTTTGGACACCCCTAGTTTATTTATAGTGTTTATTGATTTACATCGGAGTGATAATGGTGTGTTTAGATGGAGAAAGAAAAAGATTGTTTATACTGGTGTCAAATAAGAAGTTTTTGATAAGTTACTTTATTTTAACTTATCATAAACAACTTATTAGATTTGAAAACTAAATTACTTTTATAACCCTAAACCATCATTCCTATCCATCGACACATCAGCCCCCCATTTCATTCTCCGAACACATCGGCGCCCCATCCATGATGACAATGATATCCTTTGTAAAGCTCCTCCCTTTCTCTCTCCACTATCTCCCTACTATTATTATTTAATATAAATTTGTATTTGGTTAGACTCTCCTACTCTCTTATGTGTGAAGAAATCTCGGTTTTTTTGGTTTTTTGTAAGTACACTATGTGTTATTCTTGTAAGTTCTTCCGTGTGTGAGATTGTTTAAGTTAGGTTTATCCTTTTCTTATTCCCCAATAATTTTGTGTTAATTTTTTATATACATCAATAAGAAATAAAAAAGTTAAAAATTCATGTGTAATTGTATGTAACCCCCCCTTCTACAATTACTTTATGTTTATTTCCATCTCATTCGGGACCAACACAAATCATGATCCTCCTTCTCTTAAAACAAAACTCCTAAAACATATATATTACAATCAACTCAAGGATTCAAGAGAAAAAAATGTAACAAACTTTAAATCTATGTCAAAATCGGATAAATGATGAATTTCCATGAAAAATCATCTGTTTAATCCCAAAATACCCAAATGAGCCCTAACTTCCCAAATCAAGTAACAAAACTCCATTAATGGATGAAAACGATTGGGCGAAATGACGTGAGAGAAAGAACCTCTTGGTGGAGTCCAGTCCCTGAGCGGCTCTCGGTTCTTGAGCATGTTGGGGGATTACGCGGCAGTTGAAAGAGCCACTCGAAAGCTTGACAAAGAAGCGAAAAAGGCCTAATCCCTTTGTTCTAATCCATTCGGACAACTATGGCAACTCGTACTAATTGCCCTTGCACTGATACCAGTAAAGGGAGCGTCGGCCAGAAGATAAGGGGAAAAACTGCACAAACTTACCAAGCTTAAAGATCAAGATTCATACATGATGAGGATGATTTTTCCACTTCTTCTTCTACGATCCTCCCAAAAATCCTTTAATGGCGCATTTTCTTCAAAGTATCCTTTTTTGCACACACACATTATAGATATGATACACATTTAATGGAGAAATGGGGAAAGAAAACTCTCATTAACCGTCAACTTACAACTTTATCTCCTAAATAATAGAAGGTTCTCATATTCACCCTTAAATTTTTGTTAAACATACAAAATGAAACAAGGGTTATTATGTTACATCAATTGTAATGTTCGGTTTTAAGTTATGGGTTGATTGGGTTTTGAAATAAATAGTGATGGAAAGTTGAGGGGTAAATCAGGCATTTATTGAAAGATGTGGGACCAATGGTGAATTAGTGGTCACCTCCTTGTGGGTTATGTTTTTTGGTCCAGTATTATTTTCTGGATTTATGGTTTTCACATGGGGGGAGGGTGCATGCCTATGCATCGTCTCACCCTCCCCTCCTGAGAATTTCATATGTAAGTTGAGAAGATATGGTTAGGAAAAGGGTTTTGGTGATGGGGTTGAAGGAGAGAAAGAATCAAAGAGTGCAAAGGGAGATCTTGAGTAATTTCGGACGAGATGAGTTTTTACAAAATTTTGGTAAATTATGTGTTATTACGTTACACATGATCTACTTTGATACATGAAATTATGTGACGTGTTTGGATTCGAAAAATTATGTCTGATGGGATGTGTTCATCTCTCATGCCTTGGGAGATGAGGGAGCGCTCATCTCCCATGCCTTAGGAGATGAAGGAGTTCATTGGCCAAGTTTTGACCTATAGTTTGTTCATCGTTTAGGCCGCGATAGTTGGCGGGTTTAACCACGATAGATGGCAGGACAGCTATGATAGTTAGCGGTTTTAACCACAATAGATGGCGGGCAGCCGCAATAGTTGGTGGGTTTAACCGCGATAAATCGCGGGCATCCACGATAGTTTAAATAAGTTGAAATTTGAACTAAAACTATTATCATTTTTATGACATGTTTTTATACGAGGGATATCACTCACTAGACTTTTCGGTCTAAACCTTAGTTGTTGTAAATGTATTTTTGCAGGTCAACTCAGGTTGTAGCGTCTTATCTAAAAGTGTTACAATGAGTTTATATGACGTTTTTGGACATCCTAACAAGTTTTTTATAACACTTTTAAAATAAAGTGTCATGTTGTTTATTTTATATGATACTATTTCAAAGTTTATTCTATAAAAATATGGGTTTTAGGAGAATTCTCAAAAGTGTCCTATAAAATAGCGAAAATGACATTTTGTTTTAAAAGTGTCCAAAACTCTTTATATTTTGGTTTTATAAACTGAAGTCCTATAAAATATCATACTATAACGTTTAGAGATTTTAGGTATCCTATAAACCCGTTCTCAAGCTTCCCTTTGATTCTTCAATTTCAAAATTCTATGTAGATGGATTCATTAAACTTTGGTTATTTAGTGTTTTTTTCAAATAATTTCTTTTATAATTTTCTGATCATCTAACAGAATTTAGAATTAAGTGACACGTTTTATTTTTCGCACATGACCTCCAAAATATCAGGACCGAGGCTATCGTGTCCGGGATCATGACAAATGTCATCATCTGTGGCACAAGAAGTCAAATGTTCCTATTTTGACAATGAAATCAACTCGGTAAATTCCAAAATTCCATTTACTAATTATAACATCAAAATACGGGTATTACAAGGGACCACACTAGTGTTCTATTTAAAACAATAACCATGTGTCTATTTGTTTATATATGTAACTTATAATTCATATATTGCAGCCCCAATTGAATTGTGGACTTCTAGTTATGGTTGTAAACGAACCGAACATTCAGTGAACCGTTTGGTGGGAAGTTCGTTTATGTTCGTTTATTTAATAAATGAACGAACATGAACAAATTTTTTGTTCGTTTAATTAAACGAACGAACATGAACAAGAGTCTTGTTCGTTCATTTATGTTTGTGAACGTTCGTTCATTTACCATTCGTTTATATATTAAATTTAATATATAATCTTTTATTTATTTACTTTGAATTCAAATAATATTTATTTATGTTCGTTTAGCATGTTAACGAATGAATATAAACGAACACGAACACACCTGATTTCTAAACGAACGAACACGAACACAAATATTTCCGTTCGTTTACTGTTCGTATCCGTTCGTTTGTTCGGTTAAGTTAAACGAACGAACATGAACAAGCCTCTGTTCGTGTTCGTTCGGTTCGTATACAGCCCTACTTTTGAGCTTGTGTTTGAGCCCAAACAATGTAAGCTCCATTTTTCTCATGGTCAACTTCAATTATTACATACTCTTATATTAACATGTGTATTTGACTTTTAAACATGTTTAACCAGAACCATATTGTAACAACCTTAAAAATAGAAGACAGTTTAAACCTGTAGACTTAAAGCGGACCAAGATTGGATCGAATACAATCACCCAATAAAATGAGAAAATAGTATGGGAGTGAGTTTACAAATTTAATGAATGATAACCAAAAACCTACTAATCTAAATCAATTCTAAATCTAGATTACAAATTGGGTATCGTTAAAATCCTCAAAAAGAAAAGGTGTATCTTTAGTAACTCCACGATTGACTTCCAAAAGGATCACCCAAAAATACCTCTACCGGCACATGCCGCTTCGCTCAAGCCTTAGGAGTCCACCTCTAGGGGAACCTGATATACATGTCATTTAAGAAAAAGTGTTAGGCTTAAGGCCTAGTGAGCACAAACATTTATTGAATAAAGCTCTAACACATTAAAACGAAAAATGTAGCTTTATTAAGTCATGCCCATTTATATATATAGTAAAATCATATTTACCATTGGAAGGGCGTAAAACATCATAGGATGAAGGAGGAGACCCGATTTACCATTTACAGTGATGGAACACATAAGCAAGCCACGATTCGATGTTATATAAGCAACACATATGAATAATCAATCATTAAGATCAATCTCTCCGGTTTAGGTTCCAAAACTTATCAAACTTTGAATTAATCATCCCCATTGTATATAAAATCGTTTCCGACACTTGTCTCGTCGAAATACGTAAAATCCCCAACTTAAAATTTTGACCTAGTTGGTCCAAAATTAACCAAATGTGAACTACACGAAATAAAAGCTTTAGCGAACTAAAATATAACATTTTAACATGTATATGGTTTGATGATAGTATAGGATGAACTCACAAGTTAGGTTTTGAAGGAAACCTATGAAGTTATATAGCTCCTTAAATGAAGTGAGAAAGATAAGGTATGGAGGAAAATGAGGAGAAACCCAAGGAAGATCGACATTATTACCAGGTGACCAATGCAACTTTACTGCGGGTTTAGTCGCCCTCTCAGTTTCTAACCCGGCAAGAACAGTCCTAAAGCGACTTCAGTACAGGTTTAGCCGTATCAAGGTCGCCCGCATTCTTGAAAGAGGACACAAACAGTACAAATAAATAGTTGTTTTATCTTTACATGGGGTTTTGATACTATATAGATTTTTATTATGTTGAAGTGTCGTAAAGCTGCTCGAGAGACGAGCCCCTTCAGATTCGACATGGATTTCGACCCCGTGAGCTGAGTTCTATATCTTATAAAACTCAATGTTGGTGATTTTAGTGTCATCAACCATTTTGGTTTAATTGTGATTTACTTGAGATCGATTGAGATGATAAGGCAAACATACATGAGTTAAGAGGTGCAAAGTGCACACTCACAAATGTTTGCCCCTATCACCTTAGATCTCCATAAAGCAGGGGTCAAAAGGGTCGCGCCCCCTTGCGGGGTCTTAAGGGCAATGCCCTTGAGACCCTCGGATCTAAGTTTTAAAAGAATAAAAAAAATTCTAAGCCTTTGTGTGTTTTTCAGTTATTGATAAGCCATCACTGAAGGTATTATTCTGCATATCACTGAAGAGCCCCAGTTGTCGCTGAAAGGCCTTCGGCTATCACTGAAGAATTGAAAGGCTATCGCTGAAGATGTATTTTCCAGAACTTAAGATTGGGTTATAACTACCTTTTGAACTTATCCATTAACGGTTACAACCGTTTAACCTCCTTAACTGTAGATCTCTCTTGTAAATATATAATTCCGTATGATTTTTTCTAGATTATCCCGATACTGATATAAGACGTATAATTAAAATACTAGATTTAATATAAAAACAATCCTCTTATTTATATCATGAATGCTAAATTCATTTTTGTTTAGCCTCGTACGGGTAATTAGGTGAACATCAACCAGAACTCATGATACATGTCAAAGACTCTGCCGGCTCTCGATCGATCCTAGTTACATGCTAAAATTAATCTGCGAGTAATAAGTTTGTCCGGGTACGAAACCGTACGGAACAGCGTGATACGCAATGACTGCTTCGTTCCTCCGGGAGATGAGCCTGAACGAAAACGGACCACGAAACGATGGGTCAATGTGCGCTGTCCAAACCGCACCCCATGTGTTTTGCATCCATCTAAACTGGGGTGAGCCAAATGGTGCTACCTCGACCGAGTTAAGACCACCATCTCCTTCGCAAAACTCGATCGCCATCGCAAACCAGTAAGGGTTCGTCATCGGGTCAATCTTGAATGCAATACTTGTACTACCATAGTTGCATGCCACCCTAGTCATATATACGCAAATTTAAAGATGTTAAAAGATCAAATATATGATATTATAAATCAAAAATCATATCACACCGCTATAAAATCGGTTTTATTTCAAAAAATATGTCATAAAAAACTTGTTAGGATGTCCAAATAAGTCATATACGATCTTTTGGTCATATAAATTTAAATGTTATAAAACAGTCTATTATACACTACAATAAAATCGAGTTTATAGGACACTCTCAATTTCTAAGCATCCTAATAAACCTCTTTATAAGACTTAGTTTATAGGACCAAAAAAATAAAGCGTTATATCTAATGACGTTGTAATAAGTTTATATGACGTTTTTTGACGTCGTAATAAGTTTTTTAGGACACTTTTAATATAAAGCGTCTCATTAGCAACTTTATAGGATACTATTTGAAAAACCGTCCTATAAAAAATTGAGTTTATAGGACACTGTCTCAAAAATGTCTTATAAAGTTGCTAATGCGACACTTTGTATTAAAAATGTCCTAAAAAACTTGTTAAGACGCCCAAAAGCGTCATATAAACTTATTACAACACCTTTAGATAAGACGCTTTATATTTTGGTCCTATAAATCAAGTCCTATAAAACGGTCTATTGGGACGTTTAGAGATTACGGTGTCCTGTAAACCCAATTATGTTGTAGTGATGATACATTGTTATCGTAGTATTAGTTATAAGTTTTTGTGTATACCTTCGATATTGAACATCCACTTGACCAAGATTACGTAGATGATCAGCTTGTCCAGGACTCGACATCGCACCAAAAGCGGTCCCACTTAAATCGAAAGCGAATGGGACCTTGTTGCATGCACCTGGGCACTCATCGGTTATGGTCACAGTAATAGGATTCCTCGAGCAAAACGGCTCTCGAGTGCATAAAACCTGATTCATTAAGCGCGATTTAGCCATTTAATTAATATGTCGATTGAAATGAAATAATTAGTTAAGTGTGTTGATTCCATTATAAAAAGAGTACCTGATAACAAGTCCCACAGCCTTTGCCTTTGAGATATAAGTTTGCATTTCCTGCTGCTATCATGGCTGAGAATGGAGGGTTTTGCACATCATCAGCCCATCCACAAGCTCCTCCTGCATGTCATCCAAAAATGGAGTTTATATATATATATATATATATATATATATGTATGTATATATATATATATATGTATATATATATATGTATGTATATATATATATATATATGTATGTATGTATAGTCTCCTTTGATACCCATGCATGCATCAACTTCAATTAATACATCTAAACATTATTGAATCTTAGGATCAAGATATATACATGTATATAGAGACACTTATAGGTGTATATATAGAGAGGGAGAGTCACGTTAAGTGGAAAACTGTAAAAAAATAAAAAACAGATGAGAGTTTAAATGCAACCCGTCATATTTGTACAATCAATGCAACACAATCAATTGAGAAACTTATGGAATTGATGAGAGTTCATTTATTATGATTTGAATGTTTTTGGAAGATGACTAGGATTCATTAATTATGATCAATACTTTATATTATGAAATAATCAAAACTTTTATAAAATCACATATTCATCAAATTACATAGACGGTTGAGATTGAGTTGTATTGRTTATACAAATGTAAAGTGTTGTATAATAATTCGCCTCTATATATATATATACACACATACATAAATACACAGATATATATATATATATACATATATATAGAGAGATGAGCGATCAAATAAAAACCACTCTCATTTGTACAAACCGTACAAACCACCCTTATACGTCGATTTCATTGTCTAATCTTATGAAATTTTTTCATGAAATTGTTTAATCTTGTGAAATTGTTTCATATAATACTTTTTTTGATGAATTTGTTTCATACATGGTTATGAAATTGTTTCATATAATATTTAATGAAACTGTTTCATGTATTTCTCTAAAATTAAAATAATGAAGATAATAATATCCATGATTAACACCATCTACAATAAAAAAATGGTTAATCAACCTCTCATAATTACAAAACAATGAACAAAATGAAAAATTATGATCGGTTGAATATGGTTTTCACGGTTTATACAAATTAGATGGTTTTTATTTGAACGTTCCCCCCCTCTCTCTCTCTCTCTCTCTCTCTCTYTATATATATATATATATATATATATATATATATGTTATGGTGAAGGTAAATAAGTACGTACCACTTCCAGCACCATGTGGATCTCCATACCATGTTGCCAAAGCTGGGAAAAACCCAGGCAGAACACTGGTTTTGTTACGAAGCTCATGTTCAGAACATGAAGAGTATCCATTTACAGACAGAAACATGATCAAAACCAACATCAACAAACATCTTTCCAAAATTAACCCCATTTAATCTACTAAACTTCCAAGATTAATTCTTATTATCATTAATCACTTAAATTACCCAAAAAATAGAATTAATTAATCACAACATTTCATCAAATCTTGATTCTTCTTCTTCTCCTTCTTCTCTTGATCAAACACATACAAATAATTCTAAAACACCATCCACTGTGTGTGTGTGTGTATATATATATATATATATATATATATATGTAATGTATGTATATATATATAAGTAGAGGGTTGATATATATATATATATAATTAAGGGTTTCAAGAATGAATGGAAAACAAAAAACCTTAATTAGGTTTGTAAGTGCAAATTAAAGACAGAAATGGGAGTGCATGAACTGCATGTTTCAGGGCCTAATTTATGGATTTGTTTGGAGTCAAACCTGCATGGAGTTGACTTGTTCGATCGATGTTACTCCACATCTTTTACTCACATGTAAAAAAGACCCAACTACAATGAAGGGGGATCAAGAATATTTTCGGAACCTTGTTTTCTAATTACATAAAATACGATTTTTTCCTGATTTTTATCGAATGTCATGTTCACCGTGTTTTTATTATACTTGTAATATACACTAACAAGTTGAGCCTTTTTTACATAGATAACGTAAGTAAACGTTATCTTTATATAAGGGGTAGGTTTCGTGAATCTAAAATTGATTAGCAACTCGTTCATTGATTCATCAGGAATATGAATGTGTTATTTACAGGGCCGTTTTTGGGGGAGGGTTGGCCAAGCGCACGCCTTCTTGTGAGCCCAAATTTTTCTAGCATTTAGTACGTGGTTTAAAAAATAGTAAATAAAAGAGACCAGTATAACAAAATTGGGTTTATAGAATGCTAGAAATTTCTAAACGTCCTAGTAGACCGTCTTATAAGACTTAATTTTTAGGACTTTTTACATTAAATTGTCTTATCTAAAAGGGTTGTAATACGTTTATAGGACATTTTTTTGGCATAAATAAAAAAAATTAGGACATTTTTATAAATAAAAAAAAAGTGTTGCATTAGCTATTTTATATGATACTATTTGAAAAACTGTCTTATAAAAACAAGTGTCCTATAAAAAGATGGGTTTATAGGGATTTCTCAAAAGTGTCTAGTAAAATAGCTAATGTGATGTTTTATATTAAAAGTGTCACAAAAAACTTTTTAACATGCCTAACAGCGTCCTATAAACTTATTACGACGTCTTAAGATAGAATGTTTTTTTTGTTTTATACATTAAGTCCTATAAAGCAGTATATTATGATGCTTAGAAAATTTTAACGTCGTATAAACTCAATTTTATTGTAGTGGGCATCAAAAAATTTAAAATCTAATAAGATTCAAAAAGAATTTAGTATTATATTAAGGGCTATTGAATATTAATATTTGAGAAGAAAATATGTAAAAAGTTAATTGGTGATCTATATGATAACTTCCATCTTGAAAGGCATTTGGCGCTTTTATAAAACATCTGTTATTCTTCTTTATCTGTAATCCAATAACCCACTTAACGAGTTCTGCTAAGCTAGCTATATGTTGTGTATTATCTGCGACTTCTACATAAGGCGGTAAGATGACAACTTGAACAGGTACATATCCAAGGCCCCTGACACAAATAGCACCTCACAAGTTCGATTTTGATATATTTCTCTCAGTATTTTTATTCAGTATCAAAGTTTAAAGCTGCTTGACTTGAAAACCTTGATATATTCTCTATCATTCATTTCTCACTAACTTTTAATCATTTTATCTGCATAAATTCTATTTTTATATTGGAATATATTAGATTTATTTTTATCAGCTAAGAAAACTCCTGTCTTTTGGAAAACGATACCAGCCATATGAGATGGTTCAACTTATATTTATATTTACGATTTCAAAACTACATTTGCTTATTCATGCATTATTGACTCATTATTACCTAATATTGAGGTGCATGAATCTTAAGTGTTGGTCTCAATCATCGGATTTGTAAATAATACATATAGTGTTCAATCAAACACTTAGAAAAGAAAATTCTTGTTTACCTTGTTTTATAACGAATATATTCGATGAACTTCATCCATCAGATATAATTCCAATATAGTAGCATCTGAACCTCAAGTCTTAGGCCTCGGATGTAACTCATCGAATCCGTTTGTATAGATTGTGAAATCAACTCTTCTATCCTTAAGTATTTACCATCCGATTAAGAAAAGCAGATAGACTTGCTCGTTGGAGTCTTAATACTTAAAGAATCAAATATCCATAGTTTGTACCAAGTCTTTTGGTATCCGATAAAGCACCTTCAAACTACTCGGTTGTTTGAGCTTGGCTCCAAATGTCAAAAGTACTTGGAGGTCACAAGTTCAAATCCAAGGAGGAATAAAAATCCTCTTGTGACCACGGAGGTTCAAATGCGGTGACTCTGGGCTATCTGCAAAGCAGGTGGTAGTCCTGGGATTAGTCAGCTCGCATAGCATGGTGGATATCCAGGTTAATAAAAAAAAATCCGATATATGACTTATATTTCATGATAGAAAAAGATAGCATTTGTCTCTTGCAACTATTTGTATTGGTCCAAGAGAAAAATGCTTTCAAAAAAATCAAAGACTAGTTGAAATGTCATCTAGCCAAAAAAACTATCAATACAAGATAAAGTCAACTAGTAATCTAATAAACACTACTATCAGCAAGTCGGATTTTGGAGTACAAACTTGTCCGACAAGTTTAGCTCAATAATTCTCCAACACCCATCTTGGTATGAGAACATGCACAACATGTCAGCCAAAATAAGTTCAAAACTACTATTTTATTAGTGTTATACTTTCTTTATTATTCTCTCCGTAAACAGAAAGATGGGATAGGTCAACAAGGGTCTACATCAACCTCAAAAAAATGAAATGAAGATTGCTAGCATACATGGATCAGCAAATCAAATGAAGACATGCATTAAAGTTGGACAACAACATTTAACACAATGGTGGCTATAAAATGTCACTTTTCTCATTCATTGTTACTCAACCGTTTTGAAAGATCTTTTTTGTTATATTTTATAGGTAAAATCGGCATCAATATCTAAAGAACTTCCTTAGTCCTTCGAATGTGAAAGAGTACTTCTTTCCCCCACTCTTTTACTGTTACCAAGTTTCTCACACTCAAATTGTTTCGGATCACAGGTCGTAACTTTTGAGCTTCTATGACAAATCTGTAATTCTTTGTTTTAATACAAATACACGAATTAAAAGTAAAAATTTGTTGTGTCTATATTCAATCCCCCTGGGTCCGTCCTGATTTTAGTCCTAAAAGTTTAAAACATTGATAAAAAAAACATTAACATAAGATGAGATGAAAATTTAACTAATTTATATTGATTTACATAAAATATTACTCCAAATAGTCAACATTATGATTTCAGATGATGTCAATCTATATATCAAAGGTATATTATAAGATGTTTGAATACATTGACGAGACTATGTAAAAATGATATATTATATAATATTAATTTACAAAATAATTATTGATTGATTTTGTATCTAGAAATAACCGGAAAAAAGATTTTATATTAATATTTCGTATTTTCTTGAACAGAATGTTATTTCATTGATAAAAACAATATATCAATGGGCTTTTTTTACCTCTCGCTCAGGGACTATAAAATGTCAAAAACAGGTCTGGTTATTCATATTATGAATTGTTTGTTTACCTCCTAATAGTTTCATTAAGACGCAACCTCTAAATAGTTAAGACATGAATCTTGTTTGACAAAAAGAAAGTACATCACCTAATAATTCTAAAACCTTCTGAATAATTTTGTATCTTAGGTCTCTCTTAACTATTCAGCGTTCTAATTTAATTGTAAAAAGTTATCAAACAATTATATTTTATTTTGCACTATATCATGAGAGTCTCTTAATCATTCTGAACACTTAATCATTATGCACCAAACCATTAAGCAATTGCTAAACTTTAGTGTGAGGGTTTTCCCTCATTATTTTAGTTTTACCTTTTTAAACTCTTAAACCATCAAGCGCATCTAGTGTAGTGGTATCATAGTACCCTCCCACGGTACTGACCGGGGTTCGATTCCCCGGATGCGCATATCTTATTTTTTGTTTTTCATCTTCCCTGCAGTTTTGCGCACAGATTTGGGGGGCCTCTTGCATCCTGTTTTTCATCTGCTTTTCAGGTTTTGTTGCAGACACAGTTTGTTTTTTTGCTGTTTGCCAATGAAATGGAGGAATTTAGCCTCTCAAAACTCGATCTTGATGGCCCTTTTAGACCCACTACGTTTTCAATCCATCCCTTCGTCATCATCAACTTCGTACGCACCCATTTTCCAGTTTTTGACTGGCTTAAACCTGCACAAATTGGGCCAACAGACCCACGCTCATTTGATTCTGCGTGGACTTAATCCCAACTCCTTCCTCGGTGCAAAGATGGTTGCTATGTACGCTAGCTCAGGTGATATCGACTCTGCCATTGTTTTATTTGATTGCATTCGTCGAAACGCGTCGACCCTTTTGTATAATTCGATTATTAGAGCTTGTGCGCTTTACGGTCTTTCAAAAACAAGTGTTGGTATTTACTTGGAGATGGATTCAGCTGGGGTTCGTGCAGATTACTTTACTTTTCCTTTTGTGTTAAAGAGTTGTGCGGATTTATGTGATGTTGGGGTTGGTAGATGTGTTCATGGGAAGGGTTTGAGGAGTGGATTGGAGTTTGATTTTTACGTGGGGGCATCTTTGATTGATTTCTACGTGAAATGTGGTGAACTGGGTGATGCTCGGAAACTGTTCGATGAAATGCCTCAAAGAGATATTGCTTCTTGGAACTCGCTGATTGCAGGGCACATGAAAAATGGGATGGTGCGTGCTGCTGAAGATTTGTTTTCGAGAATGTTGAATAAGAACATCGTATCATGGACGACAATGATTTCAGGGTACACGCAAAACGGTTTAGCAGATCGAGCTTTGGAGTTGTTTGACGAGATGACAAATGATTTTTCAAACATAAAACCGAACTGGGTAACGATAATGAGCATTCTCCCTGCCTGTGCTCAATTGTCTGCACTTGACCGTGGCCGAAAGATTCACGATTATGCTACTAGCATCGGTGTTGACTCAAACACATCCGTGCAAACGGCGCTCGCGGCTATGTACGCTAAATGTGGGTCCCTCTCAGACGCCCGTATTTGCTTCGAAAATATCCCACCAAATCGAAAAAACTTGGTTTCTTGGAACACGATGATCAGCGCATACGCTTCTCACGGATACGGAATTCAAGCCATTTCAACGTTCAGTGAAATGATACGAACCCGTGTTCAGCCCGATGCAATCACGTTTACCGGGTTGTTATCGGGCTGCAGCCATTCAGGTCTTGTTGATATCGGCTTAAACTATTTCAACTCCATGAGAACAGAATACAACATCGAACCAACACATGAACATTATGCGTGCACCGTCGATCTTTTGGGTCGAGCCGGGCGATTGAACGAAGCATACGAGCTCACCGCAAAAATGCCAATGCCACCTGGAGCAAGCATATGGGGTGCACTGTTATCCGCTAGCAAAAACCATAGAAATCTCTCAATCGCCGAAATCTCCGCTAAAAACTTGTTCGTTTTGGAACCCGAAAACAGCGGGAACTACGTGGTTCTCTCAAACATGTACGCCGAAGCCGGAATGTGGATTGAAGTGAAAAATCTACGAGATTTGTTAAAGACTCGAGGCGTAAAGAAGAACCCGGGTTACAGTTGGATCGAACTCGATGGTAAGTTACATATGTTTCTCGGAGGGGATACTTCTCATTCGATGTCGAAAGAAATTTACCAGTTTTTAGCAGCGTTACCGGAGAAGATGAAAGCGTTAGGTTATGTAGCGGAAACAAACTTTGCGTTACATGATGTTAGCGAAGAGGAAAGGGAGGAGAGTTTAGCGAGTCATAGCGAGAAATTGGCGGTTGGTTTCGGGATTCTTTGTACGAGCTCGGGGACGGTTGTTCGGGTCACGAAGAATCTTAGGATTTGCGGGGATTGTCATACGGTGATGAAGTTCGTTTCGAGGATTTACGGACGGCAGATTGTCGTGAGAGATGTGAACCGGTTTCACCATTTTAGTGATGGATCGTGTTCGTGTCGTGATTATTGGTAGAGGTGAATAGAACGATCGATTTAATTTGATCTGAACAAACAGTTTTGTAACGGCTAGTTTTGTGTAATTTTAAAAATTAGATTTGAATTCATTTTCTTCAATTGAAATTAAAAAGTACTAGAAAAGTACCCGTGCAATGCAGTAAGATAAATCTTCATTTTAATGTTTCGTTCTTATTTTTCTCTATCGATATAATACGATAAAAAGTGAAAACAAAATTGTTTCGTATATTATTGACTAATCAGCTCTCATTTTGTTTAAAAGCTTAAAACATGATCGCCTCCCATGTTTGACCCGGATCTCATTTTCATGTTTTACCAAAATAACCACATGGATCGCCCCGGGGATCTCCCAAAAAGTACAAAAGATATTTTTTAATTGATTTTGGCATCCACATATATCTGATTTGGGAGATCCCTTAGGAGGATCCATGTGGTTATTTTGGTAAAACATGAAAAAAATCACTATTTAATTAATATATTTTGGTATTTTAGTGAAAAACCTATTAAATAATTTTTTTCTATTTTCAGTTGGAAAAGAAAATAACTAATAAGTAAAATACAAAACATGAAAAAAAAACATTATAAAAGAATAAACTACTCGGACATTGTTAAACAACGAAGTTAGTGATTTAGGATCAATTTTGAATAAAAAGAAAGACTACAAGGATGATTTCTAAATTTATCAAAACTTAGGTTCCACTCTCAAACTTTTTACTGAACCTCAAGGACTAAAATTGAAGTTTACTCTAAAATAGAATAAAATGACTAAAAAAGTGATGGGGTGAGAGAGGCTCGAACTCTCGACCTCAGGATTACTCAGAAGCTATGAGACCTACGCGCTAGCCAACTGCGCCACCACCCCCTTGATGTTTTTAAAGGTTGTTTTTGATATAAATTATAATACGTTTAGGCTTGTTCAGATTCCGTATTGTTAATTATTTATGTGGTTTTGTTATCTCATTTTACAGTGTAATCAAAAGTTTTATAAGTAAGAAGGTCTCTAAAAAAATTGGAACGTCCATGAGGTTAAAAAAATATGGTCTTCCAAAGTTTAATATGATATAATTGTGAATTGGTTTAGAAGAGATTACAAAGTACGTAGTTATGAAAATCTAGATTACAAAATTTACGAGCTTGTAAATACATATCATATAATTTTTACAAACAATTATATTAGAAAACAATTGAGATATGAACAATATCGTGATTCATTAATTATGATTAAGATATATATATATATATATATATAAGTGTGAGATTCAATCTCAACCACAAATCAACGGATAAATTAGAAAATTAATAATTATAGTAGTTTGAGTTAAAATTATAATTAGAGGGCATATTAGGTATTTTTAAAAAAACTCTTCTCTACTCTCTCATCTCTCCTCTCTCCGGTGAAATCGTTATCACAGTATATCACAATGGGTATCACATTGTGTATTACAATGAGTATCACATTGTGTGTCTTTGTTTTTAAGGTTTTGAGTTGGTATCATTGTTGGTATAACAGTATATCACAATGGGTATCACATTGTATATCTTTGTGATTACCTGGTACCTGTCGGATTAATGTTCACCAGAGGCCGGAGATTGGAGGTCAGAGAGATGATAGAGGAGAGATGAGAGATGAGTTTTTTAAAAATACCTAAAATGCCCTCTAATTATAATTTTAACTCTAACTACCATAATTATTAATTTCTTAATTTATTCGTTGATTTGTGGTTGAGATTGGATCTCACAGTTATCACAAATTAATCAGTTCTCCCTTGAATGAACCCCTATATATATATATATATATATATATATATATGGAAGATGCTAAAGTTCATTCATTATGATCATGACTTTGGAGTAGAAAAACAAAAAAAAAATCAAATATTTATTAGACTAAATGGACGGCTAAAATTAATTTGTACAAGTTTATTAGAATTGGATGGTTTATAAATTAAATGTCTCCTATATATATGGTAACATAAATATAAACAAGTCAACACTATAGAGTTAGAGGTCGTTTACTAAACGCTTACTTGGTAAGTATTTACCGGGTAATTTTCCTCACCGGATGAACATGACATGGGCCAAGAATCTTACCCGGTAAGATCGATGATAAGGATGGAGAGTCTTACCGGGTAAGTGAGGGTGACAGCTCTTACCGAATCAAATCGAGTAGAAGAAAAATGAGCGGTTGCCTTCAACGAAAAAAATTGGTTGCGCTGTTAAACAGTTAAAACTTTACACTAAGTTGAACGTTGACCCAATTTAGGGGTATCCCAGATACCACTTCATCTCAAGTGCATCTGCCCCTAAGTCAAAAATTATGGCATCCAGAAATTTGCTACGTAAATTGTTATGAAGAGATTACAGAAATCATCGTAATGTCTCTGCCAGATGACGTATATCAATCTATCATGAATCTTACCACTGCAAGAGATATGTGGAACACCCTTACAGTCTTATATGAGGGGACTTCTGAAGTGAAACAAAGCAAAATGATCAATCTCATCAGATGGTACGAATTGTTTGTATGTCACAAGAACGAATTTCTCATAGAAGTTTACAACAGGTTCAATTCTCTTCTAAATGATCTTAAAGTGCATGATAAAGTCTTTGATAATGATGAGGTTTTATGCAAATTTATGTATTGTTTAATTGACATGTGGGGAAATATTATTGTGTTTGAAAACGTGTAAGGATCTTCATCACATGCCATTAACCACTCTTTATGGAACTTTATATAATTTTGAGCAAACCAAGGTACTGGGAAAAATGTATTTCATGAAACTAAAAGTACAAATATTGCTTTTGTTTCCTTCGAGTCTAAAATAGGATTTATGTCACATGCAACATATGACACGGATTTAGAAAACTCTGACAACACACAATAATAAATCTACTTTCGATCCCAGCGGAGATTCTGACAGTGGGACCGATGGTTTATCCATGCAAAGACATTAATGATTCTCTTTCCTTAGCTGCATCAAATTTTCAATAAAGTAGCCAGAAAAGGCAGATTTCAAAGAAGGTCAAAAGGAAGATTATCAAAAAAACCATTCTTCATCAATCAAACCTTGTATCCTTACGAGAAGTCTAATTATGTGTGTTTCGACTATGGAAAGAAAGAACACTTTATTGGCGATTGCGATCCAAAAGGTCAAACTTGCCATTTTCTTCAAGAACATCTCACACTTCACAATCCTCCTATAAAGTACTTTTTTCATATAGTATTTTTTTTGATGAAGTTGTTTCATATGTGATTAAGAAATTGTTTCATATACTACTTAATGAAATTTTAATGAAATTGTTTCATGTATTTCTTTAAAATTAAAATAATGAAGATGATAATATYCATGATTAACACCCTCCACAATAAAAATGGTTAATCAACCTCTCATAATTACAAAAAAATGAACAAAATGAAAAATTATGATTGGTTGAATGAGGTTTTCACAGTTTTTACAAATTGAGTGGTTTTTATTTGAACCCACCCCTATATATATATATATATATATATATATATATATCCAAGATTTAAAATTTTGAGTTTCCTACATACAACATCAATCAGATATGACACAAGAAAAAGAGCCTTGGAAAAAGAAAAGAACAAAAAGAGAAAAAGACAAGACGAATCCAAAAATGGAACAATTAATTTATGAGTTCGGATTTTATTTTTCGCTTACGAATTTCAGTACTATTTTTTTCTAAGTGTTTCATCCATGACTATTTATTTGTATTATTAACAAATAAGGAGAGATTGTTGGTCTCAATCATCGGGTCAGTAAATAATACAACTAGCATCTGATTTAATAATTAGAAAGAAATTCTTAATACTTGCCTTGTAATTCTCATATCTAATACACAACATCAATCAGATATGACACAAGATGATTAACATCCGAACCTTAGAAGTCTGGTAGATTCAAGGCTTCAGATCTTAGTCACCATCGGATCCATAACTCTAATAAAACGTGAAGTCAAATCTTTGTTTTGATCATTCTCTATCCGAATGGGAGAATCCCATTGACCTATTTTCATGGTCATTCAATCTTAGTTATCAAGAAGGGACATTTTATTCCAAGCTAGTTTATAGTCCAGTGTTCTTTATTTCATAATGTATCTATAGCTGGAATCCGAACTGTATTTTGTATTTCAGAATAGAAAAGATAGCATTTTCCTCTGTAAAAGTCTTGTAACCATGTGTATTTATTCAAGAACGAAAAGACTTTAATAAAATTAAAGACTAATTGAAGTAAGTTAAGATCGTCACGAAAACGCATTGGTTTGTCATAATCTGGATCTTATAACTTTTCGTAATCTATTTGTAACCATTTTGAAATACGTTTTTTCAATCATATTTGTAGTAAATACTGAAGTTTTGTAAAAAGATACATAATTAAAAAAAATTAGTGTCGTTTAACAATAGAAAAAATAAATAAATGCCATTTTGAAACATTGAAGTTTTGTTTCATACACTTAAATAAATAACACATGGGTTAAATTAGTTATAATATTTCGTATGAAAATTGCATTAATGAAAAAGTCATAGTAAAATAAATATTAATTTTATCTTTTATTTGATAATTTCTTTTTTCAATTTAAATTTTATTGTTGTTGAATATTTTTTATTAAAAAAATAGTTTGGATAATTCAATGGAAAAATGAGAAGTGAAATTAAATTGGATTAATATTTTGGAAGATTCCATTTAATGCGTGAGATGTCCTTTTATTTACCTTCTTACGATGACCATATTAAACCTTTTGATTTGTTGATTTTACAAACATACCATTTAAATTGATTTGTAATTATATTGATTTTTACGGTGGGAAATTTATAAAAATAACTATTTTATACAACCATTTGCTGCAAAATAACCGGGTTTTTCAAGATTTTGCGTTTTGACCACCCAGATTGCCCCCGGGGGCGATCCGTACATGTGGGGGGCGATCCACATTAAGTTTCTTAATAAAAAAAAATTCAGCCTTAAAAGAGAGATTACTGTTCACCATCGAAGACCGTGCTTTGACCACGCCCTAGGGGCGATCCAGACTGTCCCATCGCCCCCAGGGGCGATCCAGCCTAAAAATATTTTATTTTTTATTTTTTTTGTTTTGTGGTATTTTTAATAAAACTGATACGTCATTTAAGTTGTATTTTTTTAACTTTTTTAGAACAAAATTTCATGGGTAAAGATTTAAAAATAAACCATTATAATTATGGAGACGCAAAAATTATTTTTATCTGATTTGGGTTTCGTAAATCAGATATAATATCTGATTTACGAAATTTGACCTCTATTTCGTCATTTTGTGTTGGGTCACCTATTGATTTGGTGAAGACCCACTGATATGTTCCTCCACCTTAGCAACACTTAGTAGTTATTGGTTCTTTGTAAGTTGGTGTCTTGATACATACTTAAAGCCATTGGCAAAATCGAAGA
>NC_037529.1:58849780-58860247 GCF_001531365.2 Cynara cardunculus var. scolymus | reverse complement strand
ATCCATGTAAAAGATAAACATTATCTGTTAGCTAGAATATTTGCTAGAAAGTAGTAATAGTTAGTTATCTTAGCATTAGCTAACTAGTATAAATAGACGACTAGGTCTATTGTAAAAAGCGCGCATATGTGAAAAATCCTCTTAAGTGTTTTACGTTTTATTATCAATAAAGTAAAACCTTTAAAGCTCAAATTGTTCTTTATTCATATACTAATTTTGAGTCTTCTTAACTTTCTTCATAAAATCATTATAATTTGGTTATTCGTAACTAAATTATAAGTGTTATTGAGAGATCTGGGATCAACAAATAGTACTGAGAAAGTGCATGCATGCTCAAATAGTCAGTATATGATATTGATATTTGTCTTATCCATATATTTTGGAATCAAGAAATTGAAGATCAGACATAAGGATGATGACACATCTATTGTGTTTGATCTGGATATCGAGAACAAAGAGGCATGAGTGTGTACATTAATAATGGTCACACAGTTTGCTGATTAATTGAATCACCAAACTTTATCATTTGGATAATGATGTATTGCTAGATTATGCTCTTCATTTATAATTATAAATATGATTTATAATTATTGCCAATGTAAAAAATTCTTAATGTGTTCCACACATAAAATATGTATCTAAATAAGGAGGATAAATAATTAAAGTATTTAAATATTATTATCTTGTTATACCCTATTCTATCTTATTGAATATGATTATGGCTAGCTTGTTTTGATAAGTGTGAGATATGATTGACAAGTAGTGTAACATCCCCCGACCACGTGGTCCGAAACGGATAGTGTCACTAACGTGACCTAATACAAAGACATAAATATTTCAGAGCTACAAATAAACTCCAAACATAGATTACAACTTTTTAAATATGCTTTAAAATCTAAAATATTACATTCCAAAAATAGTACTCTCGATCTCAAGTCTCGCCTTACCAGTCACTTGGAACCTGTAGCGTCAGAAAACAAGAACATGACTGAGCACAAAGCTCAGTGAACAGATTATAATATGAAATTCGAAACAACAATAGGCAACACTGATAATAAAGCAGAAGACATACAATTCAATTAAGCTAAATTCATAAAAATCAAGATGGTTCACAATTTTCGCTTCAAAATATAATCTAAACAAATTCTATTAATTCTTGTAGTGTTGGTGGGGTGGCCAAACCACACGAACTATCGGGTTTGTGTGTGGGCACACACCCCAAGTCCCCCATGAATTTAACCATGATCACATGGTGTGTAATCCTAGGATCGATTCATCTGCCCTGGAGCCAATGAAATCAGCCTAGTCCACAAGGTGGTTTCACGTAAGCCACTATTGGGCCTAACCCCGTGGAACGAGTTCACCTGCAGGACGCCATGACTAAAAAGCCACCATTAAAGACATCTCAACTAATGTGCCCATTAATTGGGTGATGTTGAAAACTAAGAAAATTAAATATGTGCCACTACCCGGATGACTTTCATAAAATGTCATGTTTCAATATACTTCATGAAATCCAAAACTACTTCAGATATGAGAACCAATAGACTAAACTCAAGTGTTAAAAATAAAGGTTCAACGATTTATACATATAAGTACGTATTTTGTTGACCACTTTTAAGTGATCAATCATCAGGCGGTGAACCACTGTTACGAAGGGTCAATTACAACAACTAGTTTCCCAAGAGTTAAAAGAAGTGAAATCCATACCTTTAACCGAAATTGAGAATTAACGCACGATCAAGGGGATTCTGTACCTTAGCCTAACGAATGCATAAATCGATTACTACTAAACGACGTAAAACCATATTTTAATTCTACTAATAATTTATTTAGGTCCTACATGTTAATAACCAACTTATACTTCAAGAGGGACAACCGTATACGTATTGAGAAATCGACTCAACACTTAGCTTTATGTAGTTTCGTTCCCGACTTTTAACAACTTATAATCCTCATTTTCGTGAGCATTTTTACCCCACTTAAATGTCAATACAGTAAATAATATTTAAATGAAAGTTGTAATATGTTATGTTATAAATCTACCAGTTTTGGAATCATCTCATTTGGATCATTCATCTATTTTAGACGAATTTTACAAAACTACAGCAAAATCCCGTGTATAGTGTAAACAGCCCCAAACAACATTGTTTTGAGCTCCTTAGAACCACAACTAGGTTTTAGACCCTTCATGACAATTGTAATATACATCAAGTTATTTCTACCTAAAAAATACGAGTCTTTTTCGACGTACGGTTGATAAGCATTGATTATTCAATGCTTAAAGTACCCATTTCTTTACTTATTAGGTAGATTATTTTCTTTTATCCCAACCTTGAGTCACTTTTATTACTTTATTTTCCATTTGTTATATTTGGAGTTAAATTAGGTGATTAACTTGTCTTTACAACATTTGAGTAGATGTTATCTTAACTTGGAAACATTGTGCTCTACGCTGCAGCATTCAGTAGCATTGAACTGTCATAAAGCGGCTTTTTGGGAAGAGCTTAAGAATTTAGCTGCCGATTAAGGAGTAAGACAAATTTTTGTTATTCCAGTGGATAAAGACCTTCACAGATGGAGAAGGGGTTTTTGGTGGCTACTTTTGTTTGATTTGATGTTCCCTTTTTCCCTTTTGTCTCTCCTTCAAGAAACATGTTGGTTTCCAAGATTTTTGTCTTAACCCTTAGGTCTTTTGTATAAATAAGACCCCTTGGTTGCTCTCATAAATCATCCCACACATACAAAAACTTTTAGATCTGTAGTTTATGCATATGCAAGTTAGTTATTGAATTATTATTTTTTAAATATTGTTCTTCATTATGAGTTGTTGCAGCATTGTTCTTACTTTATTTATTTTTCTTGTCATATAATTTCCGCTATTTACTTTCAGTCATTTACTTTCCGTCATTTATATTTATGTCTTTACTTTCTGTTATTTACATTTCATGTCATTTATTTTCGTAATGAATAGCTAATTTTGTTAGCTTGGGAGTAAGATAAATGGTGAAATGTTAAACCGAATGAAAGTGGACGTTGTTTCGCAATAACAATGTTCCACTATTTCATTCAAGTTTTATAAAAACCAAGTACACTTCTTGACGAGTTGATTATTTTGAAAGTGTTAAAGTGCCATGGTCTTATAGATAAGACATTGAATGCACGTCAGCTTGAAGGATATGAGAGGTACAATTGAGAAAGTTACCGACAAGGAGACTTGTCATTTATGTCTTTCAAACTTAACTCCCGACAAATTGGTCACTCTTTAAGAGTGTCAAAGTGCGATAGATTCATAGATGAACTATGTAGAACACACGCCAACTTGAATGATATGGGATTCGGCTCGAGAAAGTGATTTTTAACAAAGAGATTTGTTTATCCATATATTTTGAAGACACCATTTTGTCACTATCCCTGGTCCAGATACCACATAGAGATATGGGTTGAAAGTTATAATATAGTGCAAAGGTGAAGTCCGATAAGAATACCTTCAAAATATATGGTAGAACTAGTTTTGTCTGCTGGAATTTGTCTTTACATTTCACCATAAGTCTTACACTCATGCTACCCTTTATATTCTGTTATTTTATCATTGTTAACTCAGAATCAAACTGAAGTCTTCAATTTCATCATCTGAAATCATCTCTTTCATTGGACTCTTATTAGACTTTTGCTACAATCTCCGTGGACGATAAACCGGTATTTTACCACTTTATTACTTGGAAAGATGATATTGGGCCATTTTGTATACTTGCTCTGTGGTTCATTTCATTTGTCTAAAGGTGTGCGATATAACCTACCAACGGTTTGTGATCTATGCACTGTCAAAGTACAGACCTGCACAATAAAATCTGATTTTCATTTTTTTTCTAACTAACTTTTATGATCCCAACTTCATGATTCTTAATACATTTAAGTGCTCTAAAACATACCTCATCATACTAAACAGTAAATAAAGTCAAATGGTTGTTAACCTAAGCTTAATCATGCAATTTTACTCTTTTCGACATTTAATCGAACACTTGGTGTGCGGTTAATTATATACATCAAATCTAACCATATCGATACATACTCTACCATTTTAAGTTGTACATCAATTTTAACCAATCATAGCATTCTAAACATAAAAGATATCATAATTTTAACAATATCAATCTGTAAAATTAAAGATAAACACAATTTATAAACCGGTCTCAAGAATCTTAACGTAAACACCCTAATAAAAGTGAAAGAAATTTATACCTTTAGGAAATATTTGAAGAGTGGATTCCGAATTTATAATTGTTACACTTATATAAATAGAGACCATTATGAGACAATGCTAAAAGAGAGAGAAATAAGAAAGCCGAAGTGTTGGTTGTAAGAATTGTTCTTTCTCTCTTTATATTACCATAAGTTGCTCCTCCTTTCTTTCAAAGAGTTGGAAATTGTATCTAGCATTCGAGAAGGCAGAACATCTTCTTTCTTGGCGTTGGACGTCTTATGGATTCAATGTATTTGTGTGGATACCGTGGAGGCAACGAGTTGAGTTTCTTGCTTACATTCAGATATGACATCAAAGGGTTGTTGCTCGTACTGGTAAAATTTTGACACACCCATACTACTCCGTTTTGTATGGATTTTTTTAGGAATACGATTATTTTCCGCAGAGTTTATGGCCCCTGTATTCCAACAGGGTCGGTAGTGTATTTGACAAAGTCGAGCCTTCTCTTTGCCAACTAAGCTATACGCCAAAGGTCTTCAAACAAAAGTGTCTATGATATAACAAATAAGGTGAAAAGGGTTAAAATGCTAATAAATGTGACAATCGAGATGCAAATAAGGTGATATAACTCTGAATCTTTAAGTTACTGTTTTGTTGCTATGGTAACCTTTATTGTTTTCAAACCTTTACATTTTTCATGTTATTTACATACAAGTCTTTTTATGTTGCATTATATCCAACTTATATGTGGCCCCATGACCATTATTTATATATATGTGTATATTTATATTATGTATTATTTGACGGAAATAGTACTTATGGGGTACCATGAAAAGGTACCATTGTGGTGATACCCTTTGGGATTCTATATAAAGGAAATCAATTAACGGTGAAAAGGAACAACAACAATTCCAACGAATTGTTGTCTGCACTTTTTTCTCTCTCCTAAACAAAACACCATATCAAGACGAGGAGATTATCATCTTAATTTCCAATAACATCTCCATCACTTATTGGAGTCCGACAAGGGATTACAAAATCAGAAACGTGGAACACAAGGGAAGCATGGCATCATCATCCAACTCCACTAACAGTGGTTTTCCTTCAAGTAAGTCTTTTTGTCTTCCATAATCATATTTGTTCATATTGAATCAACATGATAAGATTTTATGATATTCGACACATAAATTCAATATGTGATATCAGAGCCATGTTAATCATGTTGATTCAATCATGAGAATCATGTATCATGTTCTGGAATTTGAACCGAAGGAACCATGTTTGAAACCATGAAATCTTTTCTGGAAGATAATAAAACCCATCATGTTTTGACTTTCTAGAAATATTCAAGTGTGGAGGGATTTTTTATCAAATAATAAAGAAATGTTTTAAGATGGCATATAAATCTTGCATAACTTTTGTCTACCATGCCATGCCCTATGTGAATTTTGTATACTATTTCTACCATGCCCCATCTGAATATATCAGAAAAGTAGATCTTGATGGGATTGATGGAAAGAAGTATATATGAAAATTTATATAAGAAATCGTATATGGATAATTGATGAATCCCTATAAAATAAAAAAGGCTTTTCTTTCAATTTACTGTAATGGTTCCTAGATATATGTGTATCGGTTTATTGTAATATTTCTTACGGAAATATCGATACATTCAAAAAATAAAGCTATCTTTTATTAAAAAAAATTGGATAACCATTATTCAAATTAACGAAAATGATTCTGGATATGTAACCATTTTATGGAAGTTCAATATGGATCATGTTAAATAAAAATTGATGTAATCGATGTATATATCCAGAACCTTCAATTTATTTGAATATATATTCTATCCGATTTAATTTACAATGGATCAAATTATATGAATGATAAATGAGTCAATTATACAAAGTTTTTTTGGCTACTATTATTACAATTATCGATTCCACGAATTTTAAATGTATTACAATTTTAGATAAATTTATATTTCATGGAAAATTTTATACGCATGAAAATTGATCCATTGTTTTTTTATCTTACTTTGAATTATAAATATATACTATCAATCAACAAACCCAACGGTTAATTGTTTGATAGTATATACATTATAATGGTGAGTTTGAATAACTAGGCCAAAGCAATATTATTTGAATTCAACTTTAGAATTAAATATGATCACGTAATATGTAATACTTATAATTAATGTGGTCATTATGTTTGATTAATGGTCTTTGCCAACGCAAAACCAACAATCAAACATAATACCTTAAACCTATTATTTGGTGTTTATAATAGGTTAATCTTCACTTACATGTTTTATGTAAATTATATCCCTTTATTTCCACTAAAGTCACTTCTATGCATACATTTAATTATTTTGACACTTTAGCAGCCACTTTAACTTCAAATTATGGGATTGAACCCTTGACTGGCACTAACTTCGCGTCATGGAGAGACAATGTTAAACTAACCCTTGGAGTGATGGATCTCGACTATGTCTTGACACATGACCCTCCTGCTACACTCACTTCTGAAAGTACACTAGAACAAAAACGAGTGCATGAAAGTAGGAGAGATGAAATCGCATGTATCTTATGATCATAAAGAATTCTATCTCGGTTGCCATTCGTGGAGCCATTCCTGACTCGGACAACACGAAAACCTACTTGGACTCAATAGGGATCAGTTCAAGGGCACCTCCAAGGCTCATGGGAGTACAATGATCTTGAAAATGTTAACAACAAAGTGTGACGGTGTGAGTGGTGTGCATGAGCACATAATGATGATGAGTGACATGGCCAACAAACTTAAAGGCATGGATATGGAGATTAGTGAGAGTTTCTTAGTCCACTTCATTAATGACCTCCTTACCCGCACAATTTGGTCCTTTTAAAATCAATTATAACACTCAAAAGAACAAATGAAAAATGAATGAGTTGATTGCAATGTGTGTGCAAGAGGAGGACCGCCTCAAAGTTGAGAAACCAGATCACAACCACAAGCACTGGCAAGAGAAAGGGCAATTTCAAAAATGAAGAAAGCTCAAAGGCCCAAAAGACTGATGCAAGTGCAACTGCAAGATCAACCAAAGCCAAGGGTCTTCCTCGTTGCAAGTTTTGTCATAAGAAAGGACACTTCCAATGAGATTGCTCTAAATTCAAGGAATGGTCGACTAAAAAGGTGATCATCTATGTATGATGATTTGCGAGTCCTTTAATGTTAATGTTCCCATAAACACATGGTGGATTGATTTTGGTTCTATGGTTCATGTCACAAACTCCTTACCTTTAATTCTAGAAGGTGGCTTTTGTATGAATTTATATAACACTTTATATGTACCGAGCATTACTCAGAATTTAGTATATGTACCAAAGTTAAACAACGAAGGTTATGTATTAACTTTTAGTGATGGTAGGGTTACTGATAAGCATGGTTTATTACATGCTTAAAAGTACCCATTTCCTTTGTTTAATAGGTAGATTCTTCTAGTTTATCCCAACCTTGAGTCATTTTTACTTCCTTATTTTCCATTTATTATATTTGGAGCTAAAAGTGGGGATGGATTTGTTTTTACAACAATTTGGGGGTAGATGACATCTTTAACTTACAAATACTGCACTATTATGCTGCAGCATTCCAACAGCATTAACCTGATCCGGTGCGGCTTTTTGAGAAGTGCTTATTAGTTCAGCCATTGTACCGGAGGGAAGTCTAAGCTTGAAGAACCATCGGTCTTTGACCAACACAGCTGGTGAAGGGGACCTTTTGGATGACCTTTTGTGATAGATTTGATGTTCACTTTATGGTTCCCCCTTTTAGAACACTTACCTTTCCCATGCTTTTGTCCTTTTGTTTAAGGTTTTTGTATAAATAGGGGCCATGGGTGCTCCTTTAGAAGACATCTGTTATCCCTTAATCCCTTATCATCCATCATCCTCTAAACACTCTCAGTAGCTTTACTTTATGTTTATGCAAGTTCTTAAGGTTTTTCTTTAAATATTGTTCTTCGTCTTGAGGTGCTGCATCATTGTCATTTATTTATTTATTTTTTTCGTCATTTAATTTCCGTCTTTACTTTCTGTCATTTATATTCAGTCATTTACATTCATGTCTTTATTTCATGTCATTTATATTTTATGTCATTTACTTTTCGTAATGAGTAGCTAATTCTATTAGCTTGGGTGTAGGGTAAAGGGTGAAATGTTAAACCGAATGAAAGTGGACGTTGTTTTGCAATAAGAATGTTCCACTATTTCATTCAAGTTTTATAAAACCAAGCACACTTCTTGATGGGTTGATCACTTTAAAAGTGTTAAAGTGCCATGGACTTAGAGACAAGTCATTGAATGTACGTCAACTTGAATGATATGAGAGGTAGACTTGAGAAAGTTACCGACAAGGAGACTTGTCATTTATGTTTTTCAAACTTAACTCCCGACGGGTTGGTCACTCTTTAAAAGTGTCAAAGTGAGATAGATTCAAAGATGAACTATCTAGAACACACGCCAACTTGAATGATATGGGAATCGACTCGAAAGAGTGATTTTTAACAAAGAGATTTGTTTAGCCATATATTTTGAAGACACCATTTGCCACTATCCCTGGTCTGAACACCACATAGAGATATGGGTGCAAAGCTATAATATAGTGCAAAGGTGAAGTCCGAGAGGAATACCTTCAAAGTAGATGGTGGAACTAGTTTTAGCTTACTGCATGTTATAGCATTTCTACAGCATTGTCTGCTGGATTTTGTGTTTACGTTTCACCCCAAGTCTTACACCCTTGCTATCTTTATTATTCTGTTATATTTGCATTGTTAACTTAGAACTAAACTGAAGTCTTCAATTTTATCATTTGAAATCATTTCTTTCATTGGACTCTTATTAGACTTTTGTTCCAATCCTCGTGGACGATAATCCGGTACTTGTACCACTTTATTACTTGTAAAGACGATATTGAGCCGTATTATATACTTGCTTTGTGGCCCAATTCTTTAGTCTAAAGGTGTGTGATATAGCCGACTAGTTACTATAAGTGTAAATTCTGACATTGTTGGTTATGGTTGCTTAGTTGGCGACCTTTATAAATTATGCTTTGATTAGAACTTCTCCAAATCCTTATTATCATATAATGTTATCCAAAATCCAATAAAAATAAAATGAGGTTTGGAAACATCATCTTTATTGTGGCATCAACGTCTAGGCCACATTTTACGAGACTGGACGTTAAGGTTGGTGAAAGATGGTGTATTACCAACACTCGATTTCAATGATTTTGAAACATGTGTGAAATGCCTTAAGGAAAAATGATAAAGGGAAATAAAAAGGATGCCACAAGAAGTTCTAGCATACTAGAACTCATACACACAGATATTGGTAGACCTTTTCCTGCAGGGATAATTGGACATAAGTCTTTCATCACTTTCATAGATGATCATTTGCGTTAAATGTACTTGTATTTAATTAATGAAAAATCTGAATCACTTGACATGTTTAAAGCTTTTAAATCTGAGGTTGAAAATCAACTCGACCCTAAGATAAAAGTAGTGAGATCGGACAGAGGAGATGAGTATTATGGTAGACATACTGATATTGGTCAAGCTCCCGGTCCCTTCTTTGAGTTTTGTAAAGAACACGGGATAGTAAACCAGTTTACCATGTCGGGTACTCCACAGCAAAACGGTGTTGCTGAAAGAAGAAATATGACCCTTATGGATATAGTATGCAATATGTTAGCAAATACAAGTTTACCTAAAATCCTTTAGACCGAGGCCTTTAAGATGGAAATTCATATACTTAATAGGGTTCCTTCTAAGTCCGTTCCCAAAATCCCTTTTGAAATGGACGAGAAGGCAAACTAGTCTTAAGTATATGAAAGTATGGGGTCGCCCGACTGAAGTTAAGCTTTATAATCGCCAACAAAGGAAACTTGACATGAAAAATGTAAGTGGTTTCTTTATCGGCTATCCCAAACATTCAGAGGGGTATTGATGGGCCGGGAAACCACACAGACACAAACAACAATTAGGACCAAAAGCAAGTATACAAATAGTCCCAATATCGTTTTTCAAGTAATAAAAGTGGTACAAGTACCGGATATCGTCCACAGGGATTGTAGTAAAAGTTTAAAAGATAGTAAGGTTAAGGAAATGATTTCAGAAGGCGAATTCGAAGACTTTGATCAGAACAGAGTTAATACAACTAAAAACAGGAGATAACAGAATATAAAGCAAGCTAGGGTGTATGACTTTTAGGGTGAGAAGTAAA
>NC_037529.1:58846182-58849431 GCF_001531365.2 Cynara cardunculus var. scolymus | reverse complement strand
TTAACACTTCAGAGTGATCAACCCGTCGAGAATTAACAACTTAGAAAATACGGACAACAAATCTCTTTGTTAGCAACTCTCTCAAGTCTACTTCCCATATCATCCAAGTTGACGTGCAAACATTGGCTCAGCTTAGAGTCAAAGGCACTTTAACACTTTCAAAGTGATCAACCCGTCAAGAAGTGTCATTGGTTTTATAAAACTTGAAGTGAAAAAGTAAAACATTGTTGTTACATGAAAGGGTCGACTATATTTTGGTTTAAAAACTCACCCTTTTCGTCATACACCCGAGCTAATAAAATTAGCTACTCATGACGAAAAGTAAATAAATATAAATTGTGGTAAATAAAGACATAATATAAATGGGGAAAGTAAATGACATAATATAAATAACGGAATAATAAAGATGCGAGTAAGCGTAAATAAATTAAAGACGAAATATAAATAACGATAATATAAATAAAGCGATTAAATAAAGCAAGTAAATGAAAGCGATTAAAGAAACTTGAAATGTCAAAAGATTTATAATATTTAGAGAAAGAAACTTCTTCTCCAAGTAGTTGGGAGAACTACTTGAGAGAAAAGTAGGAGAATGCAAAATGAGGTGTGTCTTAAACTCCTCCCAACAACCCCTATTTATACTAAGGATTTATGGGGGCAAAATAGTCTTTTCACCCTTCCTAGTTACATACTAACTAAAAAAGTACTTAAATCAAACTACAAATTAGAAGTTAACTAAAATTAGTCTTGTTACATATCACTAATCAGTTCAAAATACAGCAGAATACAGCTTTAGAAAGCTTTCAAAAAGTCTTCCCAAGAGTCATGTCACTTCCCCAAGTCTCCTTCATCTTTCAGTCAAACGTCAGTTCATGCTACCACATTTCTACAGCATCAAACTGCTCCAATCTGTCCAAAATGAGATCAATTTAGGTCAATTTCCACAAAACATAGGTTCCTCATTCATCTTAGCTTACAAACAGAGAAAGGAGATAAAATGACTCAATATTTGGGATATGAAAACAAAATAACTTATCTAAAAGAGAGTAAAAGGGTACTTTACGTACTAAATACTTAGTACGTATCACACCCCCAAACTTAAAGCGTTGCTTGTCCCCAAGCAACCAAAAGACAACTAAAAATGACTCAATTTTGAAAATTTTGCAAGAAAATGCAGTAAGTGCATGCATACATGTTGATTATGCCAAAATGCATCATATAGCTTTCATAAATCTCAAGTAAGCATGTCTTAACTAACCATTAGCATGAACCATAAGCTAGCTTTATTTGCTCTTTGTTGTGCTCAACACATCATATGTCTAAGATCAATAGGACTTGGAAGTAACTGGTTTACTCTCATTTGGCACATGTTTTCCTCTCTTTGCCTTTTCTTTCATTTATGCATCACATTGAATTTTTCAAATTTTGGCACTTTTTGCTCTTTTGTTGAATGCATATACACCTGCCCCTATGGGACATTTGTGGTGTTTTTAGATCTCAAATGTTTCATGTAAGCATTGTGCACTTTGTGCAACTTGATCTCTACTTTTGGCACTTTGTGCTCTTTTGCATAACTTTGATTCTTATGTTGGTACCCTCCCCCAAACTCAGATTTTTTCAATGTCCTCATTGGAAGTATATAGGGGGCTGTTTATACAATGGCAACAAGTGGCTAGGATATTGAGAAAAGAACAAAGGGCCTATATCCTTTCTTAGTTGAGCATATGATGTGTAACAAAATGTGTTCCCAAGCAAAACAAGCTAGTTCTAGTGATACGAAGTGATTAGAAAGTGTAACTAAACTATAAGAATTATTTTAGCTATGCAAGCATATGGCAATTATAAGCATATGTGTTCTTTGCAAGAAAATAAACTAGAAAATGTAAAAGACAATCCCAGACTCAAGAAAAACAAAACAAGTTGAAATAAAATAATTAAAAGAAGCTAAAGAGGGAATGATAGAACCTGTCCTACTCCCTAAGAGTAGGTAAAGTGGAGATGCTGGCTTTCAACTTCTGGCATTCTTCTTTGAGCCTAGTATTTTCGCCAAACAACCTTACATTTTCGGCTTTCACCTCCTTCAACTTTCTTCCTAACTTCTTGACTTGAGCGCCTATCTTAGCCGCAAGTTCAGCCCTTACCACTCTAATATCTCCCCTCGTCTTCTTTTCGGCAGCCTTGACCTGCTCCACTAASTCTTCTTTCAATCTCTCGATTCTTTCAAAGAACTAGTTGCGCTGTTCTAACAAACTATCCATCAAATGATTATTCTGCGCAAGCATGTCTTGCATCAAACCTAACATATCACCAGCCCCACTCAGCCTATCTTTCTTCTCCCTTAACCTCGAAACTGCCTTCATGTCTATCTTTCATTTCTCACCTTGCTCCTTTACCATGTGATCCTCACAGAATTGAGGAACACCGTGCTCTATCAACAACTTGGTAATCAAACTAGGGAAATACATTTTCCCTCGGTTTCTCCCTGCACAGGTCCTTATACTCCTTTCGATCACTCTCCCAAAATTTATGGACTTACCCATGACTAAACAGTAAAGCAAAAACATTCTCTCCACCGAGACTGAACTATCGTGAGTGGTGGGATAAATGGAGTGCCTTAAAAAAATTATCCACACATTGGCATTGGCCGTAAGATTGTAGGCCTTGAAAGTCCGTAACATGAAGTTGGAGTGATCATCCCATACAGCCCCAGGTTTCCCTATCTCCTCCGCTACTTCGGTTAAATCATCCACGGTTGCATGTCTTATCATCCTAGAGTAATCGGTCTTCTTAGGGGGATCTAAACCATACACCTATTGATGGCTTTCGCATTAAACACAAAGGTTATCCCCCTAACAGCTATCTTTGGAGTGCTATTGGCAGCTAATTCAGCATAGAATTCCCTAATCATGGTCAAGTTGTAAGATGTTGGCACCATGCACATTTTCTCAATACCGTGTGTCTCTACCACCTCCCTTATGAAAGCAAACTCTCTAATGCTTTGCCTATCAAAACCCTTATCAGGGTAGCCAAGTCGGTTATGAAATCTAGCATGCATTTTCTCAGCGGCTTTAGAGCTAAAACCACTATGGGGCCTGATTGGCCTAGGGATGGTGGCTGGCCTTTGGGCCATAGCCACTCTCTTTCGYTTGGGCCTGGATGAATGCTGCTGTGATGCTGCAGCACTAGCCTTGGAATGTCTAGGCGATTCATGCATATCCCTGTGAGACCTGGTCTTCTTCCTAGGTGGCT
>NC_037529.1:58821464-58846082 GCF_001531365.2 Cynara cardunculus var. scolymus | reverse complement strand
ATTATCAACAAATCAATGAGAGAGAGGATCAACAGTAAGACTTGTGATCCTAAGCAATATGATTGTGACAACTGTGCTAATTGAAATGGGGGGAAGTTCTCTTTCCGAATTGAAAAGTAAGGAAATTCTTCAGATGATGACGCCAAATTTACTTCAGAAACACTCTTTTGGATGTTTTTTGCAAAATGGGCAAGTTGCATTGTATGTCAGTGGTGACCTTTATTGTCATCTTTGCATTAAATGCATTATGTCTAACTTTTCTGCATGTCTTCTTCTGGTTGGTTGAACCATGTAACTTATCTTCATTTCAACTTTTGAATTTGATGTAGACACAGTTTTAACATAGTATAGTAAAGCAAAACAAAGTATCAGTCACATGGTGCATTTGGATTTGTTTAGGCTAACATGTTGTACATGTTCTCATACCAAAGAAGGAAGCAAGCGAGTTGGTGAACCAAACTTGTTGGCAAAGTTTGTATTTCAAGATTCTGCTTGCTAGTAGTAGTATTTGTCAGACTACTAATTAACTTTTTATCTTGTACTGATCTTCTTTCGGCTAGATTACAAACCAATTCGCTTTGGTGACGATATCGACCTTACTTCAACTAGTCTTCAATTTTGTTGAAGACATTTTATTCTTAGATCAATATAGGTAGTTATAAGACTTTTACAAGTAAAAGTCCGACCTTTAACTATATCTGATATTCAAGTTATACATCGGATTTACCACCTATAAAATATTATGAAGCAGTTACATTGGACATACTATGAGTATAGTGAGACTGTAATCCTTTATTCAACAAAATAATCAATTGGACTAGGACAAACTATTTGTCTGTTTGCATTTAGATGATATTCAACTGTTTAAGATGTATCCGATAAGAGCTATATCTGAATCCTTCAAACAATAAGATCATGTGATAGGTAAGGAAATATCTGATGAGTAAAGTACACTGGATATATTTGGGTTTTAAACAATATATGTAACCTCCAAAACGCATCAGATAAAAATTGAAGGATATAAAACTTTACTAAAACTTAAAATCTAATCCAGATTCAGTGACAATTAAAATCGAATCTAAACACTCCATAGGGGGTTTAAAATTGTATTTTTCAGACTCGGCAATGATATTGACGGAGCATTTATAAACCAATACAGGTACTCTCTATCGATAATCCATACACGAATATGCGATGCGCTTTCACCGGTATCAGTATTTTTTTTTTCCATTCAAACACTAAAAACTTCTTATTATCGATAGCAAGCTGGAATAAGTTAATAATCACTTCAAACAAGCAGTTCTAAACGCCCCCTTAATTCATTTTAGATACCTTTTAAAAATGCCAATCACAAGGATCAAACATGTAGGGGATGTTTACTAAACACTTATCTTGGTAAGTGATTATCGGTTCATATACGTTATCGGGTGAACATAATAAGAACCAAAAATTTCATCCGATAAGAGGAAAGACAAAGACCATGAGTCTTATTCGATAAGTGAGGGTGATGACTTTTGTCTGATAAGTGCTTACCGGGATCAATTCATTTTGATGGCCAGGAAAGTTACTCGTTAAGGTAAATGATAGTGGTGATTCTTACCGGTAAGCGTTTACCCAATAAGTATTCGGTAAACGGACCGTAATTATTATTTTTTTCTTTCTATACAATAAAACAAACAACAAATGCCTCTGATCCGGCCAGAGGCACTGAATGATGGGTGACTGACAAATAAATAGTTGCCACGTGGCACAGTAAGTGACAGACCACTTTGTCTACATGACGGCCGGGCGATGCTTCGAGGCCCCATTAGTGGTATCTCCTACTTTACTCAATAGATGGATTTCCCCCTCTTAGGCATCAGCTCCACCTCCATTTCCACTTCCATTTTTGATCGCAAGGTACAGAATTTACTCTTTACTCTCTCCTTTTCAATTGCAACGCAAATTTTATTCCGTTTTCTTCTTCATAATCATAATTTACTAGGATTTCTACTACATTTGGACAGATTTCTTGTCGAACTCGTAGTTTGTTCTCGGTGATAGATGGATTGTGATTTTGATGTTTATATAACAAAAAAATTCCGAATTATGTGATGATTGATCATAGATTATACTCTTGGCTCCAGCATACTTTGGATGTTAATTTCGGACATAATATTTGTTTTTGATTGAAAAGGTTGATTATTGATGGATTGTGGTATGATTTTTAAGGTTAATGGAAGTAGTTATCTCAAATTCTGATAATTCATGTCTATTTTGAAGTTAAAAGTTTGTTTTTGAGACCAAAAGTTTCATTGTCTACCAATTTGAAAGATATTCCATCCGACCATAAGGTTTGGAGCTTTAGATATGGTAATCAGTAACCACTACTCTAGATTTAAAGCTTATTTTTTATATTTTGTCCTGGCAATGGCGGTTGTTCATTCGCACTTACCTGATAACTAGTAATGTGTTACAAGTAATAAGTGTATTTGGACAAAAGGGCCTTTGGTCTAGCGGTATCGTAGTCTTTGGCCTCCTAGGAGGTCAGGGGTTCAAACCTCACAAAAGGCGAGGAAGGTGTGTAAATTTATTTGTTGCATTTGCCGTATATAATTATTCTATACTTAAAAAAAGTATATTTGGTGGTTTCTAACTTGGTGGTCGATTAATCTCAGATATGTGCAGTATCAAGTTCAAAACAAGCTGGTAGGCAAGGGTTGGATCAGTTTGGTGATTTGACTCTCAAGACAATGCCGGAGGAAAAGGCCTTAACCATCACAAATGGCTCCAGTAATAAAAAAATCCCACATGTTCTGACCGTTGCTGGCTCTGATTCAGGAGCTGGTGCAGGAATTCAAGCAGACCTTAAAGCTTGTGCTGCACGAGGAGTGTACTGTTCCACTGTGATCACCGCTGTTACTGCACAGAATACCCTTGGGGTTCAGGTTTAACAACATATTGCTTTTTATAGTTCTCTACTAACATGATGAGGTTTCTTTCAAATTGTAGTTTTTTATTCTTTTTGGTTTCTTTCTTTAAGCTTCAACAATTCATTTTGCTCCTTGTTAGGATGTGAGCATTCTGCCAGAGGATTCTGTTGCAGAGCAGTTGAAGTCTGTCCTGTCAGATATGCGGGTTGATGTTGTAAGTTTGTTGTATGATTGATGTTCACCTCTGTTTGTGATTGGCTTGATATGTTTGATGTTGATTGTATGCCAATCTTATCCTGAGTTTGTTATTCCTTTTAAGTATATAGTATTTATATATACCAAATGCAATAAATAATCTCACACACCCTCCTCACCTTTGGTGAGGTTTGAACCCCTGACCTCCTAGGAGGCCAGAGGCTCTGATTCCGCTAAGCTAAGGCCCTTTGTTGGCTAATGGTTCCAAATATATTTGATTTGTTGGCAGTTAAGGTTTTTGCAAGCAAGTGCAACTTTTTGCTCAAAACTGAAAATGATGCGCGTAACTTATTCCTATTGATGAACTACGTCCTCGATAAAATGGATGTAGGAAATGGTATTATAGATAGAATAGTTCACTTTTGATTATCATTATGTGATCATTATGCAGTGACACCGTCACACCGACATCAACTTAGGACCTGTTTGGTTTGTGGTATAGATCCTCGCAAATTGAATTGGTGTGGTCAAACATTTATAACAGGTGCCTTGTGTTTGACAACTGTACCAGGAAAATGTATTTATCGATATGTGATGGGTGTTAGAATGCAAATAAAGCATGAGCTGCAAAAGCCTGTATCAGGTTGATTGGAGTTGGCATAGCTAAAAAATGGTTAATACTGGAAAATAAGTTGGAGTTGGTGGTATTCTTTCAGTTATTTGAATGACATGAAATCAAAATAACATGCAACATTGGCCTTAAAAGCAGTTTTGAAATACTAACAGTAACTATAATAACACACAATCTGTTTAAGGATATAAGCATCCTTTTCGTATTTTTGAATTGCAACAAATCCTTCTCTTTAAATTTCCAACCTATTTGTGGACAAAAGCACCACTTTCATATTCTAAAAGTGCAACATTAAATAGGTCTGTTGGTTAATGCACATGCTGTTGCGTCTTATATCATTTTTTAACTACTTGATCAGTTAGGTAACTGCTTGAAAATTAAAAGATGTGTAATATTGAGCTCTTGCAATGTTATTTTGTTCGTAAACGTTGACCACAATCTAATACCTATGTCAACTTAGGTGAAAACTGGCATGCTTCCCTCAATTGGCATGGTCAAGATCCTTCATGACAGCCTAAAGCAGTTTCCAGTTCAAGGTATGACAAATTGATATGAATTAGAGTAATGTCGCTTCTGAATTGACTTGGTCTAATTTCTGAAGGCAGCTTTAGTGGTTGATCCTGTCATGGTGTCCACCAGTGGAGATGTGCTTGCTGGTCCATCAATTCTTGATACATTTCGGTAAGATATCTCCTGTTATACTATAACTCAAGTAACTATCCTTCCTGCCAATATTGATTGTTTCATGCTGGAACTGCGCTAAACTTATGCCTTACTTGTACCTAATATGTAATATATTGTTAAAGCTGGTTATTCGTTTGAAGAAGATTTTATGGCTGAAAATTGTATGGTTTATATCTAACTAGAACCGAGTCTGCAATTCTGATGGTATATGCAAATAACTTTGTGACATTCAAAGACGTTTATAGAACTTGTGAAATGTTGCAGAACGAGAATTTAAGTATGCTCACAATTTTAAATACTTATAACTGTGCTGTTGGGTTCTTATCAAGACCATGTTTCACATGAATTTCATAATAGGATTAGGATCGGCTTCAGAGGAAGATAATGGTTGTGCAACGCCTGAGCTTTGTATCAGCAATGGAAATCCATCCCTTCTACAAAGTGTTGTGCTTGTCTTATAAGATTTCTTTTTCTAACAATCTGAGCAGACATTTAATGGAGTGGTCAAGTAATTCCCAAAAGAGGAAATAGGGCAGCACATATAGTTAAAAGATCTTCCAGTTGGAATCTTCTTTTATCACCAACAAGAGCTATCTCTTATGACGAGTATCCACTTGAAATAATTTCACATCCAACTGCCGAATCCAGCATAAAATGGTCCTGCTCATGTCTTTTGTTTTGACGTGACGAAGTCATAAACATGTATTCTTCCTTTCCAGTATTTGAAGAAATCCACAAGATGATTGGTATTTTTCTCAAGTATTTTGAGGTTCTTTAAATATTGTGGGTTTTCTCTTCTGGTCCCGCTTTGAGTGCTCTTTAGTGGTTGGAAGCAGAGTAATGGCATCACATTCACATCTGAGTGATCTGACCCATACCCTGTCTATGCTAGCTAACCCACATGTAACAACCCATGAATGGGTGTATGATGATGTCAATTCTGGACAGTGGCTATGGCATAAAGTGGTTCATGTTTGCTCTGAATCATTTACCATGACTGCAGATATTAGGCAGGTGATCCTTCCTAGATGCCACAGGCCACATCCATTTTTTAATTTGAAGGGTCCTGGTTGAGGTGTCATGTTCTGTTAGATTCTTGAGCACTTCACCACTAGTGACATGATGTGTAAACCTTTGGTTTTTTCATGCCACAGTATGTTTTGGACTTATAGATTACAGTAAAGGGGCTTCTATTAAGTGGAGGTAAATGTTCGACAATATTGTTTGTAAAAACCCCCAGCCCAAATGGCAAAGGTTGTATTTATTTTCTGATGCCCTCATTCATCTGGTTGTCTTATGTCTAGATATAAGTTTTTAAAGTGTAGTGATTTATTTCACTCCTATTATTTCAATCCACCTTTTTCCCAATTTCAGTTTTATGGCAGATCATTGCAACATCAGGGAGATGAGGACTCCTTTTGTTCCTTTTGCAATTATTTCACCTTTCCTTTTGCTATGACTTGCATGTTGAGTAGTTTGAAAGATTGAGCAAATGAGCTTCTTTGTGTCCTGATGTAAACTCGCAGTACTTCTCAATGATGTGTTTGACTGTTTGTATTAGATTTGTAGATGAAAGTTAGTGGCTAGAAATTTCATATTCTAGTTGAACATCTTCAAAGATTCTGGAACAGTTGAAGTATTATCACTGGTAATTGGTAAAAATGGTTTGGGAAAAATAAGTCATGGAAGCTAACTTTGGAATGTACAAGAATCAGGGAGTCGCTATTGGCAACAATATTAAATCAAAATACTTAATAGCATGGCGATACATTTATACAGAACTTCTACACCAAGCACACGCAACGGAACCGTAAGATACATGGATAGCTTACAAAATCCATTTTTTCTTGTCTGTCCTTTTTAAGGATATGCTGCCTGAAGAGGAAGACCAACTTAATATCACCCTTCAATTCGATTCATGGAATCGCTGTTGGCAACAATATTAGGAACAGGAAAACGTAAACTTGACATGTATGTGACAAGCGTGAAGGATTCAACCATGCTACTTGCCATGTCGTCAATTATAATGTTGCTTTGCTAAAAGCTTATCAGAGATAATGAATTCATGTGGATCATGTCAGAATAGTTTACCAAGTTTGCTAAAATTTGTATTCTTATTGTGAAATACCAGTCTGCATAGTTCAAAGATCCTATGAGTCGAGATGAGTGCTTCCTGTTGCGAATTCATTTTCTAGCAATCTTTATTAGGTTACATCTTGACATCCTCATCTCTTAAAGAATTGAATTCTGCTCTATTTAATCTACCATCTATGTGATCTTTCTTTATTGTGCACATATTCATAATTATGAACTCTTGCGCTTCCATATTGGTTTATGGCATTATCAGAGAACATCGTGGTTTGCACCTGGTTTGACTATATTTCTGATTGCAGGCATGATCTTCTTCCTATGGCTGACATTGTGACGCCAAATCTAAAAGAGGCTTCTGCTTTACTCGGTGGCTTGCAATTGAAAACAGTTACTGACATGCGCTCTGCAGCAAAATCTTTACATAATATGGGACCACGGTAATTTTTGAAACAATGCATTATATTTTTGAAACAGTTACCATGTGCTTACTATGTGTCCCTGCTTGCTTTCATGCTATTAATGACCAACTGAAATTACTAATTCAAATTGTTCCAGAAATGTGCTTGTAAAAGGAGGCGACCTCCCTTCTTCGTCAGATGCTATTGATGTTTTCTTCGATGGTATGTTTGGACGGCGTTAATATTTCTTCTCGAGACTCAAGCTTAATAAATGCTATAATATGTGTAACTGGAAATTATCTGCTTTTGTTCTATATACGTCTTGTTAACTTCTTTCTTTCTCAATCTAAATGTTATTTGCATTAGGAGGTGTTTGTCCTTTTTGTGCTGGCTGCTTGTTCACGTACTTTACTCTATTGGTCATGCAGGTAAAGATTTCTATGAGTTACGTTCAACACGCATACAAACTCGAAATACTCATGGAACTGGTTGTACCTTGGCATCATGTATAGCGGCTGAGCTGGCCAAGGGCTCTTCGATGTTATCAGCTGTTAAGGTAATTTACTCTTCACATTACTTTCGGGGTCTTAGCTTCTCATATTGAAGTGGTATATACGTGCAAGCACAATTTCTCAGAAACTGCCTTCAGCACAACTAAGTGTCTTTTATCTGGATATTTTAGTTTAAATTCTGAAAGCATGATGGAATTGGACATTCTTTATTAATTCAGTTTTCGAAAAATACACCTCAAATTCCTACTCTTTAGAAGAAATGATTCTTATAAGCACACAACTTTGTGAAATTATAACCAACAGTAAAAACTAAAACAGCAATCCAGAAATCTATCTTATCGGAAGAATTGAGGGCCAGCCCAACTGGTAAATGAAGGCTATATATATACCTTGGGGCTTCTCCCCATAGGTCGCCAATTCAAGTCTTTTGAGGGTCAATGGAGATTTTCCTGGCTGTTATCTCAGGGCCCATGGGATTAGTCAAGGTCGTGCAAGCCGACCCAGACACCCTATGGTTACCAAAAAGAAAACAAAGTCAATGATGAAAAAGATTCAAATAGTTTGCAAGGGTTGCGATTTTGGACAAATTATTTGAAAGCTAAAAAACCACTGAACTTGCCACTTCTTTCTTGGAAATCATTCATTCTTACACACTGTAGTTTTGTTTAATTGCATTTTTGCAAAAAGGATGGTTCTTTTTGGCAATAAAGGTTCCAAGTACAATGGTTACTTAACACAGTAACTGATGATATATATGTAATTTTCAATCTTACATCACAATGGCGAAAAAACGTTGCATATCCACATGTTGCTAATGCTTATCTTAATAATTTCCTTTTTCCGGTTTTATTCGCATATATAGAATCAGATAATGTTTGTTCTTGATGTGAGAGAACTACTGAAATTCATAACAGATAATAAGAATCTTAAGAGAGACCTTATGTGAAGGAAAATTGAAGAGACCCATGTAACTATATATATATATATATATATATTGTTTTTGCAACTATTATCATGTGTACTTGATTAGCTCTAACATAAATAAGACAACACGCAGCATGAGATTTATTCTACGGATATTACATTTGGCTTTCCTAGATTAGAGCTCTATTTCGTATTTGTTATGAAGGTAGCAAAACGATATGTGGAGACTGCGCTGATGTATAGCAAAAGCATTACAATTGGAAACGGACCTCAAGGTCCTTTTGATCATGGATTTAAGCTAAAGAGGAATGCTGGCAATTCAAGCAGGCTGCAACTGCTTGATCCAAGTGATCTCTTCTTATATGCGGTCACAGATTCGGGGATGAATAAGAAATGGGGTCGTTCCATTACAGATGCTGTTAAAGCTGCCGTTGAAGGAGGCGCCACCATTGTGCAGCTGAGGTTTAGCGTTTCTCCCTTTCACTCATTTCTGTTTTAGGAATTCCTTCTTGATTAGGATTCCACAGCATATAATCTCTGGGATTGCTTCTAAAAATCCAACTTAGTACCACCAAACTGAAAACTCGCCCAAACATTTTGGCGATTCCCGATACCGACTTCTGAAAAATGTTAAGAGCATCCCAACAACTATGCTATAATTTTTTGAAATAGAGTATTCAAAGTTGAAATCTCTAAAACAATTACATCCAACTCCAACAGCTACTTTATTTGAATTATTCCAACACTGATTCAATAAATTCATCATCCCGATAAATTTTTAAAAACACTTTATAAAAAATTATGACACATTCAACCTCTTTGGTTGGAACAAGTAAAATAATATCTCTCTCCTCAGTATTAAGTTTTAGAGATTTTTTCAAATTTGGAGATTTCTACCTTATCTCCTTTTTTCCTCTTTCTTTTAGCATACACTTTAGCTGTTGGAGCAAAAAAGCTCCAAAATCTCTATTTTAGCATAGCTGTTGGAGATGCTTTTAGAAGAATCATTTTATTTAAGTGAATTTCATATGTTAATTTGTCATTTTTTACGTTTTTCTTGTTTGAATTTACAAGACTTAAGGGGCCGTTTACCAAACACTTTCCCGGTAAGTGCTTACCGGTAAAAATTAACACTATTATTTACTTACCAAATAAGATTTTAGTCAACCAAAACGACATCATATGCAACAATTTACCCGGTAAGCGCTTACCATGGTAAGAGTCGTCACACTCACTTACCGGGTAAGACTTTTGGTCCTTGTCATGCTCTTACCGAGTAAGATTCTTGGTCCTTACCATATTCATCCATTGAGGTAATGTTACTTGGTAAGCGCTTACCCGGGTAAGCGTTTGGTAAACTATGGTATGAATTTTTTATATTTTGTTTTATTTATGACTTGTACGGTCTATCTATAGTCTTGACTCACTTGGTTTGGTTTAATTTGTTATGTGTTGTGCACCCGATCTTTTTGTTGAGACAAGACTGTTTTCATGTGTGTTCAGGGAAAAAGATGCCGAAACAAGAGACTTCCTAGAAGCAGCCAAATCTTGTCTCGAAATCTGTCGCATCCACAACGTCCCACTACTGATAAACGACAGGATCGATATTGCAATGGCGTGTGATGCGGATGGGGTCCACGTTGGCCAATCTGACATGCCGGTCAACACCGTCCGATCCCTTCTCGGACCCGAAAAAATCATCGGTGTATCATGCAAGACACCGGAGCATGCTCTGAAGGCATGGGCCGATGGTGCCGATTACATAGGTTCGGGCGGCGTATTCCCAACTAATACAAAAGCAAACAACCGGACCATCGGTTTGGATGGTCTAAAAGACGTTTGCTTGGCTTCAAAGCTGCCGGTGGTGGCGATTGGCGGCATCAATCTTTCGAACGCTAGGTCGGTGATGGAATTAGGTGTTGCGAATCTGGAAGGGGTGGCGGTTGTTTCGGCCCTGTTTGATAGGGAATGTGTGGTGGCAGAGACTAGGAAGCTGCACGGTTTGTTGACGGAAACCGTTGCGAACATGGGATCGAGCGATACGAACTGAAATCGGTTTCGATCTTGGAGTAACAAAATGTGATTGTTATGAATATTTGGTTGGTTGTGAACGTCTGAAATGTAAAATAAGCACTTGGAAAAACAATTTACTTGATAACCAAATCACCTTTTAATGCTGCTTTGATATTTATATGTTGGTGTAATCAATAAGCACGTTTTTTTTATTAAGTTGGATATTCAACCCGCTATGCTAGCCGACTAATCTCAGGATGACCATCTGCTTTGCAGATAGCTCGGAATCACTGCATCTGAACCTCCTTGGCCACAAGAGGATTTTTATTCTTCCTTGGATTTGAACATGAAACCTCCTGGTATTTTTGACCTTTGGAGCTAAGCTCAAACCAATTAGACACCACCTTGTGGTTCAATAATCACATTTTTCATTTGAATCTTGCAGTTTTACTTTTTTTTTTTTATAAATGAAACTTGCTTTTTCGTTGTTGAATGTGTTTATTAGATAATTCTTTTTTAAAGGAAAAATAATATTATAAATTAAAAAAATATATAACCACCCTATAAAAGGAAATATTACTGAGTCAAACTTTACAAGAAATAACCAGCTAAAAAACAAGACAAAAAAGAGGGATTTAACGAGGGAAACAACAGCAGAACCTCAAGAAGTAGCAAAAGAAGGGTAATTAAACCAACCCGTCTTCCAAATAGACCGATCTTAGAGTCTTGAAGCAATCTACTCAAAGGATTTAAACTGGATGTCAACGGAAAGATTACCGTGAGAATTTCGTCTCTTGAAGATGCAAGCATTCCTAAGTTGCCAAAGAGAATAAGCTGCAATTCAGAGAACCGCTTGTCACACATCTTTCAACAATCCCATGATTTGCTTGCCACCATCGAAAATCAATAACTCAAATACGAAAGAAAGTAGAACGATGTTGATAAGGAGACCTTATAACCAAGTTGACAATGATCCATCGATTCGTCTTTTCTTGAGCTCCTGAAGAAATGACAAGTTGTTATGAAGTGCCCTTCAAACGAAGACGGTCACTTTCCTAGGAACTATCTTGTTCCATAATGTGGCTTTATCATCAGGAGAAGATTGCAGAAAGGATATATCCACCATATGCCGAAGAGATGAAAGGGCTGTTTGGCAATTGCCGAATGGTTTGGTGCAGAATGATTAAGAGGCTCTCATGATATAGTGAAAAATGAAATATAATTGTTTGGTAATTGTGTACAATGAAATTAGGGGTCTTAATGGTTAAGGAAGATCCATGATACAAAATCATTCAGAGGGTTTTAAAACCATTAAAAGACAGACTTTTTTTTGCCAAACAATATTCACCTCTTAATGATTCAGAGGTTGCCTCTTAATGAAACTATTAAAAGGTAAACAAACAACCCCGAAGTAGTGAAAGATCCATCCAAAGTAAGGACTGATGTGCAAAATCCGTACCGGAAAGCTTAGGAGATACATTCTGCAAAATCCGTACCGGAAAGCTTAAGAAAGCTTAGGAGATACATTCTGCAACAAAGAGAAGTAATAAAGTGACAACCTTCCAAAACTAATTTCACCAAAGTCATTCGACCTCCAAAGGATATCAATTTCCTTTTCCAATTTGCCAGCTTATTTTGAAAATTTTCTATGATAGGTATGCAATTTACCGCCTTAACGTCCCACTTTGATCGTTGCCTTTGGCGAGCCATATCACTAATAAGCTCGTCCTTTTCCAACCAACAATGTCTAGCAAATCTCCAAATTTCAAGTTATAACAGTACTGGGGAATTCCTCTATCTTCTTTGAATGAGATTGAAAAGGGTATGGATTCCATAACAAACTCCAAATCACGCAAAATAGACTTAGGGACTGTTTACCTAAATACTTACCTAGTAAGCGCTTACCGTAGGAGTCAACATTATAATCTATTTTACCAGATAAAATCGTAGTATATTAAAATGGTATGATATGCAACAATTTACCCGGTAAAACCTTACCCGGGTGAGAGTCCTCACCATCACTTACCGGGTAAGACCCTCTATCCTTATCATCGCTCTTACCGGATAAGATTTTCGGCCCTTGCCATGTGCATCAGGTGAGAAAAGTTACCCGATCAACACTTACCGGGTAAGTGTTCAGTAAACAGCCCCTTAGCCTTGACGACATCTACCTTTAAAAGAGAGACCCTTCTTGCACGAGTTATATAATTATGGTTTTTGTAATATATTTATCATCATATCTGCTAAAATACAACAAAAAAACCTTAAAGTGCATCAAAATCATTCTAATGGTCGGTTCATCAAGTCAAAAGTACAAATGTGTAACTCACAACTCTTGGGTTTGCAGAAGATGAGATGTATGCAGATATATCCCACGTCCTCATATATTTGACCCTCTCCAAACCCCACATTTAGGTGAGATGTACGCAAATTTGGGCTTGATATGTCCCAGGTCTACGTACATCTCACCTCTCCAAACACCAGATTCAGGTGACATGTACGCAGACCTGGGGTTTGGGTCAAATAGCCAGACCTTTTGACAACATGGCTCATGACCCGACTTTATCTTGCCTACATCCCTACTAGTGAATTTGTTACGTGTTTAACATCTGCGGCTTGCATATTCTCAGAGCAAGAAAATCTTATTCTGCTACTAAAGTTCATCGTGTCAAAATCTATTCTAATGAAGAGATAGATGGAGGAACTCGAGTTCAATCTCATTCCTTTAATGAATGGGAAGTTATAACAAAAGTAAATCAAAACAAAATTTGCCTGCAGCCGAAGGATTAATGCGATGATAATAAAGCTTACGAAAGCCATTCTATGATCATATGAGCGCTCGGATGCCAACTTGTTGCATATCTCTAAGCTTCCACAGTGGCATATGTGCTTCTTCTGAACCTTCTTCTGCCTCCGCAAGTTGCATAGCCCATAAGTAATGGACCGTGTGGATCGTATCCTAGAAAACCAAATCATTGACCAACAAGATCAAAGTCAACCCAAAAACAATCAGAAAAAGGCGAGCAGGTGGATATAATCGATTGAAGGAACGAAAGATTCATTCAACATAATCCTACAAAATACAAAGCTTCTTTGTGGTTCTATTTTTGGTGACTAGACCGTCTTAAATCTAAGTGTTTACTACTTCCTCCATCCCAAAATAAGTGTCCACTCCCAAACGTAACTGCCTACTTTCCAATTATATCCTTAATCATGAAAAGGAGAAATTCCTTACTCCCTCTATTATCAAGGGTATAATTGTCTTTCAGTTAATTAAAAAGGATAACAATTACGATTTCTAAAGCTGTGTTTTTTTTTATTTTGGGGTGGACGGAGTAATAGAATACTAATAAAATATCAAAATATCCTCCAAACAACAATTGGTGAATCTTGTGGATTAAAATCAATACCATCAATGTTTTGTAACCACTACTAATGGGAACAAAGGTAATTCTAAATTGAAATTTCGCCGAAAAGGAAAATTGTTGAATAGCCTATTTATACAGAATGGTAAAGAGGCCGTCTATGATCATGGGACATAACATCCCATAAATACTACATTTCATTTGAGACAGAAGATGTATCCTTTTTATTTAGTAATTGATGAGACTAAGAAGCAAGGAGATGAAGTTCACTACGAAATCCCAACATCAAGAATGTTGGGAAATAGATTTTGTCAAAGAGAATGGGTCAAAGACACCCTAATATCAATTCCACCGATAAGAACACTTGACATTACAAAAGTGCAAAGATAGCAATTGGATTCATTACAAAAAACCACCACATAAGATAGCAATGGGCAAGTGTGCATACAAGTACATAACAAGAATCACAAAGCAAATTACCTTGCCACCTTCTGTTATTTCACCAAGTCTATCTCTTACACAATACACCTGTTGTGTTTGAAACTGTACAAGCGAAGTTACAAGTCAGTACAAGCTGTTAGAAGGGGTGTCAAGATTTGAACTGGAAAAGGTGCATACCCCAACAATAATCAAGGGGCTGTCACCCATCATTTTGGTCTCTCTTACATCAACTTCAGATATATGCAATATCTGCATCAAGTAAACGATTAGCAAAATCTCACTGCATGTTCTAACTCAAAATCTACTGTATTTGTTCTCTGCTCTGTGGACTAAAGAGAAGTAACTTGACAAAAACAACAAAGGTTCTTGAAATAAGGTAGCATCAAATAGATAACAACGATATGCATGGGAGGGACCGACCGACTTAAAGGCCTCAACAAGTTTTTACTCTATTACAGCATATATGTTGTGTTGGTTTATAGTTCTGTACAGGCAAGAGAAAGAAAGGCGATTATCAACTATCACCTCTAGAAGTGATGTTTAGTAATTTTCAAATTGTATTGTTGTGTGAAAGTAACGAATTAATGTATCCTCGTAAACTGGTTGAGCAATAAAAAATGCAGAAGGCCATTGTTTCATCACTCCTAGATGGTGGTTTGGACACGTTTGTAGGACACAAATATCACAACATCGGCATCCATGAGGAGGATCAAGAGCGTAAAGGGGGTGAGGACCAGGGGCAGGCCTATGAGGATGTGGGATGAGCAGCTGAAACTGGACATGGCGGCTTTAGACATTTCTGAAGATATGACCTTAGATAGGAGTTCGTGGAGAAAGGGTAGCAGATTTAGTGTAGGGACTAGTGGGTACTGTGGATAGAGGAGGGGGTTGGAGACTGGCGAGGTAGGGGGCTGGGTGGAGGGTTAGGGAGCCGACAACCAGGCATCAGAGCCTTGGGATAGGTAGAGAGCTTTGTGCAAGTTTAACCCGGAAGGGGTCTTTTTGCTCACTTGTTATATTGTTTTACCGCATTTCATTTCTAGGTTGTTTAGTTCATTAATTGTTTCAATTTTCTTTATGCTTTTAATGTCCTTACATGTTCTAAATCCTAATCTATTTCTTTTGTGTACTGTGCTTACTTGCTCTACTTCCTTGGCCTTTCTTCCTTCTCCAAAAATTGTCTTGAGCTCCTCTTTAACTCTTCAAAATTTCATTTCTTTCTAATTTACACGAACTTTCGGAGTCCTTAACACTCCCCCAGAAATTATTCGCAAGAATCTTTTTGCAAGTCAGGGTCTTCACAGAAGCAAGTCTCTCTGCTCCTTGGGTAGATGTAAGGTCAGAGTACGTATTACCCTCTCCAGATCTTATTTTATGTGGGATTTACTGGGTTCATTTGGTTTCCTTTTTTCTTTTAGAAGGGCGAGCAAGGTAACAAGTCAATAATTAACTCATGTCCTGTCATCAGTGACCAGAAAAAAGCTTAAGCTTCAAAGCATGCAACCCTTGGGATAGGGCAAAAGCTTCCTAAGCTTTGCCCATCAGAGATCTTGTTTCAACAAATTTGTGTCCTTTTATGTACTTGCCAACTTTTTTTCTTCAAGCAGAACATTATTTTGATCAATTTCAATGTTAGAAAGCAATTCATGTAAAGCTCATAAATCATATATAGATGCTTATTAGAAGCAACTAGGACAGAGCGAACGGTTGCTTCTGTATAACAAACAACCTTATAATATGTTTGCAAACTCTTGGCACAGAGGACATACAAAAAGGTGTTTACGACCTTCCTCCCTCCCTTATCTTGTTGGGCACTTCACCATAAAACATATTCTACATACTGATAAAAAAAACCTATATGTGGCAAGTGAGTTCCTGTGGGTACTAGCTAATTACATTAAAGTGATCACCCACTTCTAGTTGAGTCAAGTATACAAGCAACAGCTTCTATATGTGAAAGAACATAATATAACCCCGACAAAAACTCAACTAGCATACCACAACACTGAAATATAATATGATGTGCAATTGTATATATGACAAGTAAATTAACTGAAACCAGTTATCGTAGCTATACACACTCGTTTTGACTTGCTCTAAGTCTACCTTGGACATGTGTTCACATCTTCAGAGTTTTAATTAAGAAGATAAACAATAGCATCTGCAATAGCTTATGCCCTTCAAGTGCATTATATGTGGATTTTAACCGATAATAGTCAAATGAATTTTATCTTCTAACCTTGTTATCATAAAAGGTGCCCTGCATCTCACAAACCCTATGCTCTGCTTTACACCGCTCAATTATTTCAGGTGAACAATATTTCTCCAATACTTCAGTCTCTCCCTGTAAACAGTCGTATTTACAGTCAGATATGAAATAAATGCAATAACTAGATGGCATAAAAGTTAAGTGGAGATGCTTAGTAGATAATTGGTGCATAGAAATCCATACTAAGAAATAGAAGTGCCTCCCTACCATTTAATATAACTTCAAACTTACTTTAGTGTAGGCCTTGAGAACTGGTTTCACAATTTCTTGCACATCAGATACAAAGTCAGGTAAAGAAAAATACCTGAAAAAGACCAATTTTAATCAGTTAGTGGGTTATCAAATTTTCTAAACAGAAAAAAGGAAGAACCAAGATGCATCATCATACGGGTCACGGCGACGAATTTCCTTAAATGACATTGCCGCATCTGTCTCTCTAAAAACGCTTTCATTGATACTGTTGCAGAAAGAACAACCATATCATTACCCTTGGAATCATAGAAACAAAAAGCAATATTTGCTAGAAATATATAAATAAACTAGCAGAAAGAGAGCATACTCCTGAATTTTGTGAACTACAGGATGATCACTAGTCTCCCATCTTTCCCGCATATCTTCTGCAATCTAAAAATCCCATTTGAGAAAGAGATCAGGAATGGACCACCACCAGCACCATTAGACAGTAGCCACATGCAGCAGAAGAGCAAAAAAACATAAAGGTAGAATTGTGACCATCAATGCACGGTTTCTATTTTTGATGAATGGAAGGATATTGGGTGCATTAGGTAATATACATGGCTGCTGGAAAACTAGAATCACGTCCCACCATTACGCTCAATTGTTTCACATGTCAGCATTGGTCTAAAAAGGATTCATATAGCATAAAACAGTACAAATAATCCAGGTGGACCGGCATGTATATTCATCATGGGTATTATCATGTACATATTTAACCTGTGTAACTCCCACAATGGGTACTGACTGAAGAAGTCTAGTCAACATGCAAACCCCCAGTAGTCCCACCCTGGAATCCTACGAATTGTGTGGGGCTAGTGCACGTGTGTACATAACTATGTCAGATATCAACTTTGCAAAGCATAGAACATTAATGTCTTTGTGACAGTCTACAAGACTACACATTCACAAATCACAAGCATCATTTGGAGAATGAATTAAACAGAACAGCGCATAATCTATTTGGTAATAAATTTTTAACAAGCTTGAATATCTGATGAAACCAAGTTTCTATAAGTACACTAACTTGTGCCTCCCAGTTTTGCAAACCTGATGTTCCATTACTAGAACTAAAATTGAACAACAGGAGCTCCTAGATTTTCAAAAGACAAAATTTTTTAACTTAGCTCTGGCTAACACACTTTGAGCATTCACATTATCCAAAATATATTTGCAAAATACCACTTCCGTTCCACAGATGAGTCCATATGACACATTTTACATTGAATTGATTAGATAGATCAGTGTGATTCAAGCGAAAAAGATTGAGAACCACAGTAAACCCATTAAAGTAATATAAAAGCATCTTGGAGACACAAAATAAGAGCTGGACTTGTCTTTCGGGACAAAGCCACAGAGTAAGTTGCTAAGTACTAACAAATTGTGTGAAAGATGCCCAAGAGCACAGAGTACCAACACAATGAGTGATAAATAGATGGCAAAACTATAAGCTTTATTCTGAACTGTGTTGCTGATGAATTAATGCAAGCTTAAAGCTAGCTTGACTACACAACCAATTAAATAAGAAAGTTGGAACCAACTACTACTACCATGATGTCTCATGATGAATGAAAATGATTAATGGAATTGCATGTGCTTGTACCTCCTGGCTCTTCGTCACAACGGGTTCACTAAAGCCACTGACTCGCTTGAATACTGGATGACCTTGCATCTAGAGTATACAACAAATTATTTTGGTTGAGAAACAATGAAAACTAAATTTTACCCAACTAGGACATAAAAGAAATTACTTTAGCCTTGAACGCCTCCCACTTCTTGTTAAATCGTGACTGCTTTACAGGTACAACAGCAATATCTGTTCTAGTACTTCTTTCGACATTAGCTTGGGAAGCAGCAGAAGCAGCTTTGGCCCGTTTCCTCTTACTTGAGCTACCACTCAACTCATCCTTCACAATGTCATAACCCTTTTTCGCCAAGTCAAGGACCTTTGCGTCCTTGGCCGTTTGAAAGGAAGACGAAACCTTGGGAAATACAGAAGAAACACCAGACCGGAACTTGCTAAATATTGTTTCTGTTGTGTCACCAAACCCAGATTGTTGTTTCTTATATTCTCCATCAGCAGACTGCTTATGATCCTTATCATCTTTCCCTGCAGAACCCTCATTAGATGAAGAACTGGAGGATTCCGAGGATTCCTGCTTCCCAATTCCTAAAGTTTCTTTCACCTGTAACAAGATGAAACAGCTATAATAAGCTCATTATTCAATCTCGTATGGCAGCATAAAACTGTTCAAAGCAATAAACTTAAATAGCTCCACAGACCTCCTCTTTAGCAGCTGAAACCTTTTCCTTAAGATTCTCGGATACCTGCAAGATGATCACAATGTATATATAATTCCATCACGGATCAGAATGTCATGCTACATAATATCAATAAACAAGGAACTTATTGAAACTACTTAGTGTAGGATGGGTAAGAACTCCACAAAAGAAATAAAGAATGTCAAAAGATGACCTAGCACTCTACAACTCTGCATTGTCTGATGGCTTTAACTATTGTCCATTTTTTTAATTCTTTTATTGTTACTTAAAATGTCAAATAAGCATTTTATTGGATATACATTCCCAGTATCTACAGCTACAGGTAAAACAATTAAATTATTCACGTTTCAACTCTGTTGATCATGACTTCCAGGGATCCAAATCCAATAATCACCTGTATGTATCCAAAGCTGTTAGAAACGGGAGTGATTCAGAAAGAATACAATAGGCAATGAAAGAAACATACAAAGTATTGCCCCAACCATACTACCATTCATTATTATCATATTCCATTTATAAACTTTCATGGGATAAGGAAGAAATAATAAATCAAGGTCAATATAGACGATGGAGATAAATTTTTAGAATGGTAAAGAACAGTAAAACTTCATCTTCGCTAATTTTCTTTATTTGTTTGTTATTAAATATTCTAGAGACAACTTGTACTTTCCTCTCTGGAGTTTTCTCACAAGGTTCATGATCCAAAACAGAGAATAGTCCCACATTGGGCATTGCTTGTAAGCATTATTGAGGTTGTTTGCGCCACAACGTAACGTAACAAATCTATCCAATATGATGAAGCCACATATCCAGTTTACTTGACCAAAGTATTCTGTGATTACAGAACTAAATGGATATTCTATCGACCAATTTTCTTGCAGATATCATATATGATACTAAAGATTAATTAACATTAAGGATAAAAGACAAATAACATTTGACATTTTGGTTATTTCATTAACAGCTTCCAATACTTGTAACTTAAAGTTTCAAGTGAAACAAATTACAATGATATTAAAAACTAAAAAGAAGGTTAGAACGAAACCTTCTTTGCTGTAGCTTCGGCTTCTGTCCATGCACCATCCACATGCTTGTAAAGCTGCTCTGTTTTCTGCTTCGTTCTGCATTCGCCAGTTCACCATCTCAGGGCCTTCAATTGAAGTGTCTGCCCAGCTTTGACATACAACAGTATGTCTCAGCCTAAAAGCAACTAAAGCAAAACTTAGAAACTTAAAAAAGCTTTTGTGGTACAAAAATTACCTAACTTTTAGATCTTCTTTCACCCCTTTCAGCTCTTCAGTCTTCTCCTTAAATTCTTTTACCGACTGTTGAAACTCCTGATTTCTGAAAACAGGTAAATTAACACAATGGAGGAATTCGTTCCAGAAAAGGCTTGATGAGAAATGCAACACCAAACTTACAACCTGCTAAAATTAATATGACCAATAACAGGATACCATATATGATGATAAAAGATCCCGGGTTGTATTCATATCACATAAATGAGCTCGAGATGACATGGATGAAAAAATTACCTTATTATATCTGACTTAAAACAAACAATATGAATAGGTTCTTATACACATGCTTCAAGAGGTCTTGGCGACAGAGGACCAGGGTAGCATGCTAAATGTAGAAACATGTAACTAGAATAGATGGAAGGAAGGAAGTTAGAGAGGTTGAGGATGAGGATGGGAAAGGGGAAGGTTAGAGAGCCAAAAGATAGACTACCAGAGTCTTGATTAGATAAGGGCTTAGTGTAGTTTTTTATACTTTGTATATGTTCCACACTTCCACTGTGCCTACTTCTATATCTTTTACTAGTCTTGGTTATTCTTTACAAGAATCGTCATTTTTTCTTTTCTGGTTTCAAGATATACACTTTCCAAATCCTTTCTTTTTTCAAACTCTTCAACTTTTGTCAAGCTTTCTGAAACTCTCAGGTCAAAACATTTTCACACACACTGTTTTGCATGCTAGGGGTTTATACAAAAACAGCGCCGCTCTACTCTTTGAGATAGTATACTGATCTACATGCCTTCCACTCCCAGGCCCAGGTTCCGTATGAGATATACCAGGCTCGTTTGGTTTGTTTGGTTTGTTTAGTTTAGTTACAGATGCTTCAGAAGCCATAAAGTATTCATGGATCAAACCTAAGGAAACATAGGAGGCGATTTTGTAAAAACCAAATGTGTTACTCGTATGTCTAACTTTCTCTAAATTTCTTGCCTTACAATCAAATAGGACTCAATAGCATAGCATCATATGCTCCAAAGAGCACCATCTTTAAAGATATGTGCATTGCCAAAGATACATGCCTGATGTCTCAACCCAATAGGTTTAACCACAAAGAGCACATGTGACTCTTTTTCCTTCTTCATATTAGGTTTTCAAGTTGCTTGTTCGATATAGAGAATAAAATTTAGTGGTCTCAGCCACTTATCTTTTACCAACCTCGTATTTTCTTCAAAACCAAGTTAGAGATGCGATGTCTGGTATCAAACGAAAATATTACAGTAATCCTAATTCGTCCTTAGCACATAAAATTGAATACCATCTTCAAGTGTCAAAATCAATACAAGAAAAGTACCTGTTCACTTCGCCTTTAATCTTTTTAGAAAACTCATTAAACACACTGAATTCACGAGACGTTGAGTTCCCATTTGCAGCACCAAGTAACCTTAGCCTCGGAGCTGCGGTTGAAACCTAAACATATCAAAACCGAACACATTAGAACAAAAACGTTCTCAAATTCAAGACAATTAAAACACTATGAAAAGAAGAAAGATCAAGAACATGAAGTTGTACGTAGATACTGACCTGTTTGTAAGCTAACACTTTCCGATAAAGCGGCTGCTTGGAGAAAAAAATATCCCGGACCAGCTTTCTTGTAGCCATTGGAGAATTTGTCGAAAGAAATTTCAGTGGCTTTTGTGACAAGAGCTATGAATCGAAATCAATTTACAGTGACAGGGTTTTGCGTGGGGATGAAGATATTTTGTGCCCTAACACGTTCGTCTGCTGTTACGGTATTCCCCTTCCAAGTATGATATATTTCCATTTAGCCCCTTCAATACAAAAGCTATTCTACCTTAAATAATTAAATAGACTTATTATTTACTTATAAAGCATCGAAAAAAAACTATTAACAATCATTTTTTTATGTATGAACATGAAGTACTGTTTGTTCCAAAAAATTGTCCAATTTTTTTTAAGAAAAACTCTTAAGAATCATTTTTTATTTAGCATGTTTTAAATTGTTCAATGAGTTATTTAACATGTTTTAAATTGTTCAATGAGTTATTTAACATGTTTTAAATTGTTCAAGGACTTATTTGTTCTAAAAAATTGTCCAAGGAGTTATTTTACATGTTTTGGAATGTCCAAAGACTTATTTGTTCCAAAATATTGTCCAAAGACTTGATCATTCCAAACACTAAAGTCCATTGGATTTTTTTAGACTTTTCTCATTCCCATTTAGCCCCTTCAATACAAAAGCTATTCCACCTTAAATAACTAAATAGATTTATTATTTACTTATAAAACATTAGAGAAAAACTCTTAAGAATCATTTTTTATGTATGAACATGAAGTACTGTTTATTGATGTATATTACTTAAAATTTAAGATTGTAAATAAACTATGCGTAAGTATAACTTATTACAGCTTCATGATTTAATTTGTATAATTAACTGCTAATATAAACATAGTCAAATACAAGATAAACATTTTATTATAAATATAAAAAATATAAAATTTAATTAAAATAATCATTGAGTTCTTATAGAATACTTAAAGTACAATAAAAACCAATGAACTTTCTTGTTTGGAATGATTAAGTTCTTGAACTTTTTTTTGGAACAAATAAGTCCTTGAACTTTCCAAAACATGTTAAATAAGTCCTTGGACAATTTTTTGGCACAAATAAATCCTTGGACATTCCAAAATATATTAAATAAGTCCTTAAACATTCCAAAAAATGTTAAATAAGTCCTTGGACTATTTTTGGAACAAATAAGTCCTTAAACAATCCAAAACATGTTAAATAACTTCTTGAACTTTTATAAAACATGTTGGATACATTCTAATGACTTGTACAACTAGTTAAAATGATAATTATTTTTTTGTAAATGTAAGTACTTTTTTGTTATATTTGTTTAATTTTATAGATCTAAATACTTTTTGGTTCAAAAAATATTTAGGGGCTTAATCGTTCAAAATATGAATGTTCATTGGGTTTTTTTCCGGATTTTTTTCACTATTTTACCACTTTATTTTTTTCAAAAAGTTATTTAACATATTTTGGATTGTTCAAGGACTTATTTGTTCCAAAAATTGTCCAATGACTTATTTAACATATTTTGGAATGTTCAAGGACTTATTTAACATGTTTTGGAAAGTTCAAGGACTTATTTGTTCCAAAAAAAAGTTCAAGAACTTAATCATTCCAAACAAGAAAGTTCATTGGTTTTTATTGTACTTTTCCCATTATTATACTTATAATAATTATTATATCATTAAATACAAAATAAATTATTTCGTTATTAAATCTAAATTAAATTATAATAAAAAATTGAATTAAAAAATTACACAAAAAAACAAAAAACTTTTAAATAGTTGATTTGATATTAATATTGATATATTTATTTTCAAAATTTTATGATATCTTCAAATTTATATTTTATTCAAAACTAAAAAATTATCATTTTCTCAAAACCACATAAAAACCATATTATAACATCTACAAAGACGGGATAAATGAAACATTAAAATCGAGTTATATATCACTGCATCCTTCTAATAATTTAATAAACGTCTAATATACTTATTAATAAAAAATAAAAAAAAAAACGACCAAAAGTTACGATTCTAGTAGGGTTGGTTTGTGAAATGTTCTTTTGAATTGTAAAATATTTATGGGGTTCATTTGGTTTGATTAAATGTTTTTGAGATATTTAAATTTAATGGAAAAATTTGTAATTTTTTGTATGTTTGATTTGTAGGATTTTGAATAGAATTGAGTTTCATTCGTTATAAAAATAATTTAAATTATTTTTTCATTAATTTATTATTATAAAATAGGTGTATTTTAAAAACACTAATTGTGTATCCGCGCAATGCGGCGGGAGCCATGAATTTTAACGATTTTGATGTTCCACTAGTTTTATAAGATAAGATTTAACGATGATATAGGTTACACTTGGTCTTTACGTATTAATACAATTTGAATAAATAAGAGTTATGGTTCTAATTACAAACTATGGATGAAAAAAATTGTATGACAGTTTAAAATCCAATATATTTAAAATCCAAAATATTTAAACGACTCCACAAATGTATTTGATTTACACCAATAGCAAAGAAGCGAGAAACTTGAGTTTTAAGATAAACACTCAAAACCAATAAAGAAAACTACAAATTTGACAGATCATAAGCCATAAAAAGACAAAAAAAGATCGGTTTTAGAATAAAATTTCAATTGCTTACCCTCTTTCTTGTCCAGAAACTCATATTAAGGTTGAATTAATACATGTATATATATATTTCAAAAAAACCCAAGAACATATTAATTCAAAACATATTATACAGTGCAATTTGGACAACTTAACCCCAAAATATATAGTATATATATAAATAAATAACTATAAAAGTATAAATCGTAAATA
>NC_037529.1:58817603-58821364 GCF_001531365.2 Cynara cardunculus var. scolymus | reverse complement strand
AAATCATTCAGCAGCATCATACAAGCTGCTTACCAAGGTGCTTGTATGTTGCTTCCAATTATGTGGACAAAAATCATTCACAACACATACACATATAATCCATTTTATTTAGCATGCATAATCACATACTTCCAATTAATTCATGCTTCTTAACACATAAACACATAATATACCTTAACCGAATATGTCTGAAAGCCTGGTTATCACAGTAATTTTGTAAAAAAAATTGCATCACATCGTGAACCTATATTATTCAGACGATTTCATAACCTCTAATCAACTACGAAACTGCCAATCTATACGATCAATAGTGTATATCATTAGCGAAAAATCTGGTTCATAATATACATCAAAACGATGGAAGATTTTGGCGAAATGCATACAAGTTTGGATGTGTGAACCTAATGAACATCACACACACGYAACACTTCACAAATACATACAAGTTTGGATTTGTGAACCTAATGAACATCAGCAATATGACATAAAACAGTAACGAATCCCAACGTCTATGTCTGTGTTATTTGTGCTGAATTGATATCTGTTAATATATGTGTGTCTATGCACAAATGTCTTAATGCATCATAGTATGAAAAATGTAATCGCTATGTGTGTGATCAAATCAAGTAATATAGCACAATGAACATAATGAACAGCTCCTATATAAGCATGATATGATTTGTGCTATATGACATAAAACAGTAACAAAACTAAAACTATTATTACACAAAGTAGATAATTAAAAAGAGCAACAAGGATGTGAATTTACTGAAATTGAAAACTTAGTGAAGAATGTATATTGTTTGTCATCCCAAAGTCAAATCTTTAATGAACATAATGAACAGCCCCTATGTAGTTAGTCTTCAAAACTAAAACTATTATTACACAAAGTTAATAATTAAAAAGAGCAACAAGGATGTGGATTTACTGAAATTCAAAACTTAGTAAAGAATGTATATTGTTTGTCATCCCGAACTCAAATCTTTAATGTAGGCGTGTTCACACTAACGTGTTCATAGCTATTGTATGTTCATATTGGGACACTTATTGATYATTTTCTTCACTTTCGGAATTCGAATTCCGAATGTATTCGTAGACGCTTTTAGCTTTTTCATTCTCATTGTCGTCGATCCGTTTTACTCTATGATTATCCATATTACTCGGGCTATAACGGAATCTTTACAAAAAGGATTTTTTTCAAATTTACAATATCAAAACCATTATAGGAATAATAAATGTAAAATTCAGTAAGATGAACACATGTGAAACTTAATGTCATTATTACATGAAGATCAATTAGTGATATTTTAAGATTTGTAACTCCCAATTAAAATATTTGGGAGTTACATAAGAATGATAAATTATCTAAATACCCTTACAATTAATATGTGAGTTACATTTGAACCTAACTAAAAGATGGAACATGATTGGTTGATGTTGGTTAGCATAGTTTGCACAATAGTTTTGGTTAGTATTTGAACCAACCCCTCTCTCTCTCTATATATATATAAAAAAGGTTGTCATATGAGAGATACATATTTCATGAGAAGTTTGAGAAATGAAATATGAACATAATATATATGATTATGTTATATGTACGGGTATCTATGGGTTGTTTTGGATGGTTTGAGACATTTATACAACCCATGTCAATTATGACGGTTTGAAAAATCTCAACCCAACCCAACATATTTAAAAGTATAACTAACTCAACTCTTACGGTTTGGACGTGTTAAGCTAGATTGACGGGTTAGTAGTATATATAAATTTGACTAATGAAATAATTATTAATTAATAAAATACTTATTACTAAAAATACAACCAACAAAATTATTACAATCATCCTGGTAATTTCTCCACATCTTCAGGGAAAGTTTCAAAAATTCGAATCTTGTTCACAACTAAATCTTGTTCACCAATTAAATGTTTCACTCATGAAATAGTATATAACAACTTTTGGGGGTAGTTTTCAATTATAAATAAAAATATACGTTTTTAGTTATGAACATTTTATAAAAATAATATATATATATATATATATATATATTTCATTTATGAATAGGTTTTTACACGAATAGTTTCTTATATCTACATACGATCAGTTACTTATTTAATTATTGACACTTTTTTATTTACTTGTGAACAATGTACTGCCCTTAAATGAACAATGACCAGTTCACTTATGCAAACCAATATCTGTCTCACTTATGAACACGTTTTATAATGATAAGAAAAATATGTTCCTGGATAATATCAAGTTTGTTTGTATCCATCTATTGATTCCTAACTACCATGCTTCATATTCTACAAAGAAAAGTCTGTTCCAAACAAAAACAGGAGTCACCAAAAATCAGGATCTCTGAAGATTCCAATTCCATAAATTTAAGGATCTTATTTTGTAATTGCACATAAAATAAAAACACAAAATAAACTAATTATATTAACCAACAAAAATAAAAAATTAGCCCTTGATATCATTAATTTGAATGACTTAAATGTATGGTTGGAAACAAGATGGAGGGGGGAGATTAGTTGGTAAAGTTTGTACTAAATAATTGGATAGAAAAATAAGGTGGGCCTATACACATACACACACAGACTACTTATACGCATATACTTGTATGGAATTGGGATCATGTTGGGATTTATTTTGATAAAGAATGTAGAAACCCCCCACAACGCTTGGATGAAGAAAATCGAAGATCCAACTCCCTTGGAAAGATACGATGGCATTTTGATAATAGACCTGAATTTTGGTGGCAATGATGCAGGTGAGCATAGAGCTTAACATACATTAACATTCCAACACGAACATAAGTTAATATGATAATACTCATTCTTAACATACCTTAACCGATCTTAACAAATATGAATATTGATAAGTGTTAATTTATTAACCTTATTACATCATTTTCTTAATCATTTTCATTTGTTTTATTTGCCCATTAGTGTCATTGAGTCTTGTGAAGTCCTAATCACTGATCAATCTTAATAATCTTCATAAGAACAATGTGGCAGATCTGGATTTTCATGTAAGAACATTCATATGATTCTTGAGAGAAAAGGTCAAACTTGTAAATCTCAGTCAAACTCTCATTACGTATGGATATTTACAAATGAGCTCCTCTTACCACTAATTACAAAGATTAGCACTATTTATATGGTCAAACCCACTAACAAAGTCAAAGTCAAACTTCTATAAGAAACGTCAAACACGCTGACTTTTACAATTATAGACGATTTATAAACTTTCAAGACGAATACAATTAATACTGATTTCTCAGTCCTAACATTCTCCCCCTTTGTATTCAGACTTGAAAGAAAATTCTGCGCTTTGAGTACTTGTTTGAACTTTGAAACAATATGCACAATATGTCTTCTTCAAAAAGAAATCTTCAACATGTAATCTTCAATCAATCAACTGTTGAGATAGATCTTCTAGCATTCTCCCCCTTGAATGTAGAATCTCGATGATCTTCTCTTTTGGCAATGTAGATCAAAAACATTCTTCAGAAATACTGTACAACATGTGATCTTCAAAGAATCTTCAGAAAACAAGTATTCAGTAAACTATTGTGAAAAATGATCTTCACATTCAACCTCTCAGTCGTTGTAGCACACAAATAATCTTTCTTTAATCATCTTCAGTCGCACTTCTTCTTTTGAGTCTTTTGCCAATTTCAAAGATACTCCCCCTTGACCTTTGCATCAAATTCCCTTTAACAAAGTTCGGAAATGAATATTTCATTCATTATTACATA
>NC_037529.1:58815553-58817131 GCF_001531365.2 Cynara cardunculus var. scolymus | reverse complement strand
GATGAGCTGCGTGCCCCAAATGTTATTGAAACATTTATCTGTTGAGAGATAAATGAGTAGTTGGTGGGGTTGTGACAAAAATTGGCCTGGGCTTTGCCTTTTTCAATATTAGTCTCCAAAGAATYGAGAACTAATAGATTGTGTGGTATGCCCGTATTATGTAAGTTTGGAACAGGATATTCGTATTCTTTTAATCCTGACACAACTCTCGTCAATTCTTTTAACTCACAACAACTACCCCTCTCTTTTTCATTTTAGTCTCGGCACACAAACCCTTTGTATCTAAGCTCACTCAGATATGGTTGTCCTCTTGCGTAGGTCTGTCGGTTTTGACATTCCATAGAGGTATTTCTGATAAGCACTCAGTCCCTCCTAAAATATTKSRTTATGCACATATGATCACAATGGATGATCAAAAATATTATTTCAGTAAAGCACAATGATCAGATAAAAGTTGATCAAATAATTTGGCTTTAAGCACGATCAATAAAAGAATGAAGCGACAACGATTATTTGATATGTACGAGAGAAATGAATGAAGATCTGTAAGAATAAGTTTACAGATTCTGATATTAAAAAAATGAATGAATGTGTATCAGTCAAAGAAAAACAATATCAGAAAACAAAATTGAATACAAACGAGTGTATTATCACCGAAAATGATTTTCGTATGAGAAACGTGATAATAACAGTTTGAAGAATAGCTGAAACAGGTATTGGAATTATGTACGATGAGAAGTTACGCAAGTAAAATCTCAGGAAATACCTGTTCAGAAAATGTACTCGTTTTCCCTAAAAAAATCAATTTCCAAAAACCAATTATTGAACTTTCTAGAGAAACTTCCCCTAGAAAGTAAATTAAAGTAATAAATCTTTTAAGCTCAAAAATTAAAATGAAAACATTTTAAGCACGGGTTCTAAACTGGGTGTTTAGAAACCACACTCAGTAAAGCACGGGTTCTGAACTGAAGTGTTCAGAAACCTTTGTTAAGCTCGGGTCCTAAACTGGGTGTTTAGAAGCCTTAGTTTGAACTAAATTACAACTCCCCCTGCATTGGTGTATCATTGAAATGATATTCTGATCAGCATAAATTTGACACACCTGCAAAATCAGATCAAGTAGATTTTGGTACCCAAACGAACTTGGGTCCTAATATGTTAGTATTTGGTTGGGGTATGTTATAGTTTCCAAACCATTTATTTCTATAAGATGTATTCTTTTCAGCACTATGAACAAGATGATTATGATTAAAATAAGAATCGTATGAGTAACTGTGATCATACTTGTTCTTACCTTTCCAGTTATTCTGATAACTGTTATCTCCATGCCACCTGTTGAACCTTTTATTATTGACAAAATTATTGGTTCTGCATGTTGAGCACATAATTCTTCTCTTGCTAAGATTAATTAAATCATTAGTAGACTTCACAATGCAAGGAAGATTGTTAGTACCAACAGGTGTATGAGATAAAGCAGAATCAGACTTACTAACCCATATGCTCTTAATCTTGGAAGAATAATTGGGTGATCCAATGACATATCCTTGATAGTACTGATTAGAACGAGAATAGTTCTTA
>NC_037529.1:58804883-58813993 GCF_001531365.2 Cynara cardunculus var. scolymus | reverse complement strand
ACAACTGCCATTTTAAAAAATTGATTGATCAGATAAGGATCTATGCAGTGAAATCAGATAAAAGAAATATGAACAGTTAAGCTCAAAAAGAACAGAAAAACACAAACACTGAAAACAGACACAAAAAATACAATGATCCAAAAAGAAAATCTAAACACAATCAAACTAAGAAACCAAAAACAGTTCAAAAACAATAATCCAAGCCCCAATACAATACAAAGTCAAGTTCAAATCAACACAATATCAACACTTTACAATACAGATATTACACTTTTTAAAAAAAATGATCTATCTGCTCTCTGAAGTGTATCTAAAAATCTACGTGTATGCTTCGCTTATCAGTTGCTTCACACGAGCTGCGGTGACTTGTTCTGGTAGCTTGTTATCACTTGGACTGCCGCTTTACAAAACTCAGAACCTTTGATGCTGTTATGAGAACTTGAGCTGCTGTCAAGACTGCTTTCAAGACTTGCTTTTGTTTAGCTCATTCAACACTTCAATCCGCACCTGTTGTCAAGACCTGCTGTTTCAAATTTACTGCTGCTGTTGTAGATTTCCTTGTTGTTGTCTGCTGCTTGTAAGACTGTGGAGCTGCTTCTAAATCTGTTTCATAAATCCCGTTGCTTATCAAACCTGTTGCTTATCACAAACACAACACAGTTTAAAATGAAGCTGATAAAACTGTGGTTAAGCTGATAAAACTGTGATAAAATCACACTTAAGTCTGCTACTGCTGTTTCAATCTTGTTGATGTTAATCTGTTACTAGCTAGCAGCAGCAGCAACAATCAACTAACCAATTGTGTTCAACATGCATCAATAGAGATTATTTGATGATACTATCTTCTCTCGATGACCCTTTATCACACCTAGGCTGCTGTTCTAGTCCATAAAACACAGTCAAATCTCAAACACAAACATAGATATAAAGCTGCTATGCAAACAGATGTGAATATAGTTTAAGCCAAAACAGCTACCTAAACTGTACTCTCAAGTCTGCTCAAAACTATCTAAACCTGTTGTACATAAATCTGCAGTTGTGAACCTGCTGTGAACCTGTTGTGAAGTTGCACACTGCTACTGTTCTGTGAAGCTATGCAGACAACTTCTGTTACGAGATAGTTGCTGCTGTTTCAAACAAAATAAACCAGTCACCTGGCTGCTGTTTACAAAACCTGAATTGCTCCTGTTTTAAATCTGCTTCTGTTTCAAACTTCCAATAGCAAGACCAAAAYAGTTTATCGAAACTATYACCTGCACACTGACAAGATCAACAAAACTTAAAAAAAATTCAGCTTTAAGACTGTTTTACWATGAACTGAACTTAATCAATGAAACACAGCTTCAAAAACTAAATCTGTTACTATTAGAAGCATAAATCGGACAGCATGAATGATAAACCTGTTAACACATTAATGCTAAACCTGTTGCTTACACCCTTGAAGCTTAATCTGTCAAAACTTGAAGCTTAACCAGACACAACAATGAATGTAAACCGGACAACTTAAATGTTAAACGGACAACAAGTAAATCTCAATCCTGGCAATACAAGTGTAAACCGGACACTTGAAATGTTAAACCTGTCAGCTTCATGAGACTAAACCAGATAGCATAATTTGTTGAACCAAATCGAATCAAGAAATGATGTACACCCAATTTGGATAAAAAATAGAGAATGATAGGAATCTGGGTAAATGAAATCAAGCGGATTAGAAGTCCGCTCAAAATTATTAGATGAACAAGTCCTAAACCGCTTGGGATGGCTTACCTGCTGAATGAATCAGAGCCCTAATCCGGTCAAGTGGTGACCGGTTTAGATGAACACCGGACAAGGAGTAAACGGTTTAGGTATAAACCGCTCAAGATAGGTGCAGTTTACCTCTTCTCCCTTCAAGCTACGTGCGGTGTATATGAACACCGCTCAAGATATCCGGTCAAGGTTGATCGGTTTACTTCTCCGCTCGTTCTCCGCTCAAGTGATGTGRGGTGAAGATGAAATCCAGAACRATGAAGATTAGAATYCGATTGAAGCACGATGAACAATCTGGCCAAAGAAGTTTATCTCTTATCCGCTCAAATGATAATGGGCCATAACCATTGGGCTTTAAAAAATTGGCCGGTTTAACAAAAACAATCAATCTAAACTATTAAAATCAGATCAAAAGCAATCAAAAACACAAAAACACAAAAACAAAAAAAATTTTAAAAAAATGGATCAAAAACACTGACATTTAAAAAAAATTAAGAACACGAAAAAATTTAAAAACACAAAAGTCCGATTAAATCTTGATAAAGGTTGATCAAATCACAAAAATTTGTGAATAACAAAGATTCACAACACGATTTTGAGCATTTTGATCATATTTTTAACACAAAAACACAAGATTTTTATGAAAAATCGGATAAAAAACAAAGAAAAATCAAGAACACGAAGAACACCAAAAAAATTCAAAAAAATCACTTATCTGATTTCTTTTTAACCTCTGATTTCTTGCATCCTGCTTTGATACCAATTGTGAAGTCCTAATCACTGATCAATCTTAATAATCTTCATAAGAACAATGTGGCAGATCTGGATTTTCATGTAAGAACATTCATATGATTCTTGAGAGAAAAGGTCAAACTTGTAAATCTCAGTCAAACTCTCATTACGTATGGATATTTACAAATGAGCCCCTCTTACCACTAATTACAAAGATTAGCACTATTTATATGGTCAAACCTACTAAAAAAGTCAAAGTCAAACTTCTATAAGAAAAGTCAAACACGCTGACTTTTACAATTATAGACGATTTATAAACTTTCAAGACGAATACAATTAATACTGATTTCTCAGTCCTAACAAGTTTTTTTATGTCTTTTCTATATAATAGTAGTATTATATCATATCTAATGTTAATTCCCTGTTTATGCAGGTTTTTGATGATTTTTGGGCCAAATCCTACAGCAGTCCTGTAGGAGCAGGAGCGGCAGAATCCTGTAGTACCTGTCCGTGAGCTGCACCTTTGCCTGGGCCGAGAATTCTTGGGCTGCTCCCTTGAAGCTGCTTGTTCAACGACCTTGGGCCTGGTGAAAGCCCATTTTTGAAGCTCCTTTTGTCTTATTAGGTGGCTCCCATTGTGCAAACTCCCTTAGCCTATAAATCGAGGCTTAAAGCTTTGTTTTTAATCATCTCTTTTATTCTTTTCACCTCTTACACTTATAATCTTTGGATTAAATACTCTCTAAATTATTGCTTTCGATTTCATGCTTTAAATTTTCTTGCTCTTAATCAAGAACCGGTTTTTGTGAAGTGAATTTGTGATTACATTCTCAAGTTTTAATTCAAGTGCTCATATTTAAATTTTCATCTCATTTCTGTTTTTATTTCCAAGCTACGTTACGTTTTTTGATTTTCGTTGCAAGTTACGAATTACTCGATCTCTATTGCTTTACATTGGATTTCATCCTTTGTGGCTCACGACTAATTTACGTAGACTAAATAATCTGTTCTTAAGAGTTTGCAAGTAACTTTTTCGGTCTTTGTAACGAAACTTGTGTTACAAGTTTTGTTACTTGTCTTGCAAGTTTTTCTTCAAAGTCAAACTTCTCTTTTCAAGGCTTTTATTTGTCACATCTCCATCTCATTTCAAGTACTTATGTTTCATCATGTCTTAGATTAATTTTAATTAATAGTATTTAGTTATTAGTAATTTAATTTCAGTCTTTTACATTTCAGTCTTTTATATTTCAGTCTTTACTTTTCTGCATTTTACCTTACTGCAATTTATTTTTCTGTCATTTAATTTCCAGCAATTTACTTTTAGTCATTTATATTTCTGTCATTTAATTTCCAGTACTTTAAATTCCAGTATTTTCATTTCTTGTAATTTACTTTCTGCAATGTACTTTCTGCAATTTACTTTTCTGCATCAATTATTTATTTTTCAGTCCTTACATCCTTCTAGAGAAGAAACCGAGCGATGATGGGCTAACGCCTTAGCTTGGGGCGTAGCGGAAAATTAAGACCAAAGTCGATGTAAAAGTGCAAATGTGTCTTATTAGCATTATAGTCTACTATTTGTTTCAGGTGCTTAATATTTCATTTGATGATTACATTAAAATTAATTAACAACTAATTTTGTGTATAAAAATGTATTGACTTTCAAAACCTCAGGTAATAGGAGAAGGCTATAAATAATTTTAGTGTCTGACAAACGCTATACTCCTATGGTGTAGGATGGTAACACTGTGTTATGCTAGGATTCACGACGTCTAACATAAATGATATCGTATCGATAGCACGTTGACCGGTGTGTGCTCTTGGGAGGCCGTCTGACCCTATAGTTGATACTGTCATAGTTATATAAAATCATTATATTGATTTTACATAATTGTGGCAGGAATGCTATGTCACCTTTTTGCTGAATCATTTGTTAATGTCTTAATTAACTGTTGCACCTTGTGCTTCTTTTTAAGATTGATATTTTCTTAGTTGTTAATTAAACCTCCCAATTTTAGATAAATCAAATCCCACGTTTCGCCATCTGAAACTAGTTTTTATAAACTGGACTTTTGAAGAACTTTACAAACTATCTCTGTGGGAACGATATCTGGTACTTATACCATTATTACTTGTTACGAGACGACAGTAGTTCAAGGTGTATACTTGCGCCGAGTTCTATTTTTGTGTTGAAATCTAAGGTTGAATAAATCGACGAGCAAATATGCATGAATATACTTGAACATACCTTAAAATCTTAACATGAAAAGACTTAAACACATCTTATCATGCAACCTTAACTTACCTTAATACGAAAATTCTACCAGAATCCAACCATATATATATATATATATGTGTGTGTGTGTGTGTGTGTGTATGTATTATAAAGAGAGAGAGAGAGAGGGAGAGTCGGGTTGAAATGAGAACAATGACCAAAAAAGAAAACATAAGAATGGATAAATTATATGTGATTATGCGTGGCCTTGGTCGCAGGCCAAGTCACCGCACACCCTTGCGTTGACCTTGTCTTGTAATTCATGTGATTTCAGTGCAAAATCACATGATGTTTGAACGTTATTTTGGTCTCTTATTTTGACCTCGTTCTCATTTGATCCTTCACATATATCTTATCTAATCCGAATTTGTATAAGTATGGAATCCGAAAGGCATCAGGATCCGTAAGCCATCAAGGATATGAAAATGCCTTATAAGATTAAAAAAACATGGGATCGGAAAATATCATGATCCAAAACTGTTAGGATCCAGAAATCATTAAGGATCTGGACCATGTTATTGGGATCTAAAATATTTAAAGATCCAAGTTTTGTCATAGGATCCAATTCACAAGAATCTGATTTTATAATCTTGCTAGGATCTGAAATATATCTTTTTTTTTCTGAACCATGCAAAAGTCTTATTCTTGTATTTAGTTTGGTCTAAAAGAATGTCTTCAACAAAATCAAAGACTAGTTGAGTGAAGTTAGATTGACGCCAAAGTGGAAAAGATTGTCATCTAGCTGATTGTAGGGTAATACTAGATAAGTTAGAGAACTTGACGAATATTGGTTATATAAGATGATTTGGAGTGCAAACTTAACCAACTAGTTTGGCTCACCAGCTATAACCAACCCACGTCCTGGTATGAGAATATACTCTATATGTCAGCAAAAGTAAGTTATATAAAATACTATTCTATAAGTAATATACTTTATTTACTGTTCCCTCAACATACAAAAGGATGGGTTGGGGGAAACAAATATCTACATCATATCTTTAAGATACCTAAAGTATGAAAAGAATAATACAAACATGCACTGTGTAACACCCGTGTTTTTGGTGTCCAAACATAATTGAATGTTTGTAACATTTGAATTAAGAGTCTTGATTGTTCTGGGATGAAGAAAAGTTGTGTTGAAATCATTCGGAGTATTAAGGGACCTCCCATATAAGTTTGGTCACTCAAGAAGTCACAAATCAGCTTAAAAACACAATAAAGTGCCAAGATAGTTATCAAGTGAGTTAAACTCACTTCAAAACTAGCGCCAGGATCTGGAAGTGTGATTTTTTATTTTTGCGCTAGTTTACAAGATAGTTTAACTATCAGTGAAACTAGCGTGGAGGCCTGACCTGCACAAAAAGACCGGAAATCGGGATCTTCTTCCTCATTTTAGCCATAACTTTTTCATTGCTACTATGTTTTGGGCGATTTTTATTGCTATGGATTCATATTTTGAAGCTCTTCAAGATGCATACAAATAGGATTGAAGTTTTCTTGAAGACTTGGGGTTTCTATAAGTCGAAAGGTAAGTCTCTATCCAACCATCTCTTAACCTAGGGTTTGGTTCTTTTCACCCCAACCCTAATTTCTTCTATTGGGTTTGTTTGTGTATGTTTTGGGAGTAAATGAAGTGTTCTTGAGAAGATATAAATCTTAGGTCTAAAGTCTAACTTGGGTATTTCAAGTCTTCATCAAAGGAAGCTCAAGATTTGGAGTAAAATCTAGATTTAGCCTAAATCTAGCAAGGTGAGTTCAAATTGCCTTTTGAAAACTTTATACATGCCAAAAAAATGTCCATTTTGAAGTATTAACATATTTTACTTGCTATTTATCAAATGTGAGAGTTATTTGATGAGTTTTGCATATCTTGTATATTTGGTTTTATAAATCATGTAAAATACTTATATTTGGGTTTTTGGACATCGAGTAAATAAATCACAAGTGTGAGTTAATTCAATGATTTATTTTATAAATGGAGAGTGGTGAGTGATAAATGCATTTTAATGTATTTGGTTTGAAAAATACATATCGTGGTGTTATAGAATATTTTGGAAATATAAATGATATGATTTTAATTGGAAAATGATTTGTTCCAATCAATATTATGGTTTTTTTAATTAATCATGTCGTTGCATAAACATCGACTAAATACGTTTTATTGCTTTTGGTGACTTTTATGAAATAGTCAATAGGGTTATTGAGCTTTTGACTCGATTTTGACTTAAATGAGTTTGGTGACACATGTCCGATTTTGAATTACTCTATGTTGCTTTAGGAGTTATATGAAATTATGGCATAATTATATAATATATTACACATTTTAAGTGCGATTACCATTCAGTTGGAGTCGTATACTTTTATGGCTAGAATGCAATGAATCCATAAGTGTAGAAATCGGTTTTATTTGATATGTTTGAGATGATATTTCCCATTTTTAACTTCAAATAGGCACTGGGTCTTATAGACGATAAGGTGTGGACTTTTGAAGTTGGGCATCGACCAATGATGATATAGTGTAATTTCTAAGTGAATTATTTGTAACTTGAAATTAGCACTATGTCTTAATAGGCGATAAAGTGTGGACTATTAAAGTCAGGCATCGACCAATGATCATATAGTGTAATTTCTATCTTAATTTGGGTAATGGAGATCTCAAGGTGAAGACTCGAGTAGGTCAACTTGGTGGCTCCACAAGCAAAAGACTCGAGGAATTGAGTTTGCTAATTTGGTTATCCAAATGTGATGCTTATATAATATTGAAATGTGGCTCACTTATGTATTCCATCACTATCAGTGGTAAATCAGGTCTCTCCCGTCATTTTATGATGTTTTATGACCTTTCAAGGGTAAGCGTAAGTTAATTGTGTAAAAGAATTGATCCAAAGCTACGGTCCATTTTAATCTTTACAGCTTTATTCTTGGTCGTGTGAGTATTGGTTTTGATTGCGTATAATTGGGTATTTTGATTAATGAGTTTTCATCAAGAAAATGGTGAGTTTCGTAAAGATGGTGTTTTTGCGATAAATATATATTGAGAAATTTTGATTTAAACCAGCAATATTTTGGTTTTACTTTTTTATAATTATGATGAAAACTGCTTGAACTCGTAGGCTTGAGGCCTAACCCTTTTTTTGTCGGTATGTGCATTAGGTTCTCGTTGGGGGAATGGTAAGGGTTACGGGATCTCAAGCACAACGGAAAATAAAACTGTAACCCTCCAAGGATCCATACAAACCGGAATAAATCAGGTGTTTCGAAATTATACCTCACAGTTAGCGAGATTTTGAATCACAGTAACAAACAAAGCTTAATGCCTCCATGGTATCCACGCGAACAATCCGAATCCTTTGCCTTCTCGTGATGCTAGTCACGGTTTCAAAACTTAGAAAGAAAAGGGAGCATATTGTTGTAAGTGGTTTTAGGAGAGAAAATTGCAAGACCAAAAACTCCCTTGCATAAAAAAATTGTCATACATTTTATATGGACATGGGATATATGGCCTAACCATCAGCATACCTCCACCATACCTCCACCATGCCTCCACCATGCTTGAGTGTAAGACATTCCATGCACCATCACTCTCTTACAAGCCATACCTAGTCATCTTTATTTATGTCCAACATAAATAATATCTGATTTTATTTAATCAGATTAAATCGATACAAATCAGATATGATAATTAAACATTTTAATTATTGAAACTCCTTATTCGAATATGTTCAAAGTGTGTGACCCAATGGGTTCTCGACATGTTGGCAATAAATATAAATATCATATTTATAGTTATAAACGATGAGCGGTATCTAGCAATACATCACTGAAAAGTCCAGATTTCATACGAATCTTGAAGTAATCTTCATCAAATCTCAAGAACAAAGATGAATGTAAGATAGAATGGAGAGAGAGAATTACTTTGCTGTCAAATCACCTTTTTCTGATTAATGATGTAATCAATGTGTAATTACAATTACAAAGAAAAGACTATTTATACTAAGGAAATAAAACTAAACTAATTACAATAAAGCTAAGTAAATGGAGAAACTTGAATACAACATTTTAGCTCTAATCTTGAACCCAACATTCTCCCCCTTTGGATTCAAGTTTGGACTCTTGTAAACTTCGTTTTGCGCAGTCCAAGAATCTTCTCAAACCTTCTCAGAGCATTTCGGTATTGAATTTTCTCCTCGAGCAGATTGATAGCATTGACAAGCAGATATCTTTCTTTGACATTCATTCGCTCGGATTCCACAGCCTTTTCATTATTCACCAGCTTTGAGTCTAATGCCCTCTTCACCAACCTGATCGTACCATCAGAGTATTTATTTAGTTCACTGAATCTCATAAACTTTTT
>NC_037529.1:58803094-58804533 GCF_001531365.2 Cynara cardunculus var. scolymus | reverse complement strand
CATCTATCTGTTTTATCGAGACAATCCTGTGCTTGGTACGAACTTGACAGATTGGCTGGCATTTAGACTTCAACATATGTCTATACTCTGTTCTGAACTCTTTAGGCTTTTTGTGGATCCCTAATACTCTGTCACCACTGATAAGCTTCCTGTGACGAATGAAAATACTAAAATAGATATCTTCAAGGTACGGCTCTCGGATCCGATCTCGATCATAACCAAAATAATTTGCTCTGATATGGAATGGAATATAACCATTTGTGAAAATTTCTGTAGATTCAACAGTTGGTTTTGGAGTGCTAGTTTCTGGCGCAGTAGGTAGATCAGYARTTAAARATTCTGGAGCAGACTGTGGATCACCTTGAATAGGAAATTCTGGATCTCCTTCTTCTAGATCATCTTCAAAATCAAAGTATAATCCAGTAGATTCATCAATATTCTCCACGTCTTCACCGAAATCCTGCTCTCCACCCAAAGTAGATGTAAATATACTGTTGAAACCTACATTGGCTGACAAGTCCATAAGCAACCTTGTCTCTACAGTGGAGTCCGCCGGCTTTTCAACCATTAGCTCGATCGAAGGACTTGCCACCACTTCTTCATCTATAAGCACAATAGCCTCATTTATTCTTTCCCGTACAGACTCCGGGGCAGAACATTCAACGTTTACATCTTGAGGTAATGACTCTTCGCCCATTCTTGCACCTTGATGAGATGTCTCAGCCAATCTCTACCTTTTCCTCTCCCCCTCATGACTATCAGGATCATCCTGATCGTCATGTCTTCGTTTAAGATATTCGGCTTGAGACTTGCAAGTTTCTTCAAGTATAGACATCCTTTCAACAAGCGCATCCATTGAACGTTTTATATCTAGGGTATTAGATGTAACCAAGTGACTAACTTTAGAAAATTTAGCACTCATCACATCCTGAAAATTCAAAAACTCTGAGGCTCGAATTACTGGGTTAGCATCAATTTGTTGACGAAGAAGGCCGACCAAGTCTGCATCTTCGGCATGTTCACTTTGAGCAGCCATCAATTTAGCATAAAGTAATGATTTCAGCTCGTCCACCGATAGTTCCGGTACTGATGGTTCTGGTACAGGTGGTGGTGATGGCACAGAAGGTGGTTCTTCGACAACTTGCTCTTTCCCCTTAAGCAACCTCTTCAGACTCGCAATTTGTGCGTCAAAGTTCTCTTGAACAGCCTTTAGGGCGTCGTCCAAATATTCCCGTGACACAAAGTCGGGTAAAATCACACCTGGATCACTTAGATTACCAGTTGAAATAACAGTTGAGTAAACTGCTGTGCCTACGTCTAATGTTGGCGTAATGTTAGCATTGGTAGGACTTTCGACCTGTCTTTGTGATATGTCAACAGACATCACTCCGATCGTTCCTGCTAGTTCACTAAGAACTGCACTTGGAGCAACAGATGCT
>NC_037529.1:58800432-58801584 GCF_001531365.2 Cynara cardunculus var. scolymus | reverse complement strand
AAAGAAAAATGATGGTTGTTGGGTTTGATTTCAAGATATTGTAGTTGAGAGTATAGGGTTTCAGAGTCAATGGGTTGGKCAGGTATGTTTTGAGGTAGGTTGTCAGATCTGACCGAGGGAATATGAGATTCCTCGTCGGACTGATGTCCAATTTGAGCCATTATACTTGTAAAAATCTAAACTATTAGTACCCATTGTATTATTGAATAAAAAAATCAAACAGACACAAATACTTAAAAAAAATCAACACTTAGAAAAAAACTAAAAAAAAACACATTGACCGGATTAGAAGTCCGGTCGAGACACTTCAAAACAAAACCAAGATAAAGTGTCCAGATAAGAAGTCCGGACGACAAACAATCAAAACAAAATTCAATAATGTTGTCCGGATTAGAAGTCCGGACGACAAACAAAAATTCACTAAGACTAAACCGGACAATCATCAACCGGTTTAAGGTTGAACGGATTTGAAATCCGATCACCGTGTCCGGTGAGATTTCCGATCAAACATGAAATGATTAAAAACACAAAATACGCATAACAAAATCAACACAAAACAAAATACGTATCACAGACTCAATCGAAACACTAAAACGACCCAAAATACACTTTAATCAAAGTCTAAACTGAGTTAATATGAGATTAAGAATCAACTATGACGATATAACCATACAAGAACACGAACAGTGAATATATGAATAACAAACGAATCGAATCAATGAATGAAGCAATAAAGTATGGAAATCGAATCAAAAACCTGGATTACGAGTAGAAAATGTACACGAATGAGATTGAATCAAGTCCTTCAAAGCAAGGTTGAACGGAGTGCAGGCGGATTTCAAACGGAGACGATGATGAATAGTCAAGAGAGTAAAAAAGTAAAAAGAACAGTGAAACGGTTATTTATAGTCAAAGAGTCAAACCGTTGAAAGACGAAACCGTTCAAAGTTTAACCGGTATAAGAATAAACCGTGCAAGACTTGTCCGGATTAGTAATCCGCACAATGTTGTCCGGTTTAGAAGTCCGATCAACAATATATCCAATATGAACAAGTTATCCGGATTATGAATCCGGGTAACACACGAACTTAAACCGCACAAAAACCGTGTAAAGATTGAACACTAAAAATATACAAGTATAAACCGCACAAA
>NC_037529.1:58793814-58795197 GCF_001531365.2 Cynara cardunculus var. scolymus | reverse complement strand
AAACGGAGCCTTTGTCATCTTTCCTCTTAAACAAGCTTCGCACGTGCCATATGATTCAAAATCTAATTTGTTCAATAATCCATCTTTATGGAGTTTGGATATGCGATTTTCGTTTATATGTCCAAGGCGACAATGCCAGAGATAGGTTAAATTTGAACTATTCGATTTGACCTCCCTTTTATCTATGTTATAAATCGGATTATCCATATTAAGAACATAAAGACCATTAATCAAACTTGCATCACTATAATATATATTACCAAAAGAGAATGAACAACATTTGTTCCTAATAGTAAAGGTAAAACCTTTCATGTCTAAACAAGATACATAAATCAAATTTCTAGAAATAGATGGTACGCAATAACAGTCATCGAGTTCTAATATTAATTCGGTCGGTAAAGTTAACAAAATAGATCATACGGCTATAGCAGCAACCTTTGCCCCATTTCCAACGCGCAGATCAACTTCACCTTTGTTCAAGCTTCTAGTCCTTTTTAGTTCCTACATGTTTCTACAAATGTGAGAACCACATCCTGTATCTAATACCCATGATGTATAAGAAGTAGAAATATTAGCTTCTATCACATAGATACCTGAAGTGGATGTTACATTTCCTTTCTTCTTTTCCTGAAGGTAGAGAGGACAATTCCTCTTCCAATGCCCGGGTTTGTTGTAGTGAAAGCACTCACCCTCCTTAGGTACAGTTATCTTGGGTTTCTTAATGTTTCCTTTTGGCTTCAAAGATTTAGAAGTGGGTTTGGCAATAGACTTTACTTTGACTTTCCATTTCTTATCCTTACAAACCATCAAAATGGTGGATTTGTTCTTTGCAAGTTCTTGCTCGGCAGTTCGTAACATGTTGAGCAATTCTGGAAGGGTTTTGTCAAAGTCATGCATGYTRTAGTTCATCACAAATTGACTGTAGCTATTTGGCAACGATTGTAAAACTACATCAATGGCTAACTCCTTTCGTAAAGAGAAACCTAGTCCTTCAAGGCGTTCAATATGCCCAATCATTTTAAGCATATGAGTGCCAACAGGACTACCTTAAGACATTCTACAACAGAACAATTCCTTGAATGTTTCATACTTCGCATGTCTAGCTTGCTCTTGGAATAACAATTTTAGGTGTTCGATCATATCGAACGCCCCCATGTTTTCATGTTGTTTCTGAAGATCAGGTTCCATGGTTGTTAGCATTAGACATGAGACGTCCAAAGCATCCTCATCATATTTTTTTGAAAGTGTCCCTTTCAGTTCTCGGAGCACTGGAATTAGGCTCTTCAGGGATTTGTTCCTCCAAGACATACAATTTCTTTTCAGTTTTGAGGACAATTCTCAAATTACGATACCAATTGATGAAATTTGTTCCGTTAAGTTTTT
>NC_037529.1:58791207-58792464 GCF_001531365.2 Cynara cardunculus var. scolymus | reverse complement strand
ACCACCTCTTAAAATTCAGAAGTGAATTCAGACTTCAGACTTAAGCACCTCTTAAAAAACAAACGCCACCTAAGTCTTTTTATCTTCCTCACTTCATAATGCCTCCGTCTCTCGCTTTCTTTTATACAAAATACTTTACATTTCAATCAAAGAAACCTCGAGTTACATTCGAGGGGATTGGATGAGAGAAAAATGTACAAAGAGAGTATATAGAGAAAGGCACGAAGTGCAAGTCGTATTTATCAAATATAATACATTCAATATTAAGAGCTATAACCATTCACCAAATAAATCACATTATACATATTCAATCACATTGAAACATAAAATCGATTTGCAACACCACCGTATAAATAATACAAAATTCATACAACATTGAAAAAAGGGGATTCAAAGTTCTTTGAAAAACTAACAAAAAGATCTACATCTTTTATGTTTTAGGATTTTAAAGATCTAGAACCCTTATGGGTCGAAAACCAAGCCAAACCCGTAGTGAGTTCGATTTTCGAATAGCATTGCGACACTGTCGTAAACAATTCATAAACAATTCATACGAAGTCGAAATGATGCGATTCAAAAAGCTGTAGAAAGCTGACAGAAAGATCTAGGTTTTTCATGTTTAAAGATTTTCGAGATTCAGAACATCTCTGGGACGAAAAAATCAAAACATTTAAGAAACAAAAATATACAGCAGCAAAAACAGTTTTTAAATATAGCATGTATGTCACAAAAGCCGATCTACATGTTCATAAGTAGCTCTGATACCACTGTTGGGTTATGGGATCTCAAGCACAGCGGAAAATAAAACCGTAACCCTCCAAGGATCCATACGAACCGGAATAAATCGGGTGTTTCGAAATTATACCTCACAGTTAGCGAGACTTTGAATCACAGCAACAAACAAAGCTTGATGCCTCCACGGTATCCACGCGAACAATCCGAATCCTTTACCTTCTCGTGATGCTAGTCACGGTTTCAAAACTTAGAAAGAAAAGGGAGCATATTGTTGTAGGTGGTTTTAAGAGAGAAAATTGCAAGACCAAAAACTCCCTTGCATAAAAAAAATGTCATACATTTTATATGGACATGGGATGCATAGCCTAACCATCACCATACCTCCACCATGTCTCCACCATGCTTGAGTGTAAGACCTTMCATGCACCATCACTCTCTTACAAAGCCATACCTAGTYAWYTTTATTTATGTCCAACATAAATAATATCTGATTTTATTTAATCAGATTAAATCGATACAAAT
>NC_037529.1:58781311-58790898 GCF_001531365.2 Cynara cardunculus var. scolymus | reverse complement strand
TATCATGTGATATGCAACATACCCAACTATCATTCTGTCATCCAGTTACGGAATGATGATAATAAATGTCAAAATACATTACTCACACATAACAAACTCCATGTTCTCAAGTCAAAGAATTACATGTACATTGATCATATGAGAAACACTTGTGACACTCACATGACATCCAATGAAGTGCTCTCATAACGAGTCACGTCCGATACACAAAGTCTCCATTTTGTACCCATATGCAGATTCGATATCTCTATATGAATCCCTACATATGCTAGTCATTATCATATTACTTCAACCTTAAACCCGAGATAATATTTAACTAGGGACATTTAGAATACATTATTCTAAGGTTATTTATTACGAGTAATTAAAACACAGAATATAATATAGACATAATAAAATGGGCAATGCCTTTATATTTATTAATTTCATGAAACAAAACTCAAAGTTACAATCATCATATGATTGGTTTTTGGGCATTCACTAACAAAAGGCACGAGAAGTAAGTTGCAAATTGAAGACGTCTTTTGCATACGGAGATAACGACTTTATTGTGTTTTAGTAACACCTGGTCTTAACTTAGTCTTTATGCAAGACTAGGTTTATCAATTTCGGTGTTGAACTTTAGTTTTATTATTCGAGGTAATTCAAGTATTTGATCATAGAAAGAGATTTGTTCTTTTTTTTTTGTACTATTAGAAATCTTAAATTAGTCACTTTTTACTAATTTAAGGATGTTACACACTGATCAACAAATCAGACGAAGACATGCGTTAAAGTTGACATGCAACATTTAATACATTGGTGGCTATAAGAGGCGATCCATGTCAATGTTGCAAATCACTTGTTTGAAAGAAATACCAAGTGCTAGTTTTTTAGGAAAATCGACGTCAATATTCGAATACTATCTTAGTTCTTCAGACCTATAAAGTACCTTCTCTTACTCTTATCTCCTTGTAAGGAAATATGTCACCACTAAGATTGTTTAGGTTAGAATTTTTCTTCTTGGTTTCCGCAACAATTAATAATTCTTTGTTTTTTTATTAACCTGGATATCCAACCCGTTATGCGAGCAGACTAATCTCAGGACAACCACCTGTTTTGCAGGTTGCCCGGAGTCACCGTATTTGAACCTTCGTAGCCATAAGAGGATTTTTGTTCCTTTTTAGATTTGAACCTGGGACCTCCAGACACTTTTGACCTTTGTTTTTATAAACCATAAAGAATTAAAAAGTTAAAATATGATATGTTTGCATCCAACTTCCCCTTATACAAACACTTTATGTGTTAGTCATTATCTAATCAGGACCAACATTTTTCATGTTAAGGTATATGAAGTTTGCTAAGCTATGTTTATGTTTGTTATGGTCAGTTAAGGCATGTTAAGATGTATCTTAAGCTTCATGTCTTCCTATAATATTGCGATCAAAGTTCGATTTACGTACGATCCCAACTCTCTCTGTATGTCATGTATATACGTATATATTTTAGTACACATTATATATATATATATATATATATATATATACTATATTAATATGTATTTAGACCAAAAGTCTTAAATACAACCTATAAAGCCCAAAGTACTACCCTTTTATGCATAAATTTCAGAAATCTCTTAATTACAACTTCACACGTATAAGGTACAATTGTTGATGCACACCACCAACAACATCCAAGTTGAAACTTACAACTTTGTTTTATTTCTTTCCAGCTTTTTTTCCTTTCTTATTAAGAGTTTTTTTGGTATCTTCATACCATTCTTTATTCATTCAAACTTTTATTTTAGTTCTCCTTTGCAAAAAGATGGATATTGGTTTCTATTTCGTTTTGTATAAGATAATTTATTTATTTTTTAAATATATTCACTAGATATCTGTTTCTTCCTTCATTATAATTATTTGGACAACATAATTGATTTTCATGGCTGTGTACAATAAAATTTACCTTGATTCCTTATTTATTATATTATGTTTGATTACAACCTGTTGCATCGCAAGAATACTCAACTATAAGAAATCGAGGTTTAAATATTTCTAAGGGTTCCCCTGTAAGATCGAATGTTTAAATATAAATTTTGTACTTTTTAATGAATAGTTGCACTCATTTTTAGTTATAGGCTTATTTGAAAATTTGACATCTCGTCGTATTACAACGGTACACAACTAATATATATATATATATATATATATATATATATATATATAGACTTGAGATCATGTAAGACCAAGGGTTTTTCGTGAGACCCGTAAGACCAATTTTCAACCCTTGAATTAGATCTACAATCTGACAATCTGAACATTCATAAACGCCACAAGACTTCTCAATAATTACAAAATTGTCACCGTGCAACTTTAGACCATTAGACCATTAGCCTATAAAGTTGATCAATGAACATAAATTGGTCTTACGAGTCTCACGAAAACCATTGGTCTCACGTGAATCCGAATATATATATATATATATATATATATAAAAAGGGAGAGAGAGTAGACAAAAAAACCTTAAGACGACAGTGAATTTAATTTCTAGTGGGGTCATGATGATGAAAAATATGACTTTTTGCAAAAAGAAATTATCCAAATGCAACATACAGAGCATAATTTAGCGGACACGTTTAAAAGAAGGAAAAAGTCTAAAATATCCGATAAATTTTAGTGTTTGTAATGATTAAATTTTTGAATAATTTTTTGTATTAATATGTCATTGGATATTTTAAAACATGTTAAATAACTTTTTGAATTTTCTAAAACCTGCTAGATACATCTTATGACTTATACAACTGTTTAATATGGTAAAATAATAAAAAAATTATATAAAAAAAACCCAATGGACATTCATATTTTGAACAATTAAATCCCTAAACATTTTTTGAACTAAAAGAGTACTTAGATCTATAAAATGAAACAAATATACCAAAAAAGTACTTACATTTACAAAAAGATACTTATATTTTAAAAAATTTGATAAATTATATTTTAATTAAAAAATAAAATATATTTTGTCAATGATTTTTCAAAATAATTTTTTTTAAGATTACTGATTAAATTTATTTTAATTAAAAATAAAATAATTAAAATAAATTACATTAGAAATCATTTTTAAACTTTTTTTTTATTTTTTTTCATTTGAAAAACCATATTCAGAATATATTTTATTTTTTATTAAAAATAAATATAATTAATAATTCTTTTTAAATTTTTTTTATTTTTTTTTAATTTGAAAAATTTCCAAAGAATATATTTTATTTTTAATTAAAATAAATTTCATCAGTAATCTTTTTTATTTTTTTTTTATTTTTTTTTAATTTGAAAAATCACCGACATAATATTTTTTATTTTTTAATAAAATAAATTTCATCAATAATTTTTTTTAAATATAAGTATTTTTTTGGTATATTCGTTTCATTTTATATATGTAAGCATTTTTTTTGTTTAAAAAATGTTTAGGGACTTAATCGTTCAAAATATGAAAATTCATTCATATTTTTCAGATCTTTTCATTATTTTACCACATTAATCAGTTCTATAGGTCATAAGAATGTATCTAACATGTTTTAAAAAGTTCAATAAGTCATTTAACAAGTTTTATAATATCCAATGACTTATTTGTTTCAAAAATTTGTCCAAATACTTAATCATTCCAAACACTAAAGTCCATTGGGTTTTTTTAAATTTTTCCCTTAAAAAAAGATACAATAAAATTCAAAGCAAAAAAGAAAAAGAAAACAAGTGTTTCATAAAGTAAAATATATGCAACAAACTACAAAAATACACATCTTAAGGTGCTTTTTTTGTTGTTGTTATAACTTATAAGCACCATTTATAACACATATTTTAAAATATCATTTAAAATAATAATCAATGAAACTTTATATAAATGAAAATTATTTGAGATGATGGGATGGTCACATCTTGCAACAAAGGCATGAGAGTAAGCCATTGTTAGGAGTATGAAGGGATTGATTTGAAACTCTAAATATGTTAGCCAAACAAAGTGGTTTCCATATGAGGTACACCTTTATGGGAAACTTTCAACTAAAATCCAACATCACAATCATAAAGTTTCACATAATTGTAGGTTGCTGGATCAATTTATTTGTACGTATCTCGGTTAATCTTTTAGGATCTTGACATTAGTAGTCAACCAAACCTTTAAGGACGCTAAAATGACTGGAACTAGTGATTGTTGATAAACAAATTCAGTGTGTTATCAGTTAGGCAAACCCACAGGATTCGCAATTATAAAGGTATGGACTTTTATATGGGTAATTTTGGTATTATAAACCAGGGTATTTTTACAAAAGAAATGCTTCTCTACTTTTTGGGATGGAGAGAAAATCTACATACATCATACCCATGCTACATTTTTGTGTAGGTTTCTAGGTTGTTTGATGTGATTCATGAAATTTGTATGGGTAAATTGTATCAAAATAAAATGTACTTAGTTTCGGATCCTATGTTGAGAAACCTATTTTCAAAAGCTTAATATTAGAGAATGTGTAACACCTGAAATTCTTGAAAATAGTTGATGAATGGTCGGGAAAACGGTTGGGAGAATGACCGAGAAAACAATCAAAATGGTCAAAACAGTCAGGAACGGTCAAAAATGGTCAAAAACGGTAAGGAGCGACCAACTGGGCGACCTGGCAAGGACAAGACGACCTGCAAAGGGTATAGCAACCTTTTGGTGCGACTTAAGTCGCCTCAAAAGTGGCCTCACATGCACATATTAGTGGTAATATGATTTTTGGGCTATTTCCTTCATTTGGACATATTTCACTCTTTTTCATCCGATTTAGGCGTTTCTTGAGGCCATAGTTTTGTTTTTTGAAGCTTTTCAAGTGGAGAATGTTGAGGATTAAAGTTTTTTTTGTTGATTTATGGTTCCTAGAAGTTGAAAGGTAAGCTCCTAACCAATCATTTCTTGATCTAAAGCTTGCTTTTTTTCACCTCAACACCTCATTCTTCTCTTGGGTTTCTGTGTGTATGTTTTGGGAGTAAATGAGGTGTTTTTGAGAAGTTTTGCACCAGGAATCTGAAAGTTTATCTTGGGGATTTAAAGTATTCACCAATGGAAGCTATAGATTGGGTTTGGAAAGAAGGTTTAACCCAATCTAATATAAGTTCAGGAAGCTTTGTACATACCAAAAATGTATATTCTGGAGTCTTAAAATGTTTTCCTTGATATTTATCAAACGTGTTCATTATTTGATGAAGTTTGTGTATTTGGTACCTTTGATTTAATAAATCTTGAAAATGCATATATTTGGGATATTTGAGTAATTTGATAAATAAATCATAAAAGTGTTCTTTTGATGATTTATTCCTCATATGGGATTATTTGATATTAATATACTTGTCCCTACGCCATCTACTACTGTTGTTACAAAGGGGTGTGATTAAAAATGTTTTTGGCATGTAAACCCTCGACTTACTCTGGTGAGCAGGATCCGATAAAAGCAATGTGTTGGTTGAAAGAAATGGAATCAATTGTTCGTACTAGCAATTATTTGTATAAGGATAAGGTGATATTTTCTGTCGTTGCACTAAAATATGATGTCTTATATTGGTGGGAAATAATGATGTCTTCAAAGGGGTTTGATTTTACATATGTCTTTGGAAGATATTTCCATCGAATTCAAAAATCAATTTTGTCCTAAAACTATAGTAAAACTGTAGTAAGACAGTTAGAAAAATCAAGATTTACATAACTGTATGTGTCGACTTAGGACTACAAAGTATATATTTGGGGATCAAAGGCTCCGGTAAGACAATTGGTGATGGCAATGAATCTTGTTACAATTCAATCTATGGTTGATGCTTCAGAAATGCTCGAGAAAGAGAATAATAGACAATCAAGTGAGAGAGGTAGTGAAAAGAGATAATGGGACGAATCAACAAGTGAAGTCCAAAGACCCAAATTTGTTATATTTGATAATCGTCGTAATCAAAGGGTTATTGGAAGACCGTGCCCAAGATGTCACTGAATGCATCCAGTGAGTGTAATAAAGATTTAAGAACTTGTTATAAATGTGGGAGAACAAGTCATATTGCTAATGACTACGGAGTGACAAAATTATGCAATCAGTGTAATTCTACAAATCATCACAAATTTGAATGTCCACAATTGAAGGGTCAGGGAATAACCTATTCTGGGGTAGCCAAGCTAATAGGAGAGATGTACAAAAACCTGATCAGTCAAAAGCTTAGGGGCGTGCATTTCAGATGACCAAAGGAGAAGCCAAAGAGACACCGGATGTGGTGACAAGTATGTTTTTGGTGAACTCAGAATATGCTAGAGTGTTATTTGGATCTGGTTCCAATTGTTCTTTTGTTTCTCCTTGTTTATTGGTTGTCTACAAGTGAAATCTAAATTGTTGGATTATGCTTTGGTAGTAGACTCTACTAATGATGATCAAGTTTCTGTTAGGGAAGTGTTTGATGACTGTAATATAGAGATCGATGGATGTGTGGTGCCAATTCAATTGTTCCTTATGTCCTTGTGAGAATTTGATGGATGTGGTAGGAATTGATTGGTTGTTGAAAATTCAGGCTAGTATTGTATGCAATAAGATTATTCATGTTGACTTACCAGGTAAGGGCCAGTCGTAATATATGGTGATACATTAAACCCAACCGACTAGTCTAATCTCGGTACTAAAAGCCCAAAAATATATTCAGAAAGGTTGTCAAAGTTTTTTGACTTATGTGATTGATGCAAATAACAAAAAGGGTGGATTTGAGAATATACAGGTAGTCAGTATTTTTCGTAGGTATTCCCAAATGATTTGATCAGTCTCCCATCTGAAGAATCGATAGAGTTTAAAATTGATTTGATACTAAAGGGCCGCACCAGCAGCTCGTGCACTATACCAATTAGCACCTCTGAAATGAAAAAAATGATGTCACAGTTGAAAGAATGGCTCGATAAAGGTTTTATAAGACCCAGTACATTTTTGTGTGCGCATCGGTTTTATTTGTTAAAAAGAAAGATGGGTCGATGATAATGTGTATCAATTACCTCGAACTCAACAAGTTGACCGTAAAGAATAAGTATCCACTTCTGATAATGGACAACCTTTTTGATCAATTGGTTGGAGGTAGTTACCTCTTAAAGATCGATATATGATCGAAGTGTCATCAATTGAAAGTTCGAGAGGAATATGTATCCAAGACTGCATTTCATACCGGATACGTGCATTAAGAACATGTTGGCGTTTGGTTTAACAAACCCATCGACAACCTTTATAGATATGATGAATCAAGTATGCAATCATTATCTTGATAAATTTGTAATTGTATTTATCGATGTTATTCGTATCTATTCCCGGTCGAAAATAGATGACGCTAATCATCTTCATTTGATATTGGAACTGTTGAAACAGAAGAGTTGTGTGCTAAGTCATCAAAGTGTGAATTAATGGTTACGAGATGCACAGTTTCTGGGACATTGTTTCAGAGATCAGTATCAAGGATGTTCCGATCAAAATTAAAGCAATTAAAAAGTGGGAACCGCCGAGAACATCGACTGATGTGATAAGTTTTCTGGGGTTAGCCGGTTATTATCATATGTTCATACATAATTTCTTCTAAATCACGATATTTGTAACGTTGTTAACGAAAAAGAATGTAAAGTTTGAATGGAAAGAAGCACAAGCCGAGGCATTCCAAACGCTAAAAGATAGACTATGTAACACACCAATCTTATATCTGTCTTACGATTCAAATATTTTGTGGTATATAGCGACGCTTCAAAGTTGGATCTAGGTTGTGTATTGATGCAACGGGGGAAGTTATAGGTTATGATTCCCGTTAATTGAAAGATCACGAGAGATTCATGATATGGAATTGGCGATCATTGTATATGTTTTGAAAATTTGGAGACACTATATGTATGGTACCAAATGACAGATTTTTACCAATAATAAAAGTCTTCAATGTCTATTTAAGTAGAATGAACTAAATATGCGCCAACGACGGTGGTTAGAACTGGTGAACGACTATGATTGTGAAATTCTGTATCACCTGGGAAAAGTGAATATGGTAGCTGATGCTTTAAGCTGTAAAGGAAATATAGGAGCGATCAAAGTTATCGCATTACGAGCCAGGTTAATACCAAGTATCCTCGACGAGTTACTAAAATGTTAGATTGAAGCATTGAAAGATGAAAATGTAAAATGGGAACGAGTTTTAGGTGTGGAAGATAGTTTGAAAGAAGACAGTCAATGGTCGAAATGTTTTAAAAGTAGAGTTTAGATACCTCATTTGGGTGACATCCGTGAAAGAATTGAGGCTCACAAGTCCCAATTTTCTATCTATCTAAGTACCAACAAGATGTATCAAGATTTGAGACAATTCTACTTGTGGTCTTGTAGAAGAAAGATGTATTGTTTGGTATGTGGAATGATGTTTGACTTGTCTACAAGTAAAGGTGGAGCATCAATAATCCTACGATAATTTACAGTCATTAGAAGTTCCGATGTGGAAATGAAATCACATCATGATGGATTCTGTAACGAAATTACCGAGACAGGTCAAGACTGACAGATTATATGACATAAAATATAGGGCACCATTATGTTAGAATGAAGTGGAATATAAATAGTTAGTTTGGTCGAAAATCTTTCAGTTAACAGCATATAAGCTTGTTCAGATTCATGAACGTTTAAAGACAGGTCAAGACTGACAAAAAAGCTACGCCAACAAACACTGTAAATCGATAGAGTTTCAGGATAGGGACAACATGATGCTGAAAGGATCCCCATGGAAGGGAATAGTCCGTTTTGGTAAGAGAGGTAAACTGAGTCCGAGGTACATCAGTCCTTTTGTGATCAATGATCAGATTGGTGAGGTATCCTATATGTTAGAATTTCCGGCAAAACTAGTGGGATTCACAACACTCTTCACGTGTCTAATATAAGAAAGTGTTGGTTTAATTCTGAAATGGCCAATCATCTACCCGAAGTTCAAGTGGATGAGAAACTGCATTTTAATCTAAGAACTGGAAGAAGTTATCAATTACAAAGTTAGAAATTTGATAAATAAATAGATCGGTTTGGTAAAGATTCAGTGACGTTATCATAAAGGTCAAGTGGCTACCTGGGAATTGGAATCAGATATGAGATCGAAATACCCAAGTTTGTTTGAGTGTTAGAATTCCGCGGCAAAATTTCGTTAAAGGGGAGATGTTCTAATATTTTTGGATTAGTTAAATTTAGAAAACTGAGGAGTTGAAGGGCTTAAAGTGGCTTTCAGTTAGTCTTGAGGGTTTAGTTTAAATTTGTGAGTGGATATATATATATATATATATATATATATATATATCGGGGAACATTCAAATAAAAACCACTCAATTTGTAAAAACCGTGAAAATCTCATTCAACCAATAATAATTTTTTATTTTGTTCATTTTTTTGTAATTATGAGAGGTTGATTAACCATTTTTATTGTGGAGAGTGTTAATCATGGATATTATCATCTTCATTATTTTAATTTTAGAGAAATACATGAAACAGTTTTATTAAAATTTCATTAAATATTATATGAAACAATTTCATAATCATATATGAAACAAATTCATCAAAAAAA
>NC_037529.1:58776723-58777843 GCF_001531365.2 Cynara cardunculus var. scolymus | reverse complement strand
ATATTAATTACAATAAAATTTTAAATCAAAAAAAATAATATAAAACGGAACATTTTATTCTCTTCGATTTGACACCAATATCATCATATAATATTTTTTATATTTTTTAATCGTTGCAATTTTTACATGAAAGAATAAGAGTGATTTAACTCATATGGCTGTGAAACAACACTTTAGTGTTTCACATCACATTTCAAGTCAGCTTCGTTTTACATTAGCAACATTTTGTTGTTTTACATTATGAAACAACACATTAGTGTTTCACACCATATTTCACGTCAGCTTTTATTTTATTTTCACATTCAGGAACAAAACTACATTGTTTCACCCTATAAAACAACACTTTATTGTTCCACGTTAGTGACAATTTGTTGTTTCACAATATAAAACAACAATTTAGTGTTTTACATCACATTTCACGTTGGCTTTGTTTTGTTTCACATTGTGAAACACCATTAAATTAGTTTTACCTTAGTGGACATTGTATTGTTTCATTAGGTGAAATAAAACTGCGGTGTTTCACGTTAGTTAAACCATGTTGTTTCACAAATGTGAAACAAAACTTGAGTTCTAATTCATGCATTATTTCACATTGTGAAACAACACTATATATATATATATATATATATATATATATGGGAACACTTCCTTCTTTGATTCTCTCCCAATTTTCTAGTTGGTGTTGTGCTGTTGGTGAAATCGTAGCTGAAATAAGGATTTAAAAAGAGGATTTTGAATAGTTCTTCTTGGTGTTTATCATCTAAGGTATGATATTCTTCCAAATTCTTCACGTAGGATTGTTTTAGAATTCAATTAAATGTTATCTTCTTTTAATATCAAAAATATAAACCAAAGGGTGATGTCTGATTGGTTTGAACTTTACTCCAAAGGTCAAAAGTATCAGGAGGTCTCAGGTTCAAATCCAAGGAGAAATAAAAATCCCCTTGTGGCCACGGAGGTTCAAATGCATGACTCCGGGCTATCTGCAAAGCAGGTGATCGTCCTGGGATTAGTTGGCTCACCTAGCGGGTTGAATATCCAAGTTAATAATATATATATATATATATATATATATATATATATATATATATTAATTACAATAAAATTTTAAATCAAAAAA
>NC_037529.1:58773864-58776488 GCF_001531365.2 Cynara cardunculus var. scolymus | reverse complement strand
GTAAAAATGTGGTCTCACGGGTCTCACGAAAACAGACTGGTCTCACGTGAACCCAACCCTATATATATATATATATATATAGTAGCGATCAAATGAAAACCACTCCAATTTGTAAAAACTATAAAAACTACTCTCATTCGTCGATTTCATTGTTTAATCTTATGAAATTTTTTCATGAAATTGTTTAATCTTGTGAAATTGTTCCATATAATACTTTTTTTGATGAAGTTGTTTCATATATGGTTATGAAATTGTTTCATATACAACTTAATGAAACTGTTTCATGTATTTCTCTAAAATTAATGAAACTGTTTCATGTATTTCTCTAAAATTAATGAAACTGTTTCATGTATTTCTCTAAAATTAAAATAATGAAGATGATAATATCCATGATTAACATCATCCACAATAAAAATGATTAACCAACCTCTCATAATTACAAAAAAATGAACAAAATGAAAAATTATGATTAGTTGAATGAAGTTTGTACAAATTATGTAGTTTTTATTTGAACGCTCCCCTATATATATATATATACACTCTCTCTCTCTCTCTAAGGGGGAAGAGAGAGATGAAAGTTCAAATAAAAATTAATTTTCAATTGTAAATCAAGAGACAAATCTTAGCCTTCCATCTGTAATTGATCCAACAACTTACATTAAATAGACTTTTTAACTAAAATTATTAGCTAAGGTGATCAAGGGTAAAAAATAAATTCAATTTCAATCAGGTCACATTTAGTTATATTAAATTTTCATTTATTTTCCTAATTAAAAACTTTTATCACCTTAATTTTTAAATTAAATTATCTTAAAATTTAATACTATTTTAATCAAACAAATTACCTAAAAACGAGAATTTTTATATTTTCGATATGACATCCATTTCGTTATAGTTTTTTTTTTTTTTTCAACAACTTTTTACATGAAATGCTATATATGTGTAATATTCATTTTGAATATTCATGTACGTTCAGTTATGTACAACAATTCGACACCGTAAGTCTGTAACTCGACATCACGTTCTTCAACCCTTCTTTCAACGTCGTAAGTACATAACCTGACACCACATTCTTCATCACTGTAACCCAACACCATCAATACCGATCAATAAACCATCGAGACCAACCGAGAACCTATCGAGATAGATCGAGAACCTAGCAAGACCGGTCCAGAATCCATTCTTTGACTTGGTGTGTATTAATGTTTGTAAAACCATAACCACCACCTTCATTTTAAATGCTATAATTAGCATTAACATAGGTTTTTTTTTGTTATATCATGTGTTGAAATAAGAGTGCATATCAAGAAGAGGTGTATTTTGGGTTATAAATGTGACATATTAAGGAAAGATGTATACTGGGATAAAGATGACATGTCAAGGAGAGGTGTATACCATGATAAGGATGACATAATCATTGAGTTATAAAATCTCGGTTTTTGATTAAATTACTCAATGTTATCGCATCTTTATAATGCGAGGACTTGGAGTTGTCGCATCTGTGTGATGCGATAACTTAGAGTTATGGCTTCTTATTGATGCGATAAAAAGTGGTTATCACATCTTTATGATGTGAGAAGTGAGTTTATCGCATCCTTGTGATGCGACAAAATTGACTTATCGCACATGTGTGATGCGACAAATTGGGTTTGTTGCACCAGGGTGATGCGATGAGTTGAGGTTCTCGCACTAGTGTGTTGCGAGGAGATGAGTTTGTCTCATCCATGTGATGCGAGAAATTTCTATAATATTCTATATGACGCGGCATGGTTTACTCATAATGTGTTTATCAAGTTATTGAGTATTTGGATGCAATAAATGATGTTTGTCATATCAAAATATTGTATATTTGTTATTATTACAAATATGAGTTTACAAATGTGATTTAGTGATTTTTTTACCCTGTAATAGCAACAAAGGGATTTCTCAATAGACCTCAAGGTCTAACTCGCATTTTGTGTTTCAGAAATGTGCATGACAGGTCGGGCTCAATCAGAGGACAAAGGAACGGGGAAATTGTGAAGTGTTAATATTATGCTTGCATGAGTTATTAGGCTAGCATATTCTTCTTTTATATCCGAATACGTGTTATGTATTCATACGTTTTATAGAGTTGTGATGGAAAAAGTTGTTAGCTATTTTGTAATATAGCTTTTGTAAAATAGTGGGACATAATGTGTAAATTATATTTCTTGATATATGAAAATATCTATACTATAAGCAAATTTAGCAAAAGTCTTAAATTCTTAACATACTAAATGACCAAGATACCCTTTATACTACCCTTACGTCACTTTTTCACCCTCTCCTCTCTTCACATACACTCACCCCCTCACATACACTCACCCTCTCACAGCCGATTTTTTTTTAATTATAATTTTAAATTTACACTTTATACCCCTATAATTAATTAATTAATTTACTTTACGTCCTTTACTTTTAAATGTTTCATTTTAAACCTTTATCAAATTAATATACATAATCGTATATCAATTCAAACATGTTTAAAAAATACATTTTTATTTTAACAAGTTACACCATTATAATGAGTCTAATATTGAATAGTTTTTGACTTAATTATATTATTATATATTATATATACTGTGAAAAAAATATTTTTAATA
>NC_037529.1:58771771-58773639 GCF_001531365.2 Cynara cardunculus var. scolymus | reverse complement strand
AAAGAGGGTAAGCAGTTGAAATTTCATTCTAAAACCCATCTTTTTTAGTCTTTTCATGGCTTATGATTTATCAAATTTATAGTTTTCTTTATTGGTTTTGAGTGTTTATCTTAAAACTCAAGTTTCTTGGTTCTTTGCTCTTGGTGTAAACCGAACACATTTGTAGAGTCGTTTAAATATGTTGGTTTTTATATATATTGGATTTTAAATTGTCATACAATTTTTTTCATCGATTGTCTGTAATTGGAACCATAACTCTTATTTATTCAAATTGTATTGATATGTAAAGACCAAATGTAACCTATAACATCGTTAAATCTTATCTTATAAAATCAGTGGAACTTCAAAATCGTTAAAATTCATGGCTCCCGCCACATTGCGCGGGTACACAACTAGTATGTTTATATGCAAATGTGATCTTGGAGTGTTACAAGATTAGTATCAGAGCCCGAGTTTAAGTGATTTAGGTATCCAACATAATGCTAGACTTGTATTGTATTATTTGCATATAAAGGGTCCTTGACATATGTAGAACCATTAGAATAAATATGATGGGTTAAGAGAACAATATGTAATGTAAATTCAAATTACAACTGGCTAATGTAATTATGAATTTACAGGTACATATTTGTACTTGGATACCTTATTATATTTGAGAATGTGATTAAGTGAATATTAAATTTTGAAAATTTAACAGATGGTCAGTCATTCACGAAGGTCTAAAAGGATCGCCCTCATCAGCCCGGATGAAAGAGAGAATTCACCTGAAAATAATCCTACCAATTTACCAGCGGGCAAAGGCGGAGGGAGAGGTCGGGGTAGAGGTCGTGGAAGGGGTCGTGGGATATGAAGAAACAATCAACCTGAAGTTCATCCAGATTAGGGTGAATCAATTCAGGAGAACATAAATCAAGAACCAGTACAACCTCTTGAGTATGTTACTCGTGACATGTTAGCAGAGGAAATGAGTAAGCTGAGAAATACTCTGACATCTATTCTGGGAGTACCGGGTAGGGTAAAAATAGAAAGGGACGAAATAAATCCACATATTCAATCTACAAACACTAGAGGGGGTGATATCAAAATGTTCTTAACCTGTAGCTTTTTTATTTGCTCACATCAAAGAACACTTACACACGCTATATTGCTTACCCAAACTTCTCTCCCTTTTTGATGAGATAAAATTTCATCCAAAAAACTCATTTAGTAAAAGAGGCGGTGAGGTTAAAAGAATAAGCACATTGACACATTAAATCCCTCCACTTATCGTTACATTTAGAAAAACAATCCCAAGCTTTATAACTGAATAACCCGATGATAACAATACATATTATTCATCATGAATATTTATATATGTTCACGTGCATACAACAAATTTTTAGTATTCATACGTCACCATGATATTCATCATGAATATATTTTTTTTAATATAACATTCATCACGAATATACAAACTATTCATCATGAATATTTATATATATTCACAAGCATACAACAAATTTTAAATATTCATATATCAGCATGATATCCATCATGAATGTACATTTTCACTATAACAATCATTATGAATATATATATATATTATTTAGGGTAAAATACACAAAATAGCAATCTACTTTCATAATTTTTTTTATTATAACATTGTACTTTCAGTTTTTCTTATTACAACAATGTATTTTCAAACTAATTTTTATTAGGACATTGTACTTTGAAAAATATACCCATTATAGCATTCGTAACCTTTTGATTTAAATTTACCCATTATACCAGGTTTACATGTCACCTCATTATCCACGTAGGTTGTCCACATATACTATAGTGATGTGACTTTTTTATTACAACATTGTACTTTCAAAATTATTTTATTA
>NC_037529.1:58733712-58771671 GCF_001531365.2 Cynara cardunculus var. scolymus | reverse complement strand
TTAACACTTCAGAGTGATCAACCCGTCGAGAATTAACAACTTAGAAAATACGGACAACAAATCTCTTTGTTAGCAACTCTCTCAAGTCTACTTCCCATATCATCCAAGTTGACGTVCAAACATTGGCTCAGCTTAGAGTCAAAGGCACTTTAACACTTTCAAAGTGATCAACCCGTCAAGAAGTGTCATTGGTTTTATAAAACTTGAAGTGAAAAAGTAAAACATTGTTGTTACATGAAAGGGTCGACTATATTTTGGTTTAAAAACTCACCCTTTTCGTCATACACCCGAGCTAATAAAATTAGCTACTCATGACGAAAAGTAAATAAATATAAATTGCGGTAAATAAAGACATAATATAAATGCGGAAAGTAAATGACATAATATAAATAACGGAATAATAAAGATGCGAGTAAGCGTAAATAAATTAAAGACGGAATATAAATAACGATAATATAAATAAAGCGATTAAATAAAGCGAGTAAATGAAAGCGATTAAAGAAACTTGAAATGTCAAAAGATTTATAATATTTAGAGAAAGAAACTTCTTCTCCAAGTAGTTGGGAGAACTACTTGAGAGAAAAGTAGGAGAATGCAAAATGAGGTGTGTCTTAAACTCCTCCCAACAACCCCTATTTATACTAAGGATTTATGGGGGCAAAATAGTCTTTTCACCCTTCCTAGTTACATACTAACTAAAAAAGTACTTAAATCAAACTACAAATTAGAAGTTAACTAAAATTAGTCTTGTTACATATCACTAATCAGTTCAAAATACAGCAGAATACAGCTTTAGAAAGCTTTCAAAAGTCTTCCCAAGAGTCATGTCACTTCCCCAAGTCTCCTCCATCTTTCAGTCAAACGTCAGTTCATGCTACCACATTTCTACAGCATCAAACTGCTCCAATCTGTCCAAAATGAGATCAATTTAGGTCAATTTCCACAAAACATAGGTTCCTCATTCATCTTAGCTTACAAACAGAGAAAGGAGATAAAATGACTCAATATTTGGGATATGAAAACAAAATAACCTATCCAAAAGAGAGTAAAAGGGTACTTTACGTACTAAATACTTAGTACGTATCAGGTATCGATTTTATTGCCAATCACACACTACTCACATTGTCGAGACTCAACATGCTAAGTTCCTAGAGAACTCAAACATTAGTGGGAGCAATGTTTCTCATGATGTTGAATTACAAGAAGTGCAAGAGGAGGGGCCAATAATCTTTATGCCTTTTCAACCTATTGCACCTCTTGTGGATAACACTACCTCGCCTAATGCACCTCTCAATGACACATTGAATTTTGAGGCAAATAATGAAATGCCTCAAACTAGGCAAATCCCTGAAATCATGATTGAACCTCAACAGCCCGAACAACCATCAAGAAGATCATAAGGATCTAGACGACCTACTGATTTTGATGATTATGTAGTTTATCTTAGTGAGGCTGATCTTGATATAGGAAAATGCAATGATCCAACCTCTTATAGTGAGGCCATTAGTAGTGACCAATCTACTTACTGGAATAAAGCCATGATTGAAGAACTTGATTCCATGAATAAGAACGACATATGGGAACTTACTGAATTACCTAAGGGTGTAAAACCTATAGGATGCAAATGGGTATTTAAAACTAAATTAGACCCAAATGGAAAATTCGAGTGTTACAAGGCGTGATTGGTTGCCAAAGGCTACCCACAAAAGGAAGGAATTGATTATCAAGAGACCTTCTCTCCTGTTTCAAGAAAAGATTCCCTAAGGATCATAATGGCGTTACTAGCTTATTTTGACTTAGAGCTACATCAAATGAACGTTAAAACTACTTTTCTTAATGGTGATTTACATGAAGACGTGTTCATAACCCAAGCGGAAGGTTTTAAAGTTATGGGTCAAGAACACTTAGTATGTAAACTTAAGAAATTCATATATGGATTGAAACAGGCATCACGCCAGTGGTACCTAAAATTTGATGAAGTCATGAAGAAGAATAACTTTTGTAAAAATCAAGTGGATCAATGTATTACCTTAAAATGAGTAGGATCATTTTTTTCATACGTGTCTTTTATGTTGATGACATTCTATTGACAAGTAATAATATTGACTTGTTGCATGAGTCAAAGCGATTACTTTCGCGACATTTTGACATGAAAGATCTCGGAGAAGCCTCCTACGTAATAGGCATCGAAATTCACCTAGATCGGGCCAATGGGACATTAGGATTGTCTCAAAAGGCATACATTGAACGTGTACTTAAGCAATAGTTAACCACTACCTCTACCATGATGGTTGAGTATGTTGTAGTTTACAATGCAACATGCCATGGAATGCTATTGAAGAATCTGATTAAAGGACTAAAAATCGTGAACTCCATTTGAAGACCGTTGAGGATTTATTGTGATACTTTTGCCGCCATAAAATTTTCAAATAACAATAGTTTGAATGGGGCCGAATTATATCTCAATACAAAGTTCTTGTTCGTATGAGAACATGTGGAGGAAAATAGTCTTTATATCGAGTACATTAGCACTCATGATATGCTTGCTGATCTGATGACGAAAGGTCTACCACCCAAGGTTTTTCAAGAACACGTAGCCAAAATGGGTTTTAATCGAGATCTTACTTGATAGCATAGTGTTTTATGAACAAATTAATGTAAATAACGATTTCCTCAAATGTAATACTTATTTGTCTATTTTAAATTACCATGCGCACTAACGATATTATAGACAAAACTTACAATGGTTACCACATTACGTTTGATCACTTACGTCTAACAAATATTAACTTACTGTTGTGAGATTTATGCGAAGATAAAATCTCTCAGACTGTGTGTAAATGGAGACCCATGCAAGTATACACGTATCAACTCACTGTCGTCTTTTATAAGTAATAAAGATGGTAAGCTAATATCAATCCACAGGGAAAAAAGTGTTAAAAGTATTAGATAAAGTCCATAAATGTGTTCGGGATGACTTATCTCTAAGTCTATCAAACTGTTAACATTTTTCTGCAAAAAATCAACTTGTCAAGGGAGATGTAATTTTTATCAATATGACATTGAATAAATGGTTGCAAAGATTTGTTAATATTAAGCAAATTTCTATCATCAAAGTCGATTTTTTATCTTAACATTACCCTACAACTAAGCTAAAGTTGCCAGCCTATCATCGCTCAGGATCCTTGCATATCTATTTTTAAAAAATGAGAAAAGAAATTTTTATAGAAAGAAAGTTTTACAGCAACTAAAAGTTAAAATAATCGTAAACTAAAAACTACGAGAAATTAAAATAAATGATGAAAGTAAATTACGGGAAATATAAAGTAAGTTACGACGATTAATAAACATGGTAACAATAATCTAAACGAAGTTACGATAACTAATTAAAAACTTATAAATAACTAACTTATGATAAATTACGAGGGGAATTTAAGTTGCAATAAATAAAAGATGATAATGATATATGACAATAATATTATGGCTATAATACAAAAAGACGAGATACGATAATACGAATAACGGTAAAAATAGAACTTTTAATAACGAAAACTAAAAATAGTTGACAATTTTCTAAAGAAACTTCATATTTATATATATGGATGGAGAGCAAGAAGAAAGTTTGAAAAGGGTGCATATGAAGCATCCCCCCCAAAAAGTGGTGTGTCCTTTCACCATAAAATAGGTTTTATTTATATACATAAAGAGAAGCACAAGTTGTCCTACTTGAAAGCTTCATCTATGGCTAAGATATCAAACTTTCTTTATGAAGATTCTCTACCATCCATTTCATTCCACTTGCTCAAGTTGATAAAAGAAGCCGGCTGGTCCAAAACTTTGAATTTCGTGGTGTTACAATGTGTTACAGCACTCCCTACATCCTTTTTTTAGGTATATAATATTTATATACGGCAAATGCAACAAATAAACTAACACACCCTCCTCACCTATGGTGAGATTTGAACCTCTGACCTCCTAGAAGGCCAAGGGCTACGATACCGCTAGGTCAAAGGCCCTTTGGTCTCCCTACATCCTTTCCTACAACATCATTCCTGAAATTGTGCAGTTGATCAAAACATCAGTGTTAAAACTGTGTATTTATGATCTTATTTTCCACTTATCATAATTTTAAGCAAGGTGAGATTTAAATCAAAAAACACTCAAATATTTGGACTTTTTGGGGAATTAAAGACCATGTAGAACGAAGTACAATTGAACTATACTTTGTCAACACTGAGTTTCAGCTTGCGGGTTTATTTACCAAAGCTTTGGATGAGAAGAGGTTCAACTTTCTTGTCCCCAAGCTCGGTATGTTACATCTTAAAACTTGAAGTTTTTTCTACAACAACCAAAGTCTATTTCTATACAGCATGTTCTACATACTCCAGGCTTTTAGTTACTAATATGTGTTGTTGTTTTCAGGCGTTTGGAAATATAAGGTACACACTTTTTGAGGGGGAGTGTGTTTTACTTTACTTTTAAATCTGGTATGTGTTTAAGGGGAGCTGGTTTTAAATATTTATATTTAAAGCATCTTTTGAAGGGGATAGTTGTTTTCCTTTGAAAACTACTTTGTATACTTTTTGAGGGGGAGCACACCTAAGTTTTTGTGCTTCAAACCAGTTAAAGGTTGGACATCCTTTAAACTGAAAAAAAATTGATATTTTCTAAAAAGTGTCCAAGTGTTGTTTTTATCGCATTAGCTTGATGCGACAAACAATGGCCATCGCATTACTTTGATGGGACAAAGAACCTTATCGCATAAGCTTGATGCAATTAAACCTTGTTCATCGCATCAGTTTGATGCGACAAAACAGAGCTATTGTGTGACACCCCAGTCTCCACACATTGCATATTACATAGAATTCATTCATAGAATACATAGATTCCCACATAGGTCCAAAATTACAAGAGTCTGTGCTACAGGTCATCAAAAATTTACAAAAATAAAAAAGGATTTCTATAGCTTGGTAGTTTCCACCGCCTGTCCATAGTTGAGCCCTAGGATTTGGCGGCCCCGAAAATACTATGAGGTGTTCGGAAATGGTCGAAGTAGTTGAATAGGAGGATTACGATGACTATAATTGAAGGGGGACCCGCACAAGCGATGGAGCATGTGGTTTAATTTTTTTTTCACTTCTTCTATACTTTTTCTAATACGATCGGAAGGGGCTAATTCAAAACCCTCTGGTAAAATAAGAACAGCCCCTACATTCAAACCCATTGCATAACTTAAAAATTCCAAAATACATGCATTTGTAAACTAGCATTGCTCTCCTCCAAAACACATCTAGATATGGTCTTCAACATTTAAGCACATAAGGGAAGTAATCATATAATGCTTTTTCCCTTATTGATATTATAACTGGTATTACCTGCACACATATTTTAAAACATAAAATGAAGGTTAGACAAAAGTCTAGTGAGATTCCCCTTTTCATGCTATGCAGGGTGAGATCACCAAAACATTTACGAAAAATCTCTCAACATAATGAAGAATAATAAAAGAATCGCATCCTGTTTAGGTCCATCGGGCCTCTTGTTCAAAATCTCATACTTAGAAAATAATGGTTTTCCAGTCCATTGGCCTCTGGTTCCATAGGGTCCATCGGGCCTCTGGTTCCAAAGTGTCCATCGGGCCTCTGGTTCCAAATACACTTTAACAAATATTTTGATTTAGAAAACCAGAGCTCTTATGAAGGACCAGAGCCTCTTTCCCATGAAAACTCATTGATCAATTCTAATAATAAACATAACCTTTCCAAGAATTTAAATCATATTTTAGAATGTCATGAAGGACCAGAACCTCTGGTTCTTCTAACCAGAGCTTCTGGTTGTACCTATGAAAGCCAACCAGAGCCCCTCTGGTTTGTTTTATATAAATTTCTAAGTATAGAGACTCTTTTGAAATATCATTTTAAAACTATAAATATAGCACTAAGCTTGTTTCTAAAAGATATAAAGCTTATTTTCAAACTAATAATTTATAAAAGATTTTGCATTATTTTTAAATCAATATCCAGAATCCTTTGGTTCTATTATGAGGGTCAATCAGAGCCCCTCTGGTTCCTTGCAAGATATAACCAGAGCTCCTCTGTTTCCTTATAATCAATGATTTTATCCAAAGCATATTACTTCACAACCAACGGTCAAGAACCATGTTTGCTCCAATCCCATAACATCATTACTATCATTTCTACTAAAGACAACATTTCCAAATTCTCAAATCACCAAGAAATGAGAACTTAAATCTGTTGTAACTTTAATAGATATCATAATAAGAGTTAGGCCACGCAGACAACGACCAACCTTATATCCTCCCACTAATCCCCTTTTTATGATGTTCCACCCTTATATCCTCCCATTAATTCATATGAAGTAGTTCATCCAAAGACAGACCTCAGTCATATATGTCAGAGTGAACCTGTTCATAGTTCCCAAACCAAATCATGGTTTCAACATAGGTTTATACTCAAACCTTTTTGTACATTAAGAACAATATGTTCTTCCAAAATAGTTYCAAACAYYGTTTTTCTGACAAAATCTCATACAAACTGGTTTAAACCCAGTTACTGTTTGAATCCTCCAAAAACAGTTTCAAACCTTCAAACTCACAATCTTTATGTTTAAAACATCTAGAAAACAGCTTTTCACCAAGCTATTTCTATACCCAAATCATTAAAACTTAACAGATCACTATTCATAAATATAGAAGTTTTAGGTAATAGACTTACAGTTATAATCAAAGAACTTCACAATTTATATAAGCAATTTAAACCTCACCTTTGTTTTAAACAGTTTCTGCAGACACAGATCAAACAACAAGTTCTTTTTGCTAAACAAAATCTTCTCACGCCTTTGAAATAGCAGGTTCTTTTCAAGAATCTCACACAAGTTCTTTCTAAAATGATAGAGATAAGGATAGCCTTATCTTTATCTTTCTTTTTATATCCCACTCAGGCGGTGGAAGGATTTTATTTATAAAATATTAACTAKGCRGTGRCACTATTATTATAATAAAATCAATGCTTAAGGGTGAAGATACCTTATTCCAAATAAAATAATACCCCATGCATGTGCAGTACCATCACATATAGAATATTCACAAATATATATATATATATATATATATCATATTATGCATTTTATCACATATGTATACTATTCAAGAAATTAATCAATTAATATGCATGTCATTTTGTAATTTACCACATAATCACGTATAATTTACCTTGACCCAGATTGTCTGAAACCAGGTTATAACATATTGCATCAATAGGATGCGAAAAGTTTTTCTAATCGCATCAATGACATGCGATAACCTGGCCTTTATCGTATCTATGTATTTCGATAACCTTACCCTTGGGTTTGTCGTGTCTTTGTGATGCGACAAACTTCAATCTGAACTTGTCGTGTCTTGTTCATGCAACAAGTTGACTTTTTGGTCAACCTTATTTTGACCATTTAGGGTGTGACACGTGTATTTTTTCAAACATAGGGTATAAATAGTTTTTGCTCGGGTTTGAACAGTACCGTTTTCCAAATTGTGTGTGCAATAAAAAAAAGTGTGTGCGATAAAAGCTTTCTTTGGACACCCAGTCTTCGATTTCACTCCCTAATTCACATTCCAGGTTTGTTTTTCACAACTAAAATGCTTACATTATGTTTTTCGAGTGTTGTTCAACCTGTCTTTAGTGTTTTTATTGTGCTTTGAAGTACTTTCTTTATCGTACCCTAGGTTTGTTAAGATATGCACTTAAAGTTTTTTAGTTTTTAGGGTTTTGGCCTTTCAGTTTTGGTTGATTTTGCTCGTTTTAGGCTTAATAGTCCTTTTTGAACATATGCGAGCCCCAGGGTTAGGTTTTTGAGGTTCTTCTCGATTTTTAAAAATTGAACATTCAAAGTTATCGCATGTGTTGAACATTCAAAATTATCGCATGAGTCGATCATTCATACTTGTCGCATTATACTTGCATTCAAAGTTATTGCATCCTTCTAGATGCAACAACCTTTGTTTATCACATCCTTGTGATGCGACAAAAGTCTCTCATCCCATTCCTTTGATGCGACAAACAGGGTTATCGCATCCTTATGATGTGACAACCTTGAAGTGTCATGCGACAAGTTTCCTTTGTCATGCGATAAGTTTCACACTGAGGATATTTTTTTCTCCTAAAATTTTCCTAAAGCTGTTTTTAAATCTGTTTTTCAAATCTGTTCGTGTCTGGGGTTTTATACTAACATGTCTACGTTGCAGATGACTAACAACAACGACAATATGTCTGACAAAGAAAACCTGATGTCTTCCATTCACTCTTCGGTACCATCCGTAACCACCACCAACCCTGACGAAGAATTGATCCTCAAAGCCGACTACCTCAAGATCCAACCAAACAACCATGCCTTAGACTAATCAATGAGGTGTGATGATCGGATCATCATCGAGATTCTGAAAGGACATCCCCTGATCTACCCGTATGATCTACCTTCAACAATTCTGGAAGACCCTAAAATATCATCCTAAAGTTGAACACCACCATTTCACCGCCAATATTAACGTTGAGGCAGTTGAGACGCGTCTTAGGACTTCCAGACAAGGACTAGAGACCGGGGAAAGAGGACTTCAATAAATTCGCCTCAGATCAGCAAATCTGCACTGATCTACACACGTTGGGCTACTCGAAAAACATCACTGCAGTGGGCCAATTCAAGAGGGCGTTCCTACCACCGTTGTGGTACACGCTTTTCAGCATTGTAACCGCAACATGACTTCCAAGCACACGGGAATAGACAGATGCAATATTTATGTCTTGTGAATGTTCCATAGGATTGCCTTCAACATGCACTACGATTACGCCGTCCTGATCTGGAATGAACTTGTCAAGGTGGTGCACGACAAGTCTAACAACAAAACCAGAAAGTTTATATCATTTCATAGATTTCTACAGATGATCATCAAAAGCCTGATGCGGTCGAACAGTGAGATCCCGAGATGCGCAAATAAAGAAGGCAGACTTGAGTTTGTTATGCACTTTATGAAGCTGCCTTAACGTGCATTCGATCAGGTACTTTCTATTTATGCCGATCTCCTCGCCTATGTAGACCAGAGCGCACCATGTGTGATAGTTTATCGAGAGGCCCACGGTCTAATGGTCCAGCCAGAACCGACTAGATCTCCCCAAGGACCGATCCCTGAGGTAGGTGAGGAGGTAGGTCTAGGTAGTGAGCAAGAAGAGAACAATGGGGGGGATGTAGACGAAGTGCATCTGATTCTACTTCAGACTCTTATGACGATGAAAATGATTCATCGGATGAAGGAGAGCCAATTGCCATTGAATCCTTATCTTTAGAGGATTCTGATCCCCCGGACGATGACGAAATGCCTGATACCGCCGAACGCCTACCAACTCACATCGATGCAATGCCAGAGATTACATAGTCTAGCACATAAGAAGAATCGATCCATGATACTGTTGTCATAGATCTTGATCTATTTGTATCAACAACAATCGATGATATAAGAAGGATGGATAAGGGTGGAGTTGAATATGATGAGAGAGTGAGTGATTCTAACGAAACGTGAGATACGGACAAAACATCGTCAGGACCGTTCTCTAACCACCATAAGTCGGGTACCCACATCTACTATCGGGTCTCATCCGTTGGGATCTGATATTGAACAAGTCGTAGTGGACCCAACTACGCAAATGCATACCTCTCCCATCCACTCTAGCACCTCTCAACAGGTGCTAGTTTCATCAAATCACGGGAATGAACCACATATGCTATTCACCTCTCACTCAGAGAGTGTGGATATTGAAATAGGTAGATCGCTGTCATAGTCTACGACATCAATTATGTGCACATCGAGTCTAGCACCTGATACAACTATTAGGACACATACGATTGGAGCATCTGTTGCTCAAGTAGCGGTTCTTCGTAAACGCACCGAAACATGTAGAGTGGTAATACTTCACGAGGACAGGATAGAAATCCTACCAGTGCCACATCATTACCCAAAACTACGATGCAAATGATGGCTGGTGCTCTAGTTGCAGTCCAAACATCCATGCACAACTAGGTAGATGAGCTAAAATGACTACTGAAGGGAAAAACGGTCATAGAGCACGTGAATCCAACTCCGCCGCCACAACGACCACCTACTCTTGAGCCTAGACAACCCGTTGAGTGCTTAACCGAAGAGCTGAAGTCTCTATTATACGCTAAGTTGTTGTCTGAGGCAGATAACGGAGGACAGGTGGAAGTTGATCTCATAGGCATGCTCAGGGCGCAAACCCAACCTGAGAATGTCACGAGACCGGAGTTCCATGTATTTCAAGACGAGGTCCGAGGTAGTTTCTGAGGTCTCACTACAAAGTTGAATGATGTGGTAGATACCATCAAATCGTGTTTCTAGATCTTGTTCGAGAGGATTCAGATCCTTGAGAACATATACAAGAGTCAGGCAGGTGGGTCCAAAACATGGTGACAAGGATGACGACCCCGATCACCATGAGGTGGAGAAATGACAAAGAACCACTGGCCATGACATCTCCCAAAAAATCCAAGGACCGAGTCCCAGTGCAGAACCGTCTCAACATCAACAGAGTCAAGGTTCGCGTCAGCAATCCGCTGAGGTGGAACCAGAGCCAATGGTTGAAAAGCCGGAGGCTGCTGAAAATCAAAGTGCTCAAACGCCTACTGCAGTTGTTGAGGTCCCATGCCCAATTATCGACATTGAATCCGATGAAGAAGAGCCTCAGCCGCAACAAATCAAAGAAGAGATTGACAACTTCTTCACAGTCTCTGACAATGAGATGCTCGAAGAAGGAGATTTTGGCCACATAAATGATATCAACGCCTTACCAGATTCACTTCAAAGAGATCGGTCGATTCCCCAACCTCCAACAAGTTAGCGAATAGCGGGACCGAGTACTCCAGCTGCATTACATGTAGAGAGGTGGGAAAGAACAAGAATCAGAGTTCCATTGTGGAATTGGATCCAGTTCGAGTTCTCCGGATCACTCACCTCAACATCTTACAAGTCATAGAAAATATGCATATACTAAAAACAAAGGCTTAATTGCTCGAGATGGTCAAATCAAGACACAAGATTGTGGGGATAACAAACATCTACACTGACAGACTCGTGAACGTCTATTTCCCAGTCTTCACCATTCTTAGAACAGACGACAAGGGATGGAAGTTCACAGAAGCTGACTTCAGGCATTAATCTTTTGAAAACTTTGAAACGATGCACCTAGACATTCGCCAGTGGACTATCAAACTGGAAGACGTGCAGATAGCTCCAGAAGCTATCAAGCGTTTCATGTTCCGTCAGATAATGCTTGGGTACGTATCGAACTTGCAGTTAGGCATTGAAAGCAATCAACCAAAGATAAACATGTTGAAGCCGAAGCAGAGTCTGGAAGACATAGTCCCTTACCTTGTTCGTGTTAGGCAGCTCGAGTTTGTCACTGTTTACTCCAACAACATCTAAGAAAAGAAGTTCATGCATTTCAACGAGCTAACGGCCTACTCTTACGGAACCTAAAGATAATCAAATTGAAGTTGTCAAACAAGATGGAAATAAAATGACTTGACAAGCTCGACCCACATGACAAGAACATGATGTTTCATGCTTTGGACCTGATTGACAAGAAGCTGGAGTACCAAAGGATAATGCGCATATTTGAAGTATATTTTGGCCACTGCCGGAGAAAAAGAAGATTTGTCTGAAGCAGATTTATTACAAAAGGGGGAGAATGTTAGGTTTATATTTTTGTTTGTAATAAAGTAGAGGGACTAAATGTGTAAATACCTTCAAGGTATATATATATATATATATATATATATATATAGTTTCCTAGCTCTAGAGTAGGTCAGTTCATTATTGTATTATCAGCTTATTGAGAAGCACCTACCAAAAGAAAACATTGTATTTTGTATTCCATGATTTGAATCAGTAGACAAGCCGACTGATTTTTTAGTTCCATTGTGTTAATCTTATTTCATTGTTTCTTGTAATCATCTAGGTAAACAACAGTAACCTTCATAATGTTTTTGCTGTGAAAGTTCAAAGGCTACCCTCACAACATTTTACAGTGAAGTTTTAAGTGTAAAAAAGTGGTCTCACGGGTTCACGAAAACAGGCTGGTCTCACGTGAACTAAACCCATATATATATATATATATATATATATATATATATATATCAATAGTTTAGGAGTTTGGCAGTTTTAACCCATCAAGAATTACTGATTGTTATTTGAATACGATACAATTCGGGTAAGCATAGAGTATAAACACGTTATGCACAATTCTACCAAAAATTCACTTAACTTAATTTGTACGAGTTAACGGAACACAAATATCATAACAAGTTTTGAATTTCAACTTCTGAGTTTTCGATTAATGTTATTGAAAATTTGAGAACTTGTACACATTTATATTGAATCACATAACACGTTGGGCAATAACTATTACAAACATCGATCTAATACATCGAGCGACTATCGAACTTTTATTAAGCATATCCTCTTTGTACAACTGCAAAGAAAAAATTATAAAAAGAAGAACTAAACAACTATCAATCAAATAGACATCGAGCTCATACATATTAATAGAAATTTAGATGTCATTTGTATTTGGCGTATAACCTCTTATTTACCACTTGTATATACCAGATAAGAGGTTACAATTATAAGACTGTTTTTTCCCTTCCATGAGAGCTTAAAACCTCTTACTTTTCGCTTATTAGACAAAATATAACTTGCATATTGTTTTTTCCATATTGTCTTCCATTTTCATCATTCTTATCTTATTGTCTTCCATTTCCTATCATTTTTTTATTCATTTTCTATGAACAACTAATTACTTATATATATGTATATGTATTATTTGTATACCCGCACAATGCAGCGGGATGTGGAATTTTGAAAAGATATAAACGGGCATATCGATTACGGATAAAAAATTGTATTTGAAATTGGCAGGCCTACACTATTGATTGTTTCATATTCAATTAATTTGAAAAGAACTGAAACAACCCAATAATCTATTTGATGTTGAAATTTAACAACCGATTGATTATAATTTGGTTATGCATGAGATGTCGAATTATAGAACAATCTATTGATCTCAATAGAAAGCAGAACATGACTTATCTCAAGAGTAATCAAGATTGCACAAGTCTAATAACTTACGTTTATTATATAACACAACATACTAATAACTTTTATTTCTCATATTTAGATTTTTTTTGAAAAATGGGACATCTTCCCGCGCAATGCGGCATGATGTAAAGGTTCTATCATGATATATATTCAATTTTTAAATATCATTTTTTTTGCAAAATATCTTTGAAATAGTTGGTTGTTCACATCTGTATCAAAATCCAAAAATGAAAAATTAATGCAATTTCTCATTCAGAAAATCTAAAATTTATGTTTAGACAAAATAGAAATTAGAATCATGTTTTTATCATACACAATCATCATTCAAAACTTCTTGATACACCACATTTGATGTGTAGACTCTTTCCTGGTTGAACTTTTTGGTAGGTTTCACTAATACCTTCGTATTACCACGTGATATCCCTCTGGACAATGACACGCAAAGTTGGCCGTGCGAGAATACCGATTTCGGTAGATAAACACCTACCACTAGAATTGTCTGTCATTGAGTTTTATTGATTGTCATGGCAAAACAAAGTCGAACGGGAAATTGTTTTCTCTTTAATTTAAAGGAAAATATATCATCTTCAGACGAACATAGAGGAATTCTTGGTAAAAATACCCTCTTACCAGCATGCTGACCAACAGCTGTTTCTGCATTGATAGCATTCTGCTGAAAAACTCTACATATCAACCTCGTGCCGTTACACAATCTATGTGAGGGGTCGATATTCCGCAATAGTATTATCGGGAATCCAATTTTAAGCAGAAAGTAATGAGGGGGCAAAATGCTAACCGTGAGTGAGTTTAAGAATTCTATCGGATATAAGTTATTCTTGTCATTTTCTGCTTCATCAAAACTATAGTAAATTTTTTTCTCTCTGCAGAATCTTTCAATCAACTGATCATTAATCTCTTCGACATGCTCATTTTTAGTTGTTAGTATCGCCCTCGAAATGATATAATCTGAAACAGTCTCGCAGGTTTGAAGAGAAGGAAAGATTGCATCAATCAAAACATCATTCGATTCATTTTTATTTATGTAAGGAATGGCCATGTCATCATGTATGCGAATAAGGTTTCTATCTACTGATTCTTCATCTCCATCGCCGACACGTAACAAAAAATCTGAAAACCATGGATCAGTAAGTGCTCTCATATTGATCGTTAACCGCAACTATTTAATCAAAAACTAAATAAGTTATATCTGTATGCTTGAGTCTACGATCTGTGCTCGAGTGTCATGTCTCATTACTGGTAACACCTGTCTAAAATCACCTCCCATAATCATTATTTTCCCACCAAATGGGAGTCTCACCCCCAGTGATGTCTTGCATTGTTCTATCGAGTGCCTCTACTGTCTGCCTCTTTGCCATTGATGCTTCATCCCATATGATTATTTTTGCAACTAAAAGTAGTTGAGCAGTTCTGCTTTGTTTTTTTATATTGCACACCGAAATATTACTAAGAGTAAGGGAATCTTGAATCGAGAGTGAGTTGTTCTCCCTCCTGGCATGTTATTAGCGGCAACACCGAATGAAACAGTTGCAAGAGCAATAAGTCCACGAGAACGAACATTAGCTAGCAAAGCTCTATACAAAAATGTTTTTCCAGTTCCACCTGTTCCATCTACAAAAAACACACCTGGACAATCATTATCCACATGTCTCATGATCTCATCAAATGGATGTTTCTAGTCGGAATTTAGAGAGTTTCGGGTATGTAATTCTTCATCTTGCACAATTATGGAGTACTCTTCTTGCACCTCACGTAATCCTCGTGATTCTAAATTGACAGCTGCATTTAAACTTGGAATATCAAAATCATCGAGGTTTTTACCCATAGATTGTAAAAAGACTGCGATGTCTGTAAGAACCATATTTCAGAATCCCTTAATATTTTCGTAGTCTCGTCTATAATCTTCAAAGAGTGAATCATAATGTTCATCCCATAACTTGTGAACATCTCCCGACTCACAATAAATCAAGATCGTCGCGACTAATCGTCGAAGAGCATTGGGAAACTGAAATAAGGAGGCATCGACAAGAAAATGCGATAAATTATCGGCGGTCTCTATTAAACCTCTCTTAAGAGTTGCTTTTCGAAATGTCAGATGTATTATGCCATTAACCGTGTAGATATCTTCAAAGCACGTGGGCCCATTAATATGAGACAGAAGTAGGTGTAGATAATATCGTTCTCCTTCGGCAGGATTAGCATGAACCAGTCGTCCTCTCATTGATCCTTGTTTTCGAGGATTCCATTTACGTGAACTGGCATTCCATGTGTAATGTTTCGGAAAATCTTTGTATAAATATTGTCTCACAATCATATATGTTCTATTCCTCTCAAAAAAATGCGATTGAGCTTTCATCCCTCTCTCTATCAACGATATCTGTCATTATATCATTCTCTTTAAACCTACTAGCTGCTTAGTCGGAAGGTGGACCTGCAAAGCTATCACACAAGGGTGGATTTGAGAAAGTGAAAAGCTAAAATTCCTTCAAATTGCCTCAGGTGGCGAAACATATCGTGCATCTTGAAATCTCTTTATCTCGTTGATAATGACATCTTCTCTATCAGGATCGACATGAATAACTCGTTTGTCATGACCCTTGTAAACATACTTGAACACATATTTCACAAATATTATACTTGAGAAAACCTCAACATTGATGTTACAGTTAAACATCATTAGCAACTTTGGATTATATGGGACCACTCATCTATTATCAAGGATATTTCCCCGGACGTTCACCTTTATTCCATAATTTCTCCTCTGATACATTGGATATGAGTTATCTGGCTCCATCATCTTGTCGTTGAATTGTTGAGGATATCTAAAATGACATTTTCTAGGCTCACCTTCCATACAAGGGCTAGACGGTCATAAATGGCCGCAAGGACCATGCATCATGTGCTTTATCACCAGCTCGTGCATTTCAAGATACTTTGTCGGGTCCGGGATTTCAGCACAAACTATCTTGTCGTAATGGTCCGGGTCTGTAATCTTGTGTTCCAATTTCATTATCATGAGGATATGTGCATGTGGCAAACCACGTTTTTGAAACTTGATGACATAAACATATGCCCCAACCTCGCCGAGGATGTGCTTCTTGAAGAGTTCATTTTTAGGATCCTCTAATTTGGCAAGAAAAAGTCTTGCAACAAGGTCCGACCTATCTTGCGTGGTTTGACCAGGCAATAACTCTTTAAGGATTTCAGGCCACTTAGGATTACACGTCTTGGTAAGGAATATATCGGGCTTCCCGTCATCTTGAATTAAAGTCATAGAATCCATAAATCTTCTTCGCATATCACGTGGGCCTCCAATAAAACTTGCAGAAAGCACAACCTGTTCTACTTGGTTGAACCTCACCGGCATTGACGCAATCCACAACACCTTGGTATAAGTCTGATCTTATCTTCGTTTGATTCCTTTCAATAAAAGATAAATGTGTAGTCTCTATCTTGATGTACATATCTACCACGAATTGTTGAAATACTCTTCCGCGTAATAGAATGACGTTTACTCGACCCAATCTAGAACTTGTAACAATAATAATCTCGCATTGTTACAATTTTCCTACCCCTTCCTGAGCTAACCTCTGCATAGTATCAATTTTGAATAGTATAGATTAATAAATGAGTGAATAAGGTAATAAATATATGTGACAATGTTCATACCTTCATGATCTTCGTCGAAGTTTTCGTTGTCATTAACAATTTCATCGATGCACACTCCATGTCTAGGTATTCTAGCATGCCATCCAGACTCACCATTGGGAAAAAACAAAGGATAAGACAAAGATCATAGCAATCATAGTGATGTTCAATTTTTCCACTATAGTCAGACCTCTCATATACAACAATACTTCTCTTGTATGCAATGATGTTGTCATTGCCTTCCACCCAAATACCAGCAACCTGTAGAATGGTAGAATTTGCTTCAGTACTATGCATATGATACATTTTATTGTAAATAAGATAAAATAAATACTTGTATTTCAACCTCAGATGTAGTCGGTCGGTTGAACACCCTCTTTTCAAGTTCCACAGAAGCATTCAAAGTGACTCTATAATTGTCGAGTGGTCCTAGCTCGGTAAGGCTTCGAAATGTTCTCATGTATGGGTTTATAGAAAGAACACGAGTCAACATTTCAATGACGTTTCTATCAAGATTTGGCCATTGTAATCTATGCGAAAGCTGAGATTCGGCATCATAAAAATGAAGTTGTAAGTATCGAGGTTGTCCATCCCTAGGAACTAACTAATCGATTCTATGATATATTCCTCCTTGAGCATGAAATGTATATACTCCAGATGTCATATTGCTCAATGTACTATCCAAAGTTACCCCCATTGATGTGAAGGAAAAGTTTGTGTTGTATGCAGAATATTGTGCCTAAACATTTTGCCTAATTCTGATTGTGTTGTAAATAAATTGTATAGTTCTTATGGAATGGGTGAGTATGCCAACTTTGTCTTCCCACTCATGCAACAAAAGGAACATAATTCAAATTTGAACCGCTTTGTTCCACAATGTTCACATGCATTTTGTTCCTTCAACACACGATGTTGTTTAAGGACACCATCGTAAACAAAATTGTACGGATCCTCCTGTTGGATCTCAGCATTTCTGTTATATCTCAGCATTTCTGTTATTTTCCTTGTTTCGTTGATAATAGTCTCGGTTAGTAATTCTTCTTCTTTTAACAGATGTTAGTGCATTGACAGGAGTTGTTTCACCGAGCGTTATATAAGAAATTTGAATATGAAAATGAAGATTATTAATAAATTAATTAAATTCAAAAACATAGAGTTCAAAATAAATACTAACTTGTCGATTCTTGATTCACGGCTTCGTCAAAAAGAGGTAGCAGTATTCCACGGTTAAATAAAGAAAACTTCATGTCAATGAGACTCTAGTTTATGTCAATTGCAAAGTTTCTAAAATAATAATAAATGTATGGTTTTTACCGTTGACATTTTCCTGTATCAACACCGAACATGTCTGGATTGTTCCTTCACTACTCATAACGCTTGTTTCTTTTCTATTCACAACATTTTTCTTTTTTTTGTTGATAATAGTTTCGATTAATAATTTTTCTTCTTTGAGCAAAAGTTAACGCACTAACAGGAGTTCTTTCATTGATATTGGCTTGCATTGTCTCCATTAGGGCGATATTTGTCATGTGTGTCATAGATTAACCACTCCTTCCCCAAGCGCTATGTAAGATATTTGGATACGACAAATAAAGATTATTATTATAAAGAACTACGAAAGTCGAGTTCAAAAAGATCGAGTTCGAAAAGAAATACTAACTCATCGATTCTTGATTGACAGCTTCGTCAAAAAGAGGTAGCAATATTTCACGCTTATTTATAATGCCTATGAAAAAAACATGTCAATGTCTAAAGTTTATATGAACTCCAAAGTTTCTAAAGTGTGTATAACCGGATGGTATTTACGTTGACGTTTTCCTTGCCTCGTTGATAATAGTTTCGATTAATAATTATTCTCCTTCGTGCAAAAGTTAGTATACTGGCAGGAGTTGTTTCATTGATATTTTCTTGTGTTGTCTCAATTAGAGAGATATCTGTCATGTTTGACATTGATTGACTACGTCCTTCATCAAACGCAATTTTTCTTTTTTTTTCATCATCGCTTTTTGTTCTGCATAATAAAGTCTATTATATTAAATTTTATTTTTAAACATATATTGAGTAAGTACATCAAGAATTAAAATGTATTCTTATTATATATTCCACATACCTTTTGTTATATCTAAATTAACTTAAGGAACATCAACATTTGCTTTTCCTTCATCGACAATCCTCATTGTGCACCTTAACTACATAGAATAAATAAATATTGTCGCATGTCACTTATTTACAAAACATTCAAAAAACATTAACAGAAACCAAATCAATGTTGAAAATTCATTCAACCAATATAAAATAATATAGAAGTTACACATGTTTTTATTTTCACAACAATCATAAATAAAACCCAAGTCCTAACCAACTTGGTGACATATTTTTAACTCAGCATAAGTCTTATGTTGTGGGTTTCCAACATATCTAGATCGACCACAATTTTAGTTAAAGTCGTAGAACACAAAATATTCACTGAAAATATTAGAAATCCATGTTCAAAATATTCAAAAAACATTCATTGAATATAAATCAATGTTCAAAATATCATTCAACTAATATAAAACAACATAAAAGTTACATAAGTTTTTATCTCCAAAACAATCACAAAAAACATCCAACCCTAACCAACTTGGTGACAAATTTTTAACTCAGCATAAGTTTTATGTTGTGGGCTTCCGGCATATCTGGATTGATCACAATTTTGGTTAAAGCCGTAGAACTCAAATATTCACTAAAAATATTAGAAAATATAAATAGTAGAATTAATATAATATTTAAAATAGAATGAAAACATAAATTATTAAATAATATATAACATACTTGAATTTAAATGAATAAGTTTAACCCGAGATGCATAAAATATAGAATTATTTTTTATGGCTCAAGCGATCCGCACAATACGTGTATGTTGAGCATCATACAAACTCAACTTTATCATGTGCCCCCTATCAAAAATAGTAAACTTAGTAAAACAATTTAAACAATTTGTTAATTTGGTAAATATTTAATTTTTATACAAAATGCAAACTTACATTCCATCTTGTAAAAATAAATCACACGAACCCAATCGAAGGACACGATCGTCCCGCACATACTTAACTCGTCCTTCCATTATGATTTTCCCAACAACATCTAACAGAAGATATTTAAATCTAAATATTAAATATTGATTTGATTTGAGAAATATATATAAATTTAATAGAAGATTTTAATCTAACAATCATCATTTTTCTTGTAGTCCTATCTTCAACAAGAGTTTCTATCGAAGGCACCAATGGATATAACACAAACGCTCTTTCAATATCACTAGTTAGTGTGATTAACTTGGTACTTTTACTGATGATTATGATCCATTCGCCACGAACAAAACTATATTTTTTATACATTGGGTACTCATGACAAGTCCCTTCAATTTGAAAATGTTTCAAAGAAAAAACACCTCCCACCAAATTTCTTTGTTTGTAGAAATTCAGTAAACCACATGAAACAATTACTGCCATTTTATTCCTCTAATGTATAAAATATGTAATATTATATTTGTTAGTATATTATAAAGAGTAATTTCATGATAACAAAACTAAAATATGAATACTTTAACTTATATTTTGGTCAAGAAAGATAAGATATAGTTCTTTTTCTTTCACATCTTCCCAAACAAGTTCTACACGAATAGTGGAAAAATTCCACCAGACATGAGCTTGTTGTAATGATGAAAATACTTCGGCATAAGAATATGAATCCATTTTCTACAAATTAAAGATAGAATATGAAACACATATATTAAAAAAATATTCATTCTTTTGAAAAAATAATGAACAGGACGAATAATTTTGTTCTATACACATAATATTTTATTTGAAAAAATAATCCATTTATTTAATTTTCCTCTAAGGTAGCCCAAGTAATCCTAAGCCTACTCTATCTAGCTCAAAGAAAATGATGTGGTCAGACAATCCATTCTTGGCCCAAAACCAAGATGAAATATATATATATATATATATATATATATATATATAGAGGGATGTTATTCTACACCGTTTGCCATTCATACACCCTATACAACCCTCATCTCAACCATTCAATTTTTAATCAATTAATTGTTTCATAATATAAAGTATTAATCATAATTAATAAACTCTATTCATATTCCATAAATATTCAAATCATAATAAATGAACTCCAATCATTTCTATAAAAATCTCAATTAATTGGGTTGCAAAGGTTGTACAAATGCACAAGGTTGTAAATGAAATATACCATATATATATATATATATATATATATATATATATATATATAATTAGTCTGTGGTAACCGTGAGGTCCAATATCAACCACAAATCAATAGATAAATTAGAAAATTTATAATTTTGGTAATTTTGAATTTATGCAAGGACATTTTAGGTATTTTAAAACTCTCCTCTCTTCTCTCTCCGTCCTCCAGTCACCGTCCTCCGGTGATACTACAATGGTATCACAATGCATCATATATGTGTTTGAGTATCACACTGAGGTTGTTTGTGTGGTCGATCGGAGATGTAACATAGTGGTACCCCCATTGGTACTACATTGGGTATCACAGTGCATCTTGTATGTATTTTGGGTATCACAACATGGATGATCGGTATGTATTCCTTAAAATTAAATTATGGACTTGATTTTGTTTTTAATTTTTGGGTTGGTATCATAGTTGGTATCATAGTGATACCACAATGAGTATCACATTGTGTATCACAATGATTACTTGGTACCGATCGGAATAATGTTCATCGGAGGTTGGAGATCTGAGGTCGGAGAGAGGTAAGAGGTGAGAGGAGAGAGGAGTTTTTAGAAATACCTAAAATGCCCTTTAATTATAATTTTAACTCAAATTACCAAAATTACTAATTTTCTAATTTATATGTTGATATGTGGTTGAGATTGAATCTCACAGTTACCACAAACTAATCAGTACTCCCTTGAATGTATATATATATATATATAGAGAGAGAGAGAGAGAGGTTATTTTACAACCTTTCTCATTCCTACACCCAATACAACCATCATCTCATCCCTTCAATTTTTAATCTATGGTCAAGATGCATTTGATGGCAAAATTGTAATAAAATGGAAAATTATATTCATGCGCCTGATAGATTGAGGGTAACCAAGGGTAAGATTGGAATTGGAAAAGTTAATCTATTCTAAGAAGGGATGCTATGAAATCATGAATGCGATAATTACTCTCCTTTAGAAGACAAAATAGCGAAATTCATTGAAGAATACGAGTTACGATTTTGTAAAGAACCAACCCTTTATGCAACCAGAATCTCTCAGATATCACACACACATTAACAGGTTTCAAGAAAGAACACCGAAAATTGATTATACTAATGAAACAGGATTCATAAACGTATACAGGATTCATAAACGTATACACTACTGAAACACGTTTCATTAACATATACACTTCTGAAACAGGTTTCATTAAACATCAAAATTAATTATTTGCATTCTTGTAGACAACAGCAACAATAACATCATCATCGACTGTTGTGAATTCTCAAAGTCAACCTACAACAATGAAAGCAAATCAATACCTTCAGATCATTACTCAACGATGCAACGTCATCATCAACAAAATCTACAAAAACTCCGTCGTTGTGCTCACGTAATGTTTCGTTTCGATCGTTGCATCCATCTTCATTCCTCGTTGAATAATTGCATTGATCTTCGATTGTTTCATCATTAATTGCGGTTGCATTTTCACCAACGTAATCAAAACCTTGACAGTCGTTCATAGAATCGAAAACACTGATTTCTTCGACGATGTCCTTAATGAAAGTCTCGTTGAATGACATATAATCCATAATTTTAATATAGGGTTCTATAAGCTACTGAAGAATTGTTTAAACTATTCAACGAACACCATCCAATTCATTTTGATTAAGTTATGGAATGTATTTCTTTTCCATAACTGATGAAGCTATTAAGAGAAGATGTAATGAATCACCATAAATAGGATATAATTTATTTTTAATTAAAAATACTTATAATTATCTAAATTTATTTAATGACATATTTAACCTTTTCAATTAAAAAAAAGAAATTCATTGATTGGTTGGAAAAGGGTTGTAAGGGTTGCAACAATATGATGGGTTGTATTTGAAATAGACCCTATATATATACACACACACACACACACACACATATATATATATATATAATGCGATAAAATGAAGGGATTTATCAAAACAAAATACATAAACAAAGACGAAAGATGGTCATTAAATCAATGATAATACTCAAAGCTCATCAAACAAAAACAACAAACCTAAAGAAAGCAATATATTCCCTCCGAGTTCCCTCGAATTATCGATAATTTCACAAATTTCGACCTCCAAAACAGAAGTTTCATCAAGTTTATATTGGGAAATTTCACTGAATTCAACCAAAAATTCCAATTATTTCTTCTTATTAATGCTCAGTTATAATATTACATTCTTCTGTAAGGAACTATAGGCAAACAAAGGGAACGATCAGAACATAAAACAGAAAGGAAAACGTGAAGAAGAATACGTAAATGCTTACTTGCAAAGGGATCGTAGATACTCGACGACGGCAGCGCGGAGTGGGATTTGGGTCCCGTGGTATTGTTCGGATCTGAAAACATAAACACAAACCTAAAGAAAGCAAAAACAGAAACACAAACCAATATAACTTTGTATTTGTCCATTTGCCACTTTCTGCTTAAGAAATTAAAAATCAAATAAAAACAGTTGTGAGAACTGTTTCCTGCTACCAATGCCAAATAAAGTGGCTAAAATTGAGAAAGACGATGAAAAGAATAAAGTATGAATCATGATTAAGTTTAAGTTTTAGACACCAAAACTACGTTATATTACACAAATACACCTCTAGTGCTATAACTTGCTATGCTCAGGATTTGTTTAAACAAACAACAAGATTGCTATAGGTGCAGCCATCTCTCCAAGGTCATCTTACAATGGCAAACAATTCGATATCGTTATCATGATATGGAAGGTAATGCTAAAAGAAATTTTAGTTGCATATTAATTATGGAACTCTTTGAATTTATTTGAGCAAAATTATCCTTCTAATTCCAGTTCTGCCATCACAGTTGACCAAAACTAACTAACATGGTTTTTCTTCCTGTTCTTAGGGGATTCTTGATGCTACTCCTGTCCAGAAAGGAAGAGTGCACTTATTAAATCTAGGAGAAATTTATAGGCAAACTTTTGGACAAATTAACACAATTAAATCTAAATTAACAAGAACCTCTCATATTTGAAAAAGAAAGGGAAATTTAGGACCTCTCATGATGAATGAAGTTCAAATGATGTTTCCTAGAACTAACCATTCCAATTTCTGACCTTGTTCACATGTGAAGATTAATGGTGTGAGATTGAAGGGAAAGTACATTTTTTGTGATGTTGTGAAACCTGAATCCGTACCAACAGTTGAGTTTAAAACTAGCAAAAAATTAAAAATCAAATCAACATGTGTTGCAGAAAGTCTTCATATATTGTAAATTCATTCACATCATCAAAAAAATAACTAACAAGAGCTGTGAGTGAGAACTTGTTTCCTGCTAAACTTCTAACAGAGAAAACTTTGTAGCCTGCAATGGGTATCCCAAAGTGGAAATTGTCTAAGAGTTTTATGACAATATGAAAGTATATATTGTTTTGAACAAGGATTGATGATAGGAAAGGGGTTGGTGCTTACAATCGTGAGGCAAAGACAATGGACAATCCCCCCAGTGACAGACATAAGTAGCAGTGTATATGCCAAAAGGGAATAACAATAGCAGTGTATATGCAAATACAAATCCAATCAAAACAATAGCAGTGTAAACAGTGTTGTATATGCCTAAAGGGAATAACAGTAGCAGTGCATATGCAAATACAAATCCAATCAAAACAGTAGCAGTGTAAACAGGTACTTGACAAGACTCCAATCCGTTTGTTTTCTTCATGAACAGATTATACAATCATATTATACAAATACAAATCCAATCAAAATAATAACATAAGTAGCAGTGTATATGCCAAAAGGGAATAACAGTAGCATTTTATATGCAAATACAAATCCAATCAAAACAGTAGTAGTGTAAACAGTGTTGTATATGCCTAAAGGGAATAACAATAGCAGTGTATATGCAAATACAAATCCAATCAAAACAGTATCAGTGTGAACAGGTACTTGACAGGACTCCAATCCGTTTGTTTTCTTCATGAACAAATTATACAGTAATATTATACAATTCATTCAGAACATATTATACAGTCATATTATAACCTTTTATAAACTAATTTCCTTTATATGTTGATTAACAATGTGTATTTATATGAGTGGAGATGTAAGACAACCTAATTAAGAAAGGAGAAAATGAGCTGGGTAGAATAACGGAAATGTGCTACCTGACTGCTGAGGATGTTCGAACAACAGATGCATCAAAGTAGAATCAAGGGATCTTTTTTAGGGTTCTGTTTAGGGATCTTTTTTAGGGTTCTGGTTTTACTTGGTGGGAAAGATTAATACAAATGGAAAACATAACCCTAAAAAGCTACCAAATCAAATGGATTGAAGTAAACAGAACCCTAAAAATCAAATTTTAACCATTTTCTGCACATTAATCATACATAGACCGCTCGACATAAGCCTAAACAGAATTACCTGGAAGGTTGAAGAAGATGACGATAGAGGTAGGATTGAAGGTGGTAAAAGATGACGATGGAGGCAGGATTGAAGGTTGAAGAAGATGATGATGGAGTGGTGGATTGAAGGGTGGATTAATATAGTGATGATTCAAATAGAGAGAGCGAGAGTGAGAGCGATGGATCGTCATCTTGGGGAGCGAATTTGCCTGATTCGTCGTTTTGAGCGCGAGGGTCTGCAGGGAACTCAAAATGTACTTGATTAATAAGGCAAATACTTTGTGCTTTAGAGTTTGTACCTTTTTAGATTTAAAAGTCAGCTTTAAAAACAAGTACTTGTGCTTTAGAGTTTGTATTTTTTTAAGACTTTAAGACATTCAGCAAATTTACTTAAAAAGGTAGTATAGATATTTGTAGCGACAAACACAAGATTTTTTCCAAACAGGTGCACCTTTTATGGTGGATTGGTGTATTTTGAGACGAATTCCACCACTACGAGGGATTTTTTTAAGTTTTTTGGTTGACTTATAAGGAATTTTTCTGTTCATTTCGAGGGACTTTTTCCCATTTTTTGGTTGATGTCCCTTGTATTTTTTTAATATATCAGATCACCACTCAAAGTTTAGCGTGTATATCTTTTATACCGAGGAAAATTTCTACTTATAAAAAATCTGTTTAACGGGTGTATAAGAACTTTCTCGAGCTTTGATAAGTCCGCCCCTCTATATCATTATATTCATGATACAAAACAATAAATGTCATGTTTATTTCATTATACATTTCATTAAAAATGTATTAATTATTCATTAATAACTGTAATAAAATAAACAAGACATAGATTTTGGTTTAAATTATTTCAGTTCTAATTTTCTTATTACATATACCAATAAAAGCTGAAATTTGTTGAAAAAATAAGAATTTTTATTTGAAAATTTTCAACCCTCTTTTCCTCTTTTACCCTTGTTATTATTATTTAATAGTTAGAAGGGTATTAATGCAATACAGCAAGATACATCTCGATTATAAATAGTTCGTTTTATTCTTTGTCTGAATCGATAAATTACGGTTTTATGTGGTTCTGAGAAAGTGATAATGTTTTTATTTTGAATAAAATATAAATTTGAATAAATCATAATTATTTTTTTTAAATATCGATATTGATATCAAATTAACTATTTAAAAGTTGTCTTTTTTTGTGTAGTTTCTTTATTTCAATTTTTTTATATATTTCAATTTAGGTTTAATAATGAAAACAATTTATTTTTGGTTTGAAAATAAAATTTTCTAAAAATATAATAATTAAGTATTTTGTTAGAACTCAATTATTATTCTAACTATATTTTAGAATTTTTATATTTAAAATGAGATATTTATCCCGTATTTGATTATGTTTATTTGCAGTTGGTTACACGAATTTGAAAATAGAGCTTTAATAAGTTATACTTATGTACGATTACTTGTAATCTTGAATTTTAAGTACATCATATATAAAAATAATTTTTAAGAATTTTTGTCAAATATTTTATAATATTAATATAAATAAAATGCGTTAACTTAAACAATTATTTTTATAACACACCAATATCGAATTGTCACAAAACAGTGATAAACAATATATTATATAACATTTTAATTTTATGTTATTTATTGTTAAAAAATAGTACTATAATTAAAAAAAGATTTCTATAATAATTATTTTACATGTTTATTAGTAAAAGTGATCTTTTACATACATTCAACATTATAATAAAAATAAATAATTACATTTATTCAGATATTTATCAATTTATAAAATTAAACAGTTTTTTTTATTTTGCTTTTAAATTCCAACATCATTTTTTATTAATAAAAAGTGATATGACTTATGTGGCCTTTGTTTTTTAAGAGTTGCTAATTCACTTATGATTTTATAAGATATGGTGTTGAAGTCTGAAATTTGAATCAATAAGAATGTTGTTTTTGTAAACTGACAATCTGAAATTTGAATTAATGAGACTGTTTTTTTAACTAACAAGCGTTTGAAATTGGTTTGATTTCCGATAAGCGTACTAGCTACCACAGGATTTTGATCGAGTTCAAATCTAAGAACAACACCATGGATTTGCATTCCCAGTTCGTGATACCCTGAACTAGCACAAGAATTCAACAAACTTGTATACGTGAAATCATCGCTCTTAGGCCCTCCTGGTCGCATCATCCACAAGATTGAAAAACCGTCATCGATCAACCCGTTCAACAAGTAGCAAGACACCGTTACATTCCATAAAACCAAATCTTTCTCCTAAAAGATCATCAAAAACCCCTTTTTATTCATAAACAAACCTAAATTTAGCATAAAAAAACAAGAGAGCTATTCAAATAACAATCTTTATAAAAGTAAATTCAAGCGAGTAATATGATCAGCTTTGGTCCTTTCCAGCAACATTCTTTTAAAATAACACAAACCCAGATGAGAATCACAAATTCAAAGTATTCCAAGTGACATTTCTCACAGGTATTTCATCGAATAGTTTGTAGGCGTCACTGAAGTCGTTGCATTTCACATGAAAACTTAACAATTGGTTTTGTAACAATAATGCGTTGCAGTAACCTAGCTTAATCATTGGTGAAAGCTTCAAAAAACTAGAGCATAAAGAAAGATTGATGACCTAAAATTGATTCGGTTTTCGATATTTTTTGGTGGTTTCATCCAGGGTTCTATCTTGGATCGTCGACCATAGTATGCATCTCTTGTGTTAAACAATATTATCTTCGAAAATATTAGATGAAGCTCTTGTGTTAATGTTAGATAAATATTATCCTTTGCAGGTCAAGATGATGGATGAAACATATCTTGGATTGAGAGAGATATCGATCGATTGCAAATATTGGATGAAGCATATCGATTCAAGGCCAAATCGATCGATTGAGAGCAAATTGATTGAAGGCCAAAATCGATCGACTGCAAATCTTGGATGAAGGTGGATGATTGAGAACAGATGAATGAAGGCGATGAGTTCTTTGAAGTTGATAAGATGTGATAAAGGTTGAGCGTTTAAGAAGAAAATAAGAGATTTGATTACCATTTTTTTCCAGAGGACTTTAACAAGAGATAAGAGCGTCAAAAAAAGGAAAAGAAGTTAAGAACAGACAGTTTGAATTACAAAACATATGATTAAGGGCTGAAAACGAAAAACAAACAATGCCTTTATCACATCTTAACATTCACATAAAGAAATATAAAATACGTTGAAACTTCGAAGTATACAATATCCCAGATAAGGGTTGAACTACGGTGAAAGAAAGCGTAAGAATAGATCTCTATCCTTAGACCAATCATAATTAAATGTCAACATTAATGAGGTGCATCTTAGATCAATTTTCTTCAAAAATGCGATTCATGGATGAATATAAGATTAAAAGTGATCAGGATTCATATATCTTATTACGCTTCTCACCATAATATTATTTCTCATAAGATCCGTCGTGTCTCGAATAAAACATATCATATATTTGATTTGATTTATATAAATATTAAATATTGTGTTTGATATTGAAATAATCAATTCTAATTTATACCACCTTATAAACCAGATTTGTCAAAAGTCTTAAAAACAATTTTTAATGTACAAAGTATTATACATTTATGCACAAAGTCTTGAAAGTCTTAGAAACAACTCATAATGCATTAAGTACTACTACTTTATGCATTTAATCTTAAAATCTCTTAATCTATAATTAAAATATATATATATATAATACAAGTTACCAATGTACATTATTACTTTTTCTTTTCATGTTCCAAAGATGCTTTTGACAACTTTCACTCATGTCTTTATTCTCTCGTACCTTTGTCTTCTCCACATCTTCCAATATGAGATTCAAAATAATATTCACCATGAATTATTCATTCATCTCCCACTCAATTGTTCTAGAAGTCTCGGTCTCGCTTTCAATATCTTGATTCTTTACTCTTGATGTAAATAGAACACATTTGTGGAGTCGTTTAAATATATTGGATTTTAAACTGTCATACAATTTTTTTTTATCGATAAACTGTAATTGGAACCATAACTTTTATTTATTCAAATTGTATTAATATGTAAAAATCAAATGTAACTTATATCATCGTTAAATCTTCTCTAATAAAACCAATAAAACTTCGTAATCATTAAAATTCACTGTTTCCACCTCATTCCACGCGGATACAAAACTAGTATCTACAATATTGTTAGACAATATAATAGTAATAAATAAAAGTAGGTTATCATCCGAACACTTCTTCCCAACTTGTCATCACTGAGCGCGCGCAAGAGCTCTTCAAATTAGGGTTCTACACCAAATCCCTCGTATCTGTGCATGAAAATGGCGTCAACTGGGCCACAACAATCATCATCCTCATTGAAGAGGCGTGATTCCATGGTGACTAGAGAATCCGATCAACTCACTATAACTCCATTAGGAGCAGGAAGCGAAGTGGGAAGATCATGCGTGTTCATGACTTTCAAAGGGAAAACCGTTATGGTAAAAAAATTAGTTAATTTGGTTGTTATTTTTCTGTGTTGTGTGTTTCTGTTCGTATTTCGGGTTTCTCAGAACTTGTTTTTGGATGTTATTGTGTTGTTGATAGTTTGATTGTGGAATTCATCCGGCGTTTTCGGGCATGGCTGCTTTGCCTTACTTCGACGAAATCGACCCTTCTACCATCGACGTTCTTCTCATTACTCAGTAAGTGGTTTTGCTCTATCTGCTCCAGAAAAGAAGGCTGGTAGTCTAATACCCCTCCTGGTTCCTTTATCTAGTTAATTTAGCCAATAACAGAAAATTAGATAAGTATCCACTTAACTAAATTTTGTACACGACATAACAATATGTGAATGGAAATTGTTAGAAAACAAAGCTAAAATGTGAAGTTGATATCAGTTATGTTACAAATTTGACACCATCTTTTGTTGTTCATAGCAGTTATATTGTTTATTATGATGGTAGATGTTCTCTTTTTAAGTTATAAATTCACATCTAAGTTGAAAATTAGTACGTTTGATATGAAAGTCAAAGGATGTGTTCTTTCAATAGGAAGGTAAGGAATACAATTTCTTTACAATACTTCTTACTTAACTGGTCTGTGTCAAGTTCTATTGTTACTACAATGTTGTAAAAGGAAAGGACTTTTGTCAATTAACAAGGATATTTGATTTGAGGATACCCACTAAATATTGCTTTAGGTTATGTTTCTGGATGGACTTCCAACTAGCAAATTGCTGTAATCAACTAGTCTGAAAGATGGGTTACTTTAGCATTTCCAGAAGTACACCAGCTGATTGTCTGATGCCTTTCCTGGTTCCTTCTATCCCTTCCTAATGTTACCTCACCCATTTATGTAATTACTTGCCGATAAAACAAAAACAGGCAAGTAACCAGAAATTTTGTACACGATATGATGATATGTGGAATGAAAATGATTAGAAAAAAGCTGAAGGAGTTGTTATAGAGGAACAACAACACAAGCAATCTACAATGATAAATTTTAATAAGCAAGGAGCAGAGGCTTGTACTAGCCTCCCACTTTCATCCAGAAACACAGCTTGAGCACTGACACTGAAGTACTGGTAAAAGTTTATAGAGCACATGGGTGTTGTTATAAACCAAAAATTGGATTTAATGTTTCATTACACAATGCACAAGCTCTGAAAGTTACAGAACATCATAAATTAGATCTCGATGTTCCTATTACCTCAATGTAACCTTAAACTCTTGTTATAGGAAGAACAAGGATATCAATGACCAGGCTCTCATTACATTTTCTTAGCTCTCTGTTTTTTGTGCCTATATCAGGAGATTTGAGATGTTTTAACTGATAGAATCCTATCTGCTAAATAAGGTCTCATGGTTCTCCGTAAGTTTTCGGGAGAGATTTGTCCCTACTTACAACTGACATTAAATGAATGAAACAAGTCAACTGATGTTGTGGCCCTCTGTTTAAAACCACTCTTGTTCCAGTGACTACGGATTTTGTATACTTGAGAATTTTGGAAGGTTTAGATTCTAAATTGGGGATGGGAGTGGATTGGTGTGCTAAGGGATGTTCTTGAGTTCATTTTATGCTTCTTCTGTTTTATATTGTGGTGATGCACATCCTTGGTTCCAAATTCTGCAGCCTTCAAAATTATTTCTTGAATTTTTTTTTTATCTTCTTAACTTTATATTGCAATTCTTGTGCAGCTTTCACTTAGATCATGCTGCATCCCTTCCATATTTTCTAGAAAAGGTTTTACTACTTCTAATGAGCTTCAATTACATTTTACGGGTATTTCACGTGTTTTAAGTTATGTTTTGCTGTTAGTTAAATACAATTGGTTGCTTTTCAGACCACATTCAAAGGAAGGGTCTTCATGACTCATGCAACAAAGGCCATTTACAAGTTGCTTTTATCAGATTATGTGAAAGTAAGCAAAGTTTCAGTTGAGGATATGTTATTTGATGAACAAGACATTCTTCGTTCCATGGATAAAATTGAGGTATGTTTTTACAGTTACTATGTTTGCCTAAACCTTATTGAAGTAAAGTTGAATTATTTATGCAACAAGCTACTGTTTAAGAAAACTGGTGCATCTTTGTACTTATCACATCCCAGATCAGGAACCTTATGCCATGGCATGAGGTATTTTTTTGTAAATTTGTTTATTTAGCGTAATTCTGAATAGCTATTTATGCTTAGGAGCTGTTTGGCAGTTGCTGAATGGTTGGTGCAGAATGATTAAGTGATCAGAATGATTAAGAGACTCTCATGATATAGTGCAAAATGAAATATAATTGTTTGGTAATTGCTTACAATGAAATTAGGGCGCTTAATGGTTAAGGGAGGTCCAGGATACAAAATCATTCAGAGGGTTTCAGAACCATTAAGAGGCAGACTTTTTTTTGCCAAACAAGATTCACCTCTTAATGGTTCAAAGGTTGCCTCTTAATAGAACTATTAAGAGGTAAACAAACAACCCCTAGTTTTCTAAAAAGCACTAAGCAGAGGTAGTAGATCAAGTGACCTTCTAGGGCTTAATCACCTAAGCAGACACTTAAGCAACTCATTAAGTATATAAAATGTAATTATTTAGATTATATTTTAACATATGAAAAGTTAAGCTTTTGTTACACTCATTTTTCTAGATGGATATTTCATTGTCCGATTGGGACAATTACAAAGAAACGACTGCAACTATTACCTTCTAGTTGAAAAAGGTTGATCAATGAACACAAGTTGAGAAATTGAAGCAGTGAGGATCCTTAACTTCGAGGCAGCCAACTAAGTGGCCCTAAAAGGGGATTTCAAAAACATTGTGCATCCTTAAAGAACTTCCAAACATACATATATGATGAGGATGGTAGGAAATACTATGAGTTCATATACTTGTTCCATCACTTGAGTTCTAATCTTCGTTTTCTAAATTACATCTTCATGTATCCTCACATCATGTAAATGGGACCCTCAGAAGACAGAATAAAAATGTGAAAGGACATAAAATGAAACTCTAAACAAAAATAAACCCCAATACCCCTCATCAGGTAAAATAGTCTCTTTCTTCTCTCATTTTATTTTCCTACCAATTATTTGACTAACTAACTAGATGTAACTCTGTGGTGATATGCACCACCATTTATCATGATATATGTGATCAGACATGGTTGCTATTTCATCGTTCACGTATAAGTCAAACTGTAACTCATTCTCCCCTGCTGTTGAAGCCGTGGAAAATAAAAGTATTTAATATATAAGTAAGGTCAGATGTCTATATGAAATAAATTCTTACTGTTACTCATTCTTAGATATAAAACATAGTTTTAACCAACTTCAGTGACAATTTAGGGGTGGTTGACATTTAGGCTTGCAGAATCTGCAGACAACTTTTTAGGAGAAAAAATGGGAAAGTATAACTTTTCTACTTGCCAATTTGTACTTGTTATATGTGGTAGTAGTTTGAAAGTAGGGAAAGCACATTCTAGATAATGAGGCTAACACATTGTGGACAAGGGTAAAATGAGCACAGTCAGCTCGTACCAAAACTTGGTATCATAGTGTTGTATAATAGAAAATTTATGGGTTTTTCTAGAGTTCTGCAAGTGATTGTGTCCATTTGTATGTTCTATGTCACTATGGCTTACACTGCAGTAATGGAACTTTATTTGCAGACATCTCCTCATTCCATGTTTGAAACATGCAATCGTTTCAATCCAAAATGTTGGTCTGCTTCCCAAAATTTTCAATATATCAACTTCATGTATTCATCTTTATTTCAGTTATTATAAAATTAATGAGATTTGTGGTTCGTTTATATTTTGTTCTAATTGATCCAAACATCAAATGTTATCTTCTCGAGCTTGGCATTGGTGAGTTTCTTTTTGTTGATACCAAAATGGTTTAAAGTTTAAACTTTGAAAGTACATAATGCTTGGCTCCAGATATTTTGGATGGTGTTACTACTTTAAGCTAAGGAACTAAATTCCTAAACTGCATACTGATAGCCAGAAAGAGTCTTTGATCTTCAATGAGTTTGATATCCAAATTGCTTCAAACCCTCATCTTAGCTTTCGTAACTTTTCTGTGCTTGTGCCTGAGCTGGGGATTTAGTATTCCTGAATATAAATGTGGTTTAATGTCATATTGAATTCTCTGGGGTATTTTAGAGTTGATCAAGTGTTCTAAACTTTCAACGCACTTGTGAATATTATTAATCAGAAATTTGGCATGCCAAGACATGCAATTTCACTTGGTCTACTGTGGTATTTATAATCGAGTTTCAACACATTGATTTTAGGTTATGAAGGCTTTAGAAAGAGAGAAAACCAGGCTGTAGACTTTCTATTCTCACTAGGAAATTAGGTTATCCGAAAACAAAGATAACATTGTAGGAGACGGTAACATCATAATTAATAATCAGGTGTTGGATATAAGCATTAGTGATAAGTGACCCTGGGGTTGCAAATAGATGAGATACAAAGTGGATATGACAGAAATCCAGTATACAATATCTGAATCTGAAATATTTGTGCATCCAATATATTTATCTATATGTGAACAGACAAATTGCACATATTTTTCTATTTATACCAGTTAGAAACAGATATTCAATTTGTCTGTTCATATATACTTCTCTTAGCTTCTTTGTATCTTTGTTCTGCAAGCTGGGGGTTTTTCACAAACCCTTTGGGTAGAGGCAAGGTCTGCCTACATCCTACATCCTACATCCTACCTCCTACCTCCATACCCTACCTTGTGTGGCATATACTGGGTTTGTTTGGTTTCGTTTCGTTTTCTCCTGTGCCAGTAGATACCATTTGGGTTCATATACTAGCTGTGTGAAGTTCTAAAAGAATTGATTAAAACATTTGTACGATCCAGAAAATATCCTTATATCCATTAGGTTTTCATCAAATCAGAGGTGGTCATGTCCCTCTTTGGGGTAGAGAAAAGGTCTGCATACACTCCCCACTCTACTTTATGCTGGGTCAGTTCGGTTTCTAGAGAAAAAAGGCCACTCAGTAGGATATCAAAGTACGGGTTTTCTTTCTGAATATGGTTAAAAAGTTCCCTAATTAAAATGGGGGCCCAAAAGAATTGGGCTCACCTAGAATGTTTTCATATGTATTTTCTCATGATTGGTGTACAAGGAGGAAATGTCAGATTTGGGGGCAGGAGATTTTTATTCCCTCACTCGATGCAATTTAAAGCAATATATAATTTAATGTCCACCTTCTGCAGGTAATTGACTTCCATCAAACGTTAGAAGTCAACGGCATCCGTTTCTGGTGTTACACAGCCGGCCATGTTCTTGGTGCAGCTATGTTCATGGTTGACATTGCTGGTGTACGTGTACTCTACACCGGTGATTACTCACGTGAAGAAGACCGCCATCTTCGAGCAGCTGAGCTACCACAGTTTTCTCCAGACATATGCATCATCGAGTCCACTTATGGTGTTCAGCTTCATCAACCACGGCACATTCGTGAAAAGCGGTTCACGGACGTCATCCACTCAACCATTTCTCAAGGAGGACGTGTTCTCATTCCGGCTTTTGCCCTTGGCCGTGCACAAGAACTACTCCTCATCCTCGACGAATACTGGTCCAACCACCCCGAGCTACACAATGTCCCCATATATTATGCATCCCCACTTGCAAAAAGGTGCATGGCCGTCTATCAAACCTACATCAATGCAATGAATGAAAGGATCCGAACTCAGTTTGCGAATTCAAACCCGTTTGATTTCAAACACATATCTCCCCTGAAGAGTATTGAGGAATTCAACGATGTGGGACCCTCGGTGGTGATGGCAAGCCCGGGTAGTCTCCAAAGTGGGTTATCTAGACAGTTGTTTGACAAATGGTGTGGCGAGAAGAAAAATGCATGTGTGATCCCTGGTTACGTTGTTGAAGGGACTTTGGCGAAAACGATCATCAACGAGCCTAAAGAAGTGACACTCATGAACGGCTTGACTGCTCCACTCAACATTCAGGTTCATTACATTTCTTTCTCCGCTCACGCAGATTATGCTCAGACCAGTACTTTTCTTGAAGAACTTATGCCCCCAAACATAATTCTCGTTCATGGAGAAGCCAATGAAATGGGAAGGCTCAAGCAAAAGCTCGTAACCTTTTTTGCAGACCGCAACACCAAAATCATCACTCCAAAGAACTGCCAATCCGTTGAAATGCACTTCAATTCGGAGAAAATGGCAAAAACAATCGGGAAGCTGGCTGAACGAACCCCTGAAGAGGGTGAAAGCGTTAGCGGCTTATTGGTGCGAAAAGGGTTCTCGTATCAAATCATTGCTCCCGACGATTTGCACGTTTTCTCTCAGCTATCAACTGCTAACGTCACCCAAAGGATCACCATCCCTTATTCAGGTGCCTTCGGTGTCATCAAACACCGACTCAAGCAGATTTACGAGAGTGTCGAGTCTTCAACCGACGACGAATCCGGGGTTCCAACTTTGCGGGTCCACGAGCAGGTTACCGTAAAGCAGGATTCCGAGAATCATCTGTCGCTTCATTGGCAGGCTGACCCTATTAGCGATATGGTGTCGGATTCGATTGTGGCGCTGGTGTTGAATGCCAGTAGGGAAATGCCAAAGGTGGTGGTAGAAACGGAGCCGGTGAAAGATGAAGCGGAAGAGAAGAAGAAAGTGGAGAAGATCGTGCACGCCCTGCTCGTGTCTTTGTTTGGGAACGTGAAATACGGGGAGGACGGGCGGTTGGTGATCAGTGTGGATGATAATGTGGCGTATCTCGATAAATTGAATGGAGAAGTTGAGAGCGAAAACGAGGGATTGAAGGAACGAGTGAAGGTGGCGTTCCGAAGGATTCAAACTGCGGTGAAGCCAATCCCAGCATCTGCTGCTACAGCATGATAATCGTCTAGTTCTTGTTTCAGGTTTTTGATGTTTAGATGTTGTTCTGTATGTAATTTATCGATTGATGTTTCTAGGTGTCGAAACTACGTGTTCGGCTCGGCTTTCTTGTTGCATTTGAGTTTTCATGGTTGGTTTTAAGACATTATAGCAATATGATGGTCTATCATATAAGTAGACAATGGAACAACAAAGTTTGGAGCAAAGAAAATGGAAAGCATTCTTAACAGTTAATGGTACAGTTGGTTTTGGTTTTGGTTTTGGTTTTGATGTGATATAATTGTAGAATTAAACTTGGGTTTGAGTATGTTGGCCATGGGTTGGGCTTGTTTTGTTTTAACGTATCTGATTTGTCTATTACATGATGATTTTTGGGAAGAGACCGTTTACCTAAACACTTACCTGATAAGTACTTACCGGTAAAATTCAACACTATAGCTTACTTACTAGGTAAGATTTTATTCACTAAAACGCATCGTATGCAACAATTTATCCCGGTAAGTGCTAACAATGCTAAGAGTCATCGTTCTCACTTACCGGGTAAAACTCTCGATTCTTGCATTTGCTCTTACCAGGTAAGATTTTTAGTCATTTTCATATTTAAGCGTTTGGTAAACAGCACCTAAGGTATTTAACTAATATCACGTACTTAAAATACTTGTACAAAGGTGAAAAGAAAAATAAGTCTAGGTAGCATAGTGGTACAAAAGAAAACACAAGGGGTAAAAGTGAAAAAAATGTAAGTACATGGAGCAGAAAGATAAAAGCGAAATATTGGGGCAAAAGATGACGAGTTGAAGAAGAACGAGGGGTATAAATATAATATCGAAAAACAAAAAGGAAAGGGAAAAACGACCACAGTGGGAGTCGAACCCACGACCTTCTGATCCGAAGTCAGACGCGCTAATCCACTGCGCTATGCGGTCGATTTTGATATATCTTTATGTGTTTTGTATTTTAATAGTATAATCACTTCCTAAATACAAATCCTAAAAATATTTAATATTTAATTAAATTTATTTTATTTTAATCTTGAAATGAAAAGAAAATCATATAAGTTGTTTTGTTTCATACAATGATACATAA
>NC_037529.1:58730161-58731687 GCF_001531365.2 Cynara cardunculus var. scolymus | reverse complement strand
AATAGAGGATGAACATCTCATTTTAAAATATAAAAAATCTAAAATATAATTAGAATAATTATCGAGTTCCAACAAAATAAATAATTATTATCTTTATAAAACAATTACATTATTAAACCAAATATAAGTTACTTCGTTATTGTACATAAATTAAATTATAAAAAAATTGAATTAAAAAATTACACAAAAAAATGAGGAATTTCAGATAGCTAATTTGATACTAATATCGATATATTTTTGTCAAATTTTTATGATATCTTCAAACATATATTTTATTCAAAAATAAAAACATCATCGATTTCTCAAAATCACATAAAGTCATATTATAACATCGACTGAGATAAAGAATAAAATGAAATATTAAAATCACGATGTATCTCACTGCATTGCGCAAGTTCGCTTCTAGTATATATAAATATATATATATATATATATATATATATATATATATATACATATGTGTATATATTAATAATTATAAAGTCATTAAATAAAAAAATTATGAAATTGTCAATTCAAACAAACTTCATGTTAAAAACTAAGGTTCTTGTATAAAAACTCAAAGTAAATGAGGTTCTTGTAAGTAGGGTGAGCAACGGATGGGTCGGGGCCCAAACTCACACCCGATCGGGTATCGGGTATCGGGTGAGAAAGACGGAACCCGAACCCCAATATTTGATGCCAACGCCGGTTCTGGGTTTAGGCGGGTTTTGGGTCAGTTCGGGTCGGGTGACGGGGACCACTTTAATTTTTTGTTCCCATATTTAGGGTGCGTTTGGTATGCAGACTACATGGGACGGGACGGGACAAAAAAAAATAGTCACATGTTTCGCATGCCATGGACAAAAATTACATGGGACAGGATGAGACTATTTTTAAATTTCATGGGACAAAACTTGATGATTTTTGTTCCACCAAAAAAGGTGGAACAACATGGGACTAAATACAAATTGACTATCTTACCCTTGTTTCTAATAGATTCCAATAGAAAACCTAATTACTAACCCTCCTTCATCATCGTCTCTTTTCTCACCTTCTCCACGACATCTTCTTCCACATCGCCTCCTTCCACGAGAGCTCATTCCACATCGGCTTCTTCCACCGGCTTCTTCCATATCGGTATGATTTCTCCCTCTCGTTTCTTTCAAGAAATTAAGCAATCCATCTCTTTGAAAGATTCCCAATTTGAAATCCGAGTGAATTTAGGGTTTTTCTTGTAGAATTTGGTAAACCCACAAGTTGTATATGAAGAAAACAAACCAGTTTTTCCGACTGAGAATTTATGAATCTTTTTCGTTGTAATTCATATTTCTAGCTGTGTATGAAGAAAAATTTACCAGTTTCATAATTGGGGAAGATGAAATTTGGGTCTTGATTGAGGTTTCTTGTTTGTTGATTTACAAAGATTGGTTTTAAAGTTAGGCTTCTTGATAATGGTGGTTGGGATTAGGGAGGAATCGTCTGATTCTGGGTCTAGAGATTTAATGACCCAATTGGTTATGATGGGTTGTTCTTTTGGGGGAAGT
>NC_037529.1:58723422-58729211 GCF_001531365.2 Cynara cardunculus var. scolymus | reverse complement strand
TGTTTTCGTTGATGTTTTGGGCTGGGTCGACCTGCTGTTTTTGTTGCTGTCTTGGGCTGGGTCACGGACCGGGTCGACCAGACCCAAGACCCGCGTCCGTTTTCATTTTCTAAAAAGACATGAACAAGGGCGTTGAGGACAGGATTCGAACTCGTAACCTCAGCCCTAAAGCTTTGAGCACTAACCAATAAGCCATTGCTGGTTTTGTTAATTTTATACACTTTTATTATTAATATGCGTTGAATATTTAAGTTTCAAAAATTTGCATTTACTCCCTGAAGTTTCAGAAAGTTATTCTTCTCATAATAACTATATGAGACTTTCAGTAAGTCTATTTGGAGTTTGTAAAACGCAAACTTTGACCCCATTTCGATTATTTATCCCGTTTAGTTACCAAAATGACCYTATAATGTGGAAATCSGTATTTTAGCAATACTTTACGTATTTGYTTCATAAATTACCGAAATGACCCTGTGTCTTGGGGATTGGTCTATGAACTTCATTTTTTATTATTTTTATAAAAATACCAAAACGATCATATATTTGGAAATCGATATTTTAGCAATATTTTACGTATTTGCTTTATAAAATTACCGAAATGACCTAGGGTCTTGGGAATTGGTATCTAAGTGTTATTTTAAATCCAATCTCTATGAAATTACCAAATGACCCTACAATGTGGAAATCGGTATTTTAGCGATACTTTACGTATTTGCTTTATAAAATTACCAGAATGACCCTATATCTTGAGAATTGGTATCTATGCTTTATTTTGATTGTTATCCTTATGAAATTACCAAAATGACCTCACAATTAGGGAATCGGTATTTTAACAATACTTTGAGTATTTCTTAATAGAATTACCAAAATGCCCCTATGCTTGGGATTGGATTTTTAAACACCGTTTTAATATTCGACTTCTGAAATATACCAAGAATGTTCTAAATTAGGGAATTGGTTAAAGCTATACCTTCGGTATTCGGCTTCTTATGATTTACCAAAATGCCCCTAGACTTGGAAAATTGGTATTCTAAACATTATTTCGAGTATTCATTATGTTGAACTTTAAAGTTATGGAACGACCATTATTTATACGTGTGTGACATGTTGTCACCTTTATTTACTTGCAAATCTTAAACGAGACGTTTTGGTCACAAAACATTATTTACGTTGCGAACTATTTAGTTTAGTTATTTTGGTAGAATATTTATTATTCAAGAAAATGTGAAGTATATTGCTTATTTTATAAAATGAACGAGCAACAATTAATATTTAACAACGTCACATTATTAATAATATTTTAAGAAAATATTGGAGTGAAACATGAGATATGATGTTATCGGGGGTTGATCAATAAAAGGAAAAGTCGTGTTAAGATTGTTAAGGAATAGTAATCAATTTAATTACGATTATTTAAGATGCTTAGGAATGGTATAAATTATCATGTAGGTTGCCGTTTTTGAGAGAACGACCTATCGAACGTTAACGATTCAAGGTGAGTACATTATGCGATTTTTATGGGATATATACATGATTATTACAAAAGTACTTTATCCATGATATTTGCATGATGTGTTTATATGCATATGATGATAACTTGATTATATTGATGTGCATGATATTTAAGTATATGCATGATATGAAAGATTATGATGACTTGATACTATCGATATGATATTCAAGTATGTGTATAATGTGAAAAATGATAATGATGCATATGTGATTTATGTTGTCACTTGCATGAGATGTATGTTGCATGTCACAATGAGATTTGCATTAATGAGTGAATATTGCAAATAAATGATATGCAACTAGTATGATACGACAAGATTCGTCCACCGTACGGGGTGGGTTGGACATGAAAGGAGGGCTTGCAATTCCGAGGTCTTGGAGTCCTCGTCCATAGAATACGCCACATACACAAAGAAAAGTGACGAGCCGAGGCCTCACTTGTAAGATAATAATTAAAATATACTAAAACACTATTTTGTGTGTGTATGTGATCATAAAACCGTATTGTATTCACTAAGCTTTTTGCTTATACTATACATGTATATATCTCAGGTGTCATTTGTCAGTAGACGAGTGAATGGAGAAAGACGGGACTATGTTTTGAATCATGCTTGATTAGATATTTTAATTAGCATTGATTACGTTAAAGTATTTTACGTTTCCGCAATTATGTAACGAATTATGTTAAACATATTATGTGTGTTTGAAATTTTAAGTTCGTATTTTTGTTCACAACATAACTTATTAAGAATGACGTCACGGTACTCGAAAGAAAGAAAAAAAATCAGGGCGTGACATGGCTCGAGCCATAGGATCAAGAAACATCAGCCCATCAAGACAGAAGACAATCAAGACTAAACCAAGGGTAATATGGTCATTTTAACAGTTTTGTCTTCTCCTGTCCTAGTCGTACCAAACATGGGACAGACAATTAGTCCTGTCCCGTCCTGTCCCGTCCCGTTCAGTCTGCGTACCAAACACTACCTTACAACTAACTTTCCTGTATATTTCCATTCCAGTACAGATTTCAACTCCAGGATTTATAAAACACAACACACAGATCTAACTATCTAAGGAAGTAACATTAACTTAAATGCACAAATCTAACCATCTAAGGATGAATAATTAGAACTTACTTTCTTGGAGTTGGAGACGTGGAATTGGAAAGTGGAAATCGACTAAACGAGTGGTACCACCGAGACGTGGACATGGAGGGCTCGAAGTTGAGCGTGGAATTGTGGTGGCATTGTTGCCGCCGATGGGCTGGTTGGTGGTGGTCGACTGGCCGACGGAACCTGGTTCATGGTTGTCGGCTCGTCGGCATTGCGTTCATTGGTGGTGGTCGTTGTCGCTGGTCTTTACTCTCTACTAGATTAAACTTAAGAATGAAATAAGAAAGGAAATAGATTGGAACTAGGCTTATTAGCCAATTTTGAGTCGTCGGATTCCGAACCCCCAAACCCAACCCAATCACAACTAAACCGCAAAAATCATGGGGTGTCGGGTTCGGTTTTCATCGATATCGAGTTCGGGTTTATTAGCCAATTTTGGGTCGGGTTTTTTCCAGGTTTTGCTCACCTTTACCTGTAAGAACTCTTCACAATGATAGTTCCTACAAGCCACTTCACTTTTTTACTTATAAAAACTTTGCATTGAAGATATTCTTATAAAAGAGATTGATGACGATGTGACATTACTCATGGTGAAACGAGGGTGTCACAGTTAGTTACTTTTGACCAGACTTTTTCTAGCCTTGTCCATACTGAGTTTGGGGCCAAACAACAAGCTTTATCCGAACTTCTTTAACCAGCTTTTACCGGACCTTGAAAAAAAAAGTGTGGCAGTCGTCCTTTCAAAGCCTAAACTGGCTACACTGTGTTTCATAAATATAGATAATTATTTGTTGTGTTACTGTATTTTTAACAGGGTAACAAAATAACTATTAAATTACTCATCCCAGACCTGTTATCAACCTTAAATAACTATGACTACAGTGTGTTTTGCTATCTCCAATTGGTTAATTTACGTACAACGATAAACAAGAAAGATATGTATCCATAGCGTGTTCGGCAGATGCAAAGAATACAGTTACGTTTCTTTATCAGTAGTGTTCGGTTATAATCGTACATCAAAAAAACGAATTAGGTCGGAATTATTTTCAATTATGAAATATGAAAAAAAAATGTAATGAGAATCAAAGTTAATGTAGATGGGTCCATCACCACCTATTTTGTCAATCAATCAATTAGGAAAACAAAAATATTTTGTATTTTAACCAAATTTCTCTTTCAAATCTAAATTAATGTTTTGGGATATTTTAAATTTTAATATGCTTTCAAATTAATAATCAATAACAAGTCGATTTCAAACCTTTAACTTTTTTTTATATCTTTAATGTAATTTATATCTATACTGTATTATAAAGCATTTGATGAAAATTTTTAAAAACTATTTTTTATGCATGAAGTACTGTTTATTGATGCATATTACTTAAAGTTCAATATTACAAGTAAATTATGTGAAATTATAACTTGTTAAAGCTTTATGTTTAAATTCGTGTAACTAACTGCATATAAATATAATCGGATAGATAATAAATGTCTCATTTTAAGTATAAAAAACTAAAATATAATTAAAATAATCATTGACTTCTAACAAAATACTTGATCATTATTTGTATAAAAATTTATATTATTAAACCAAAAATTAAAAAAAATGAATTAAAGAAATACACAAAAAAAGAGAAATTTTCAATAGTTAGTTTGGTACTGATATCAATATTTTTTTTTTAAATTTTTGATGATATCTTCATATTTATATCTTATTCAAAAATAAAAATATCATTGTTTTCTCAAAAACCAGATAAAACCGTATTATAACATCGACTGGGACAAAAAAAGAAATAAAAACGAAACATTAAAATCAAGATGTATCTCGCTACATTGTGCGAGTACCATTCTAGTTATTACAAATCAGTTCATACATGTGAATATACAGTTTGTTTCATATGCAGAATGCTCAGAGTTGTTCTTTTTACACATAAAACAGGTATAAACTTTTCATATGTGAAACAACACTTTATAAACGTTGCTATTTCACCGTATTGTTTGTTACATATGTGAAATAACACGTGGATATTAGTTTGTAAGTTTATACGAATTATGAGCTTATGAATAACTATGTATCTAGTTGTATTAATGATAACTAGAAGGGTACTCACATAATGCAGCGAGATACATCTCGATTTTTCGTTTTATTTTGTCCCGTATTGATGTTACAATGCGGTTTTATGTCGTTTTGAGAAACACGATAATGTTTTTATTTTTAAATAAAATATAAATTTGAAGATATCTTAAAATTTTGAAAAAAATATATAGATATTAATATAAATTAACTATTTAAAAGTTCTTGTTTTGTTGTGTAATTTCTTTAATCTCGGAAGAGTTCATACACTTCTACTGCTTGTTTAGCTAAAACCTTCCTTGTAAATATTTACTAAACTTCTAACAATTAGATATAAATATATATATATATATATATATATATATAATATTAAGAGGCTATTTGGTTGGTTTTCTATTAAGTATTGTATGGATAAAACTGTTTGTGTAGATTAATCCGCTTGTGTAGGTCATTAGATTGGGAAAGTTTTTCATAGATATAAGGAACATGTTTTTTAATTGGAAGAGTATGTTTGAAGAAAAAAAACTTATCCTTTTACATAAATTTTACTTTTAAAAACATACTGAATAAACCACTTTTTTATTTTATTAAGCCATTATCAAATATAATTGAACAAATCAATAATCTATACTATATTATAAAATATTTGACAAAAACTCTTAAAAACCATTTTTTTTGCATGAAGTACTGTTTATTGATGCATATTACTTAAAATTCAAGATTACAAGTAATTTTGCGTAAGTACAACTTATTAAAGCTCTATTTTTAAATTCGTGTAACTAACCGCAGATAAACATTGTCAAATACAAGATAAACATTCATTTTAAATATAGAAAATCTAAAATATAATTAAGATAATCACCAAGTTTTAACATAATGTATAGTTATTATCTTTATAGAAAACTAGAAGAGTACTCGAGCAATGCAGCGAGATACATCTCGATTTTAATGTTCAATTTTATTATTTGACTATGTCAAAGTTATAATACAATTTTATGTGTTTTTAAGAAAACAATAATGATTTTATTTTTGAATAAAATATAAATTTGAAAAAAGAATATCAATGTTAATATCAAATCAACTATTTAAAAGTT
>NC_037529.1:58717195-58722350 GCF_001531365.2 Cynara cardunculus var. scolymus | reverse complement strand
CGGCGATGGAGACGGTCGAGCGACAACATGCGAGAGTCTCACAGGCGATGGAGACGGTGGAGGTCGCCGGCGATGGAGACGGTCGAGCGACAACAGGCGAGAGTCTCACAGGCGATGGAGACGGTSGAGGTCGCCGGCGATGGAGACGGTCGAGCGACAACAACAGGCAAGAGTCTCAACAGGCTATGGAGACGGTCAAGCGACAACAGGCGATAATCGAAGTTGTGGGAGGTCGCCGGCGATGGAGACGGTCACTACCGGAGACGGGGACAGAGATGGTGGAGGCTACCGGAGACGGGGACGGAGATGGTGGAGGCTACCGGAGACGGGAACGGAGATGGTGGAGGCTACCGGAGACGGAGCGACGTGCGTGAAGAGAGGGTTGGGAAGAAGGGGTGGGAAGGGTAATCTTGGAAAAAATAGAAGTCTGAATGGTTGAGTGAACCATTGGATGCAAAATGGTTAAGAGCCATATGTAACCATTAAGAGACTGTTTTTTTTTTTGCCAAACGGTCCTAACCTCTGACCGATTAAGAGGCTCCCTCTTAATGTCACCATTAAGAGGGAAACAAACAGCCCCTAAGTAAGAATTTCTACTTTTGGTGATGTTTCATTGATTTTTTTGAATTATTTTAAGATGTCAATTTTAATCCTTGAAGAATTAGAAGCTTGTCGTTCCACCCCCTTCTGTGTGTCTTCAACACCATCCCTGTCGTTCATTCTCTTTCCAGGAAACTGCAATCTATTTTTAGATTTCTTTTGGATCTCTCTCCCTACAGATTCCAGAGACGCACAAACTCTCTCTCTCTCTCTCTCTCTCTCTCTCTCTCTCTCTCGTCTTGCATGTTCTTTCATAACCTTTTTTCTAATTAATAATCCTCCGCAATCTTGCATATTTTTCACTAAATTCCGCCCTTTACACCAAAACCCGTATCAAATATTTGGATAATTTCCCCCTCACGTATTCTGATTTATCCTAATTACACCGATTGGTATCTAGGAGATTAGGGTTTTCGGTTTTCATGGTGTAGGAAAACAATGAATTGAAGCTCAAATTTCTAGAATTTGATACCCCATATTCCCAATTTCATCGACATTTTATCTGGGTTAGGGCTTTCTGTTCGGGAAATTTTATATCCGGAAGAACATTGAGGTAAGTTTTGATTAAATTTAGGGTCAAGGAGTTTTGCAATCATAAGAAAATATTGCTCTTCTTTTTCGTGACTTAACTCTCTTACCGTGTTTCGACGGTTTATAAAAATAGAAAATGGACAAGTACGAGCTTGTGAAGGATATAGGGTCTGGAAATTTTGGCGTTGCAAGGTTGATGAGGAACAAGGTTACCAAAGAGCTTGTTGCTATGAAATATATAGAAAGAGGGCATAAGGTATAAACGATTTTCCTAAAATTCTTAGTATTATTTTATTAATTTAATGTTGTTTTATTCAAATTGGTAGGTTTTGCAAGTTAGAATTGCTCAAGGATACTTCTAATTGTTAACATGAATTCGTCTGTATTTGATTATATATAATGCCCACTTGTGATTTCATTATACATCTAATATTGAAGTCATTTGTTTCTGTTTGATTTGTTTGAATATCGGCCTATAGGCTGAATTGCAAGAGGGTATGTACATATATTCTTTTTTGGTTGTAGATTGATGAGAATGTTGCTCGAGAGATTATAAATCACAGATCACTTCGACACCCGAATATAATTCGGTTTAGAGAGGCAAGTAGTCTTCTTCCTTTGTTTCTTCCCATCGATATTTACCATTGGTTTCATCATAACCTTTGCCTCATTCGCGTGGAGATAAATGACATAATCACTCATTGTTATTATTACAAATTATTAACTTCATTGATTTTGGTCAACAAGGACCCTCTATCATGCCATTGTTCAAGGGAATTTGCAGAATTTGACTAATCGTCAAACGCTTCCATTAAACTATGTGCCCAAAAGTTGCATGTAACTATTATAAGATTCTGGATCATAAGCTTATAATCACGGTGGTGTTTCTATAGGTGGTACTGACTCCCACCCACCTTGCCATTGTCATGGAGTATGCCGCAGGAGGGGAGCTTTTTGATAGGATTTGCAATGCTGGAAGATTCAGTGAAGATGAGGTCTAATTTGTTCTAGTACCAATAATTTCTTAACTATTCGGTTGACGCTATTCATCTTCAGCCAGTCCCTTCTCTTTATTGATGCTATCCATCTAAATTTCAGGCTAGATACTTCTTCCAGCAGCTTATCTCAGGAGTTCACTATTGTCATTTCATGGTAAATGTGTCTTTTAGAAGTTGAATGTATGTTCTTTAGCCTTCATCTAATTCAGCCCTTTTGCAGCAAATATGCCATAGAGATTTGAAGCTTGAGAACACTCTTTTAGATGGGAGCCCTGCACCGCGCTTGAAAATTTGTGATTTTGGCTACTCAAAGGTATTCCATCAGTTATTGAGGGTTGAAACTAACTTGTAAACATAAAATTAAGGTCCTGATAGTCATTTAACCTTTTGCAGTCATCTCTGCTTCACTCGAGACCTAAATCCACAGTTGGAACTCCTGCATACATTGCCCCTGAGGTTCTTTCTCGTAGGGAGTATGATGGCAAGGTAAAAAGTTATGTTGTCATATAATTTGTAAACGTTGTTCGGAAAATAATGATTATATGGTTATTTTATATATTCAAATATTGTCAATACGAGCATGTGGTAGGCTTTATATGGGGTTTATTTATGTGTTGATTTTATGCATGTATTTTGGGGTTTTGCCGACTTTTCTGATTTGGGTTTGTTCAGTTGGCTGATGTTTGGTCTTGTGGAGTGACACTTTACGTGATGCTCGTGGGAGCATACCCTTTTGAAGACCAAGAAGATCCAAAAAATTTCAGGAAGACTATTCAAGTAAGCGACTAGATTTTTACTTGACGCAAAGTTTCTTATGTATGCTGACTTTGACTTCTGATTCTCGTTTTGGTAGCGAATAATGGCTGTGCAATACAAGATCCCTGACTACGTTCACATATCTCAAGACTGTAGGCATCTCCTTTCTCGGATATTTGTCGCCAATGCGTCCAGGGTACGTATATATACTGATTTTGTGAATTTAGTAAAGAACTTCAAGTTTTAGCGTTTCAAAACACGCACATTTGACTGAGGATTTCGTCAATCTGGTGGATTGTCTATTTCACATTTTATGGATGCATGCAAATTACAAGTCAGCATCTCTGCTAGCTTTAAATTTGTTCACACTTAAAGTCAGAGTTGAACAATTATTGCAACAACCAAGTTGTACCCTTTTATTCAAACAAGGAAGAAGCAGTTTTTTGCATTTTGTGGTTGAAATGAGCTGCTTTGACTATGATAAAGTCTATTTTCTTTTCGTTTACACATTTCTCTTCATTTTGTGGGTCCCGTCTTTATGTCCGTTTATTACATCTTCTCAGAATACATATACGAGGTCCACAAAACGGTAATTTTAATGAACAACACCAATTATACATGCTTGTTTGGTATGATATGTGTTAGTTTATACGTTTTCCATAATGAAAACGGGACAGATGTTTGAATTTAGGTGTATAACCTCAAATGAGATTTTAATTTCTATGACCACCTCCATAAGCTCGTTTTGCAAAATCAACCTCTGGCTTGTTTTCAAGTTTTTTCGGGGGCAGACTGTTTTAGGCCAGAGGCTAAATGTTTAACATCAGGGGCTGGTCAGATGAAGGTCATTGAGACGAACAAAAAATTTAGAGGGTCATGCTGCTAATTGATAACTCATTTAAGGTCATTTAACCAAAGGACGCTGGATCTTGCTGACTTTATGCGTCTATTTTACTTTGACTTTTGACAACAGAACTTGCATAACGTTTGACTTTCTTTTTTCAATAGAGGATTAGCCTAAAAGATATCAAAAGCCACCCATGGTTCCTGAAGAATCTGCCAAGGGAATTAACGGAAGCAGCTCAAGCAGTGTATTACAGGAAGGAAAACCCGACATTTTCACCACAAAGCGTTGAAGAAATCATGAAAATTGTGGAAGAAGCAAGATCCCCGCCTGCAGCTTCTCGCGCCATTGGAGGGTTTGGGTGGGGTGAGGAAGAAGACGATGATGATAAAGAAGCAGGGGAAAAAGAAGCCGAGGATGATGAAGATGAATACGATAAAAGGGTCAAAGAAGCTCATCAAAGCGGAGAAGTCTGTCTTACCTGATTAAGGTTTCGCTTTTTCCAGTTTGTATAAAAAGCCAATTTTACCTTTGGGGAGCTTAATAATCGATGCGACGATGTCTGTAAATCTCTTATGGCATGTTGCTGTGTGAGATTATTTAGGTGTGTTGATGCTTTTGTATACTTGAATCTGGTTTGGGTCGCTCGGTTTTTCGGAAGCCGGGAATGTCGGTTCTTGGGTAATTAATGTTAGATTGGATTTTTCAAGCTCTTTGTATTGCTAAATGTTATCAAATGTTCGATTTGTTTCAAGGCTCTAATGTGCGAATTTTGTTAATCAGTTTTTGAAACAGGGAACTTCATTATAAGGTAAATTAATGTTAGATCGGGTGTTCGGGTTGTTTGGATTGCGAAATGTTATTAAACGTTCGATACTGTTTCAAGACGAATATGCAACTTCTATTACATGACAAGTCGATAGTCGAATATGGTCTTGGGCCAAGTTTCTAGATGTATGGAGGGTTGTCGATGATGTTAAACCTTAAATCTTAGAGCCACGACAAGATCATGGTGTTTTCCAAAACGTGATTTATCATGGCAAAATATATACATACATATATATAGACTTGGGATCATGTGAGAGCGACCTGTTCCTCATGAGATTTCAAATTCAGGAAAGTCCTTCAAACCAAACATGAGACTGAAATGAAATTGAATTCCAAATACACCGAGCAATTTAAAATTTTATTCTAATTCCATGTTTGGTTTGAGGGATTAAATGGATTTGAAATCCCTAACTTTTATTGAAATTCCACAAACATACGATTTATAAATTTCATGGGAATATTCGGTATTTCATAAATTTTTTGTAAGATTTGTCTATAATAATCTATACTATCTTATAAAGCATTTGGTTAAAACTCTTAAAAACTCTTAAACCCGTTCATCCCTAAACGATTTCATCCCTATCCGATTTCATCCCAT
>NC_037529.1:58701697-58717095 GCF_001531365.2 Cynara cardunculus var. scolymus | reverse complement strand
CTTATCTTTCCGCAAACAATCTTGTAAAATCTGTATTGATCTTCTTTATCAATATATATTTTAAATTTGAAAATTGTGTTTGTATTCATCCCCCCCCTTCTACAACCTGTTTAGTATTCTTGTAGACCCTTTTGGGACCAACACTTACCTTCCTAACTCACGCAACAAATATGTAATTTATTTGATTTTATACAAAATACAGAAGAAATAATTAAAATGTTAAATCTGTTGTGTTTGTATTCATCTGTCCCTTCTACAAACACGTCATTACTTCCTAAAACCAACATTTTTATTTAATCAACAATATAAATTCATTTTTAATCACCATTATATATAAAAATCCGTATATTAAATAAAACTAAAAGAACAAGTCTAAGGGACCGTTTACCGAATGTTTACTCGGGTAAGCACTTACCAAGTTACGTTATCTTACCAGATGAATATAGTAATAACCAAAAATCTTACCCTATAAGAACAAAAAAAAGGACTGAAAGTCTTACCCGGTAAGTGAGAGTGACAACTTTTACCACGGTTAGTGCTTACCGGATAAATTGTTGCATACAATGTTGTTTTCGTGGACTAAAATCTTACACGATAAGTAAGTGATAGTGTTGAATTCACGGGTAAACACTTACTGGGTAAGTGATTAGGTAAACGACCCCTAAATAGATAAATACAATAGATCAACAATAATCCATTGCATGACACTAAATTGATTAATGCAATTAAAATGAATAAATCATAAACTTAATTAGCTTTTTTGAAGAATACGTGTTGATAACATGTTATAGGAAATTCATAATAGAACAAGAGCAATCAGATAATGAATCAGTAATTCTCATTAATCACAAGTTTTTTAAATATGAATTAGTTTACAATGAAAATAAAACATTTATTATGGTAAATTCTAATAATTGGAAAATATTCCAATCAGTCACTTTCTTTTGATGATGACACATAATCTTTCAATCCTTTACTTATATCTTATTTTGGTCTAATTTTTTTTATTTTATGCATTTTTTTATTATCCAAAGATACTAAAATAATCACGCAATTATTTGAAGTAGATGTCAAATTTGTTAGATCATACTCCACAGATCTTACTTTCATTATTACTTAAAAGTAGTGATGGCCAAACCGGCCCCGCCTAGCCCGAGACCGGCCAAGGACCGGCCCGACCTGGGACCGGTGAGGACCGGTTATGGGATCAACGGTTACATCCGGTTATGGTTTTTGTTGGATTTGTGGGATCGGAACCGGGACCGGTAATGGCCCGGCCCGTCCCGGCCCTAAATATTAAAAAATGACTTTTTTTTTTTAAAGTTATAGTCGTTAATTAGTCGTTTTTGATCCTTTTTTTGTATTTTTTTTGGCCTCTAAACACTATATATATGTATGTAACAAGGTTGAGAGATTTACATATCAAGTTTTCAATTCGCAAAAAACGCAAAAAATATTCACAATTCTCATAATAAAACGTATTTTTAAAGTGTATTTAAGTGACCCGTAAGATAAATTTAATAATATATTAAAAATATATATTATTAAAAAAAATAAAAAAATATTTTTTAAAGGTGGGACCGGGACCGGCGGCCTATAACTGGTTATAAACTAACCTGACCGGTCTTCATCTATTCAACCGGGTCAGGTTATAACCAGTTATAAGAAATATTGGGACCGGTTGAGACTGACCTGTGACCTATTTTTGACCATCACTGCTTAAAAGAGTCGAACTTCAATTTGCGCCAAAAAAAAGCCCGCCCAACCCTGCCCATTAGGCTTAGAAAAACCTAGTCCGATCCACAAGGCCTGAGTTCATCCTAGAAAAGCCGGCCCGATGCATCTCTAATTGGGATGTGGTAGAATGGTACTCTCTGGGTCTCTGTATTTTAGAACAAGCGTATACAATAAAAATAACACATAATTTTATACATGATTAGAATGATACTCGCACAATGTATTGAAATATATCTCGATTTCAATGTTTCGCTTTTTTTGTTTCGATCAATGTTATAATACGGTTTTATGTAATTTTGAGAAAACAATAATGTTTTTATTTTTGAATAAAATATAAATATGAAGATATATCATAAAAAATTGAAAAAGAAATATTGATATTGGTACCAAACTGACTATTTAATTTTTTTTTGTGTATTTCTTTAATTCAATTTTTTTGGTTTAATAATATAATTTTTTATAAAGATAATAATTAGGTATTTTGTTAGAACTCAATGATTATCCTAATTATATTTTAGATTTTTTATCTTTAAAATGAGATGTTTATCTTCTATTTGATTATGTTTATCTACAGTTAGTTACACGAATTCAAATATGAAACTTTAATAAGTTGCACTTACGTACAAATTATCTTGAATTTTAAGTAATATACAGCAATAAACAGTACTTCATGTATAAAAAACGGTTTTTAATAATTTTTATCAAATGATTTATAATATAGTATAGATACTTATTATAATTTTTGGTTAACTAAATGACAAATTTACTCTTAATTATTGTATATATTTTATCAACACTTTAATATTTATATATTGGTTAAAGGTAAATTTAAAAATTTAGGGGCCATTTACCAAACACTTATCCGGTAAGTGTTTACGAGTAAAATTTAACACCATTATTTACTTACCGGGTAAGATTTTAGTCCACCAAAACGACATTATATGCACCAATTTACCCGGTAAGCATTTACCGTGGTAAAAGTCGTCGCCCTCACTTACTGGGTAAGACTTTTGGTCCTTGTCTTATTCTTATCGGGTAAGATTCTTGGTTCTTACCATATTCATCCGGTGAGATAATGTTACTTGGTAAGTACTTACCCAGATAAACGTTTGGTAAACGACCGGTTAGTTACATGTTTTTAAAATAGATATAAAATATGTTGGTGGAAATATTTGTCTAGAAATGATGAAATAGATGGGAAGTTGAGGGACGAAAATGCAAAGCAGAAGTGTCGGCCATGAACCGCCATTTTTTATCTCGACGGTCACGAGTATGCACAAAGATAACTCTGATCCTTTCCTTTGTCGGTTTACAGAGAGGATACTGATATATTGAGAGCGATTGGAGCCCTAACTGTTTCTGACACGAATCACATACGTATATTTTAGATATTCATGATTCATCGTCGTCGTCATCATCATCATTAGGAGGCGCAATTTCGTCACCACTTCATCTGCTTTTGATCTTGATATAGACATGGCAACTGTAATGGAAGAATCAGGAACAGACTCAGCGTCAACAAGAAGCAGCCTGTCAGTTTCCGAGAGGGAGAGAAACAGTTTGACCCTCCATGATGGGCCTCCGGTAGACGACTGCTGCCCTATTTGTTTCGGCTCCTTCTCCGCTCCATGCCGAGGCCCTTGTGGCCACTGGTACTGCGGTATATGACAATTCTTTTATGTTTTCTTGTTGTTGATTGATTGAACCCTAGCTTGTTGATTTGTGTGCTTGCGGAGAAAATTATGCATACAATGGGAGGGTTCTGATTGATCAGGTGAAAAAAGAAAATTGACGAAACAATAATGGGGAAGTAATTTCATGGTAGTATCTGTTTGTTGAATGGTTAGTTTGTTGGAAAATGAAGCTATACATGCTTGAGTTTAGACCTCAGGGAGTTCATTGAGGGTATGTTAAAATATTGACTATGCTTGTTGACACTACGAATCAAAATAGACAATTTAGCTACCTGGCCTTTTATGGTAAAGCATGTGGTAGAAGGGATTAAAAAAGCTGTACAGTACAAGATATCTAGACTTGATTCGTTCTTGGGGAGTTTTAATGTAGAATCCGTCGCACAATAACATAATCCATCTGATAACACCTTCAGACATATACTAGAAAGTCTGTTGAGAGGGAGAAGAAGACCTTGCGGCTTGCGCTGTAATATCTAGACTTGATTCGTTCTTGGGGAGTTTTAATGTAGAATCCATCGCACAATAACATAATCCATCTGATAACACCGTCAGACATATACTAGAAAGTCTGTTGAGAGGGAGAAGAAGACCTTGCGGCTTGCGCTGTACGTGGTTGCTTCTTGAATGTGAGTGTCTTCAACTTTTGTGTTATATCTTTCCTTTTTATGTGAATTGGGTGGTGATGTAGGTGTAAGGGAATGCAATCATCCCAAGTAAAGTACTCTCGGATTGTGCTATTCATTGAATCAATCGGCTCATGCATATAGGAAGAGAGGCCAACAAGAGGTGAAATTGCTGAAATAGTAGTCATGGGATTGATTGTGAGTTGTTCACTGTTGTTGAGGGTATCATACAGATTGGTATTAAGATCCGTAGAGAGTGAATGGTTAGAGAGAGAGGGGGGGGGCTAATGATTATGTAAACGGATCAATGGATTGCATGGTTACACCATCATCAATTACGATAACCCTGCATCCAAAATCTTACAGTAGAACATATAATAGGGACATCCGTTTGACGCCGTTTGGTATCTTTGAAGCTGGTATGTTAACAGGATCCCATGTAATAATTATACCATTTGCTGTAAGTTGTAAGTGATATCTTATCCATGTGATACACCCTGACCAAAGATATGATTTTCTGTTAAGAGGGTGAGAAACTGGTCAAGGTATGGTGAAGTAAAATCTCTGTGGGGCTGTCTTATGCTATCAGCAAAGTATTTTTTGTTTCTCTGCCAAGATGCTCTTCTTCTATTAATTCGTGGTGTATTATTGCGCAATAAAAAGCTCATTCTTCCTTGTACAGGCGGTTGTATCATGGAGTACTGGAACCATGTTGCAGCATTTCGGCCTTGCAAGTGCCCTATGTGCTCTGGTCCTATTACAAGATTGACGCCTGAAGCAACATTATTCCAGCAGCAGGATCCAGGGGTACGTGAGGTTCTCAAGAATGTTAGGCAGTACAATTGCCTTTTTGCTGGAGGTGCTTGCGGTTTCATTCTGGTAGGGTGACACCTTTCCCTGTATTGACCTGTTCTTAGGTGCTGATTTCAATGTACCTTGTGTTTGCTTCTTCTAATCAAGAACTGTTCCATTTATTGAAATCAAATGGCCGTGAGCCCTAAAGTTTGTCCAGTTCACGGTGAGGGAGCATTTTGCATGAATCACATGGTCTCTTTTTGGCCAAAGATGCCAAAGATCACAGTAAAAAATAATTGTAGCAAGGGTCTGTTTGATTGGATATAATGGAATGACAGGGAAATGGAATAGACAAAGTAATGTAATGGGCCATTACATTCCATTATCATGGGGATGCAATGGAATCGTCCAAGTCTGTTGTTTGACATACATGAATAGGCGCCTGAGTTGAATTAATTTGGTAAATAGAGACAACAATGATTTAGTGTAAATCAATTACGATTCAAATTAGAAAATATCGTATAAGTTGTATATAGAGTATTTTATGTTTATTTTGATATTAATTTAGATACTTAACAAATAAAAAAAATATTGATTCAATTTTTTAATGTTTTTATAACCTCTAATTTTTGATAATCATGAGAAATGATAACTAAATGCACTTGTAAATATAATATCTTTTTCATAGTTTTATCTTTCGAATTATCATTAAATATGAGATGTTCAAAAACAAAATATAAATCAATGCTTGTATATTTATTTCTCTTTTGGATGCGTCTTAGTCGTTGTATTAGTTTTTCATGCTATATGTACACACAAATGAATATTTTTACTTCTATTTAGTACATAATCTGTTGGAGTCTTCAGGGAAATAACCTCTTGATCCTAGTGGTTGAGGTAAGGTCTGTGTACATCCTATCCCTCGTAGACCCTACTTTCTAGTGGGATATATCGAGTTTATGTGGTTTGGTTTTAGTCGGTACATAATTTAATAAACTTGTCAAAATTCTATTTACAAAAAATTAAGACCAAGAAAATTTCAAAAATTAAAATTATGATACAAATATAGATTTTGTTGTTATTTTTGAAGAATAAAAACATGATTGAATTAAAGTTTTGAATTTTTTTAGAGTTGTTATTAAGATCACAGAGAAAAAGTGGGTTATATTGCAAGTTTTCATTCCATTCCATGATGGTATGAAAAAAGAATACCCTTTCCTCAAGGAATGAAAATCAACAAAATGGAAGGAACACATTCCTCAAAATAAGATTCCCGAGAAATGGTTCATTCCATTCTCACATGGTAAACACTGGTGCTTTTGCAATGGTCCATATCATTTTGCTTTTCATTATTGCATACCAAACACAACACGAGTGAGTACTGTGATAGCACTAATTGTAGCACATGAGTGCTCAGATAGCTTATACTGCAGTTAGATTTTACTGCACATATAGTAAGGCTGATTTGTATCCATTTGACACAGTTTTCGCATATCTTTTCCTCCTTCCCATATCTTCTCTTTCCTCTTTACCATAGTTTTTGATCTTTGAAGCTAGATATTGAGGTAGTTTTGTACATGTGACTTCAATTCATGGTAGAGATAAGCTTTTAAAGGAATCTGATGATTGTGCTTTTCTTGTGACAGCAAGTACTTCAGCTCCCCTTATTTGTCAAGAGAATGCTTCAAGCGATGATGGATCCTGATAGACCGGTTGCTTACCTTAGCAGATTGCGTTTAGTTGCAGTTAAGCGAATCTGAATTGCGTAGTATTAAGAATCCTCTTTATGATTCGGTTTCATTTTTCTGAAACTTTGTGTCCTATACGGAGTTACAATAAGAAATCATGCACCTCAAGCATACACTATATAGAGTGTTAAATACTTGCTCAATTCTTTGCTGGTATGGTGCATTTAGTGTCTAAAGGTGCTTATCTCTGGATTCAACAATCAACATCGTATTTGACAAAAATATAACATAGTCAAATCAAAAAGTATTTGGAGTTCTCTTGTGGAGTATACTTGTATTTCTTGTTTTGCTAAATATCTTGTTCTTGGTAGGAGTATTTTGATTACAAGTATTTAAGCTGAAATGTGTAGGAATGTGCTGAATGTTTTTTTCTTGTTTGCAGGTGTTTCTTGGTGCTCTCTATACACTTAGTCCTTTTGACTTTCTTCCAAGATGTAAGTTCTTCCTCACTTCCTCAATTGTAACTCATGGCAAAAGGATTAAAATGATTCATAGAGCTTCTCTCTTCCCATAGATCTGGCGACACAATTTGTTTTCTTGTATCTTCCTGAAAAGACGGCATCAGTTATCGTTAGGCTAAGGTTGAGCTCAATTTGATAGCTCGGCGAGTCTTCTTGATGTAGGTTTGAGGGAGATTTGAGCTCGAATAACTCAAAAATATCCATTAGAATTATGCTTGATAAAACAAGCTTGATTCAAGAACTCTTATAGCTTGAAAATATCATAAGAACTATGCTCAATAAAACAAGCTCGGTTCAAGCTTGACCCGAAAATATTAACACAGACATAGGGTTCAAAAAGATTGATAAGAATTCAAGTTCGTATAAACATGAACTCAACTCTTATATGTTTCGAGCCCAATTTTGTATTCAAACCTAGTAAGGCTCGATTTGATCGAGCTGAAATTACTTGATAAAATCTTGACTCGTTTGCAGTCATGCTTGCTTTGGTAATTTAAGTTAAAACATTGTCACTTCTTTGACTTGGGTATGAGATCAAAAACAGGTTTTTTATTGGCAAAGAGACGATATGGAACTAGATCTTCATGTTCAGGAAGTACTACATCTTCCTTGATATGTGATATGAAACTATCATTCAAACATCCTTTGAATATAATAATTATCAATAACAGAGAGGATGCAAATCATGCAATGTTCATGAGAGGGAGTCATGTAGTCGAATAGTTTTGGATAGGCTGTTTGGTGCAAGTTTCGGATAGGCTGTTTGGATAAGCGTTAAACAATATGCAAGTTGCGGATGATGCCAATATAGGACCCTTGTCAGAACCAGAAGAAATTATCATCATTTTTTCCGATAATTCTTGAACACATGTCAAAAGGCTGTATATGACATGAACTTTTAGATACCTGGACACATTTGAGGGACTTGTGTCCTAGTTTGGTATGACCTGGCCTCGTGCCATGAACAGAGCACCTTATTCAAACGTTTAGGTTGTGACATTAAATAGACGAGCAGACTTTAAAAAAATGCTATATTGAGTCACAACAGTGTCTTTCCGTAGATTAGAACTGAATCATACCAGAAAGAAGGGGGTACAGTGCAATGAATCAAGGAAGTGCAAGCAACACAGCTAACAATTTTCTGAAGGTGTACATGTAACATGTGCATGCAGTTCTACTTGGATTGAGAATTTATATGCTATTCAGGGAACTATGCACATGAGAGGTCATATATCTTATTTCTAAGTGAAGTTTTCTTTAGCATATTATTACTCTTAGATGGTTTCTCGAAGTTTGTTAACAAGGTTGAACGTATACCACAGTTATCTGCAAAAGTATGAATATTTTCAGCAAATAAAAGATTGTAATGAACCAATGGAAACAAACCATCTACCCTAAGAGTGGTCTAGGTAGATGAGGCATTCGAGATCCACCCATTGTTATGGATGAATGTAAGATTACTGGGGTCGTTTACCAGACACTTACTCGGGTAAGCGCTTACCAAGTCACGTTATCTCATTTGATGAATATGGTAAGGACTAAGAATCTTACCCGGTAAGAGCGACACAAGGATCATGAGTCTTACCCGGTAAGTGAGGGCGACGACTCTTACCACGATAAGCGCTTACCGGGTGAATTGTTGCATATAATGTCGTTTTGACGGACTAAAATCTTACCTGGTAAGTAAATAATAGTGTTAAATTTTACCGGTAAATCACTTACCGGGTAAGTGTTTGGTAAACGGCCCATTAGAATTCCATAAAACTTGTCCTAGAGTAACACCAAGTTAAAGCTCTTAAGCTCTTTCAGGATCTTCAAAAATGACCTAATAGAAATGATTCGCACACATTTTGTTTGTTTGTTAATATATTTGTAACGTATGGATGGTGGTGTTGCAGGGCGGTACCTTGATCCTATAGACTTATTCGACTGCTCTGCTATTGTTTTGTCATTCAGCTTGTACTTTGTTGGGCTCTATTCACGAAGAAGACGCCTAAGATATTTAAGGGAACAGGCTCCCGTTCCACACTTTGACGTAGATATGTGACACTATATACTCCTACGTTCCTCTTCCTTCGATCATATTCCATATTATGATTCGCGATTAACCCACAAATTACATGGTGAATGTGGTCTAGCGTCGTGTAATTAGGCTTTGTATGTATGTATATATATACGTATGCACAAAAGGTTTGTTTTCCTTTTTTTTTTGGTTCCTTCGATTCTTCTATAGAGATGGTTGAAGGTGCAGTCGGTGGGCGTGATTGTCTTTTTATTTGATTTTTTAGCGGCTACAAGTATAGGGTAGAGGATAAATGAAATCTATAAACATGGACCTTAAGAATCAGCAGCAACTTGTGTATCATGCTCTATATGATTGTTTGTTTACAATTAGGAACGGCAACGGCCCAGGTTCGGGCCACTTATTGGTATCCCGTCCTTGAAACCGTTAACCAAAACCGTCTCTGTAACCGTCCCGTTCTCTGTCGAGGAGCTTATCAAGGATCCCCGTTGGGTCCCCACGATCTACTGAATCCCCGTTGAAGAACCCATTAAGTGTAAAAATCCCCCTTTTCCGGTTGGTCTCCTCCTTCACCGTTGGTTATACTCGACCTGGAACCTGAACCAGTCTGGAAAAAATTGCGATATGTTAATTTTCACAATTGAAAGTAGCTTACAGTTTTTTTAAAGATCTAAGTCTAAATGTTTCAAACATAATCAAACCAATTACAAACAATAAACTTTTGTGAGCCTTATTTGGGGTGTTGAAGTGAAGTGGATAAAAATCTTTTAAATGTGTGATTGTCTAGTCCTAACCGATCGAAACCATTGATCAAATCGAGTGCGATTATGAGCAAATGATGTTATAATAGTGATATCACATGATTATCATACCTATATTACATCAAATCGTTTAGTCGATTTCGTCCGTAATCGTTGTGATAAATGTGTGATTGTCTAACCCTAACCGATCTAAACCATGATCAAATCGAGTGCGACTATGAGCAGGTGATGCTATAATAATGATATAACATGATTATCATACCAAATCTTTTAGTCGATTTCATCTGTAATCGGCGTGATAAATGTGTGATTGTCTAACCCTAACTGATCGAAACCATGATCAAATCGAGTGCGACTATGATCAAGTGATGTTATAATAGTGACATCACATGATTATTACATTCATATCACACCAAATCTTTTAGTTGATTTCGCCCATAATCATTGTGATAAATGTGTGATTCTCTATTCCTAATCGAATGAAAGCATGTTCAAATCGAGCAATAGTAACATATACCTTGAATAAACTGTGTTCTACGACTTCTTGTTGTCCGATTCCTGCATGCAAACCTTACAGCTTCTTTTTGTTGTTCGATTCCTGCATCCAAACTTTACGGCTTCTTGATCTTTGATTTCTCCTTGAAATCCTTTCGATACCTTCTTAATCGATACCTTCTTCTTGGTTTGAATAAATGATAAATGTTGAAATAAGTGGATAACTTCAATTTCCAGGATAATCGGGTTAGTATGATCGTGTTTAAAATTTTATCATTTTGATTTCTAATATTACCCTTTTGACTCTCAATTTTTTTTGAATCGTTTTAAATTTCAATTTTAATTTAAAAGATCTTTTAATTTTTATTGTTATCACAATATGAGGTTAATAGGTTGTTCTTGTGTTCTCGTTGTTGGGTTTTTTGTTAGTCGTGGGTCATGTTTGAATAAGTCCCTGCTTTGCCGGGGGGGGGGGGGGGGGGTTGTTTTGTTTTTTTGAATGTTTCCAGCCTTCCAATAGAATAAGGAGTTCGTTGTTTTTCAACGTTTTAGTTTGTTATTTYCTGTAGTGTATTTAAGAAGCCAATTGGTAGCATGAATAAGATGCAAAAAAGTTTTTGAGCACCAATACTGAGTGTTTACTATACAATTGAGTGTGTGTGATACCATAACATTTGGTATCAGAGCTCGGTGGAAGAGCTCTTTACTGTCAAAATGTGAGGAAGAGAGGAGGATATGGAGAACTCTGATAAGTTTGTGCAACCATCAATTCCAAAGTTCGATGGTCATTTTGATCATTGGGCTTTGCTAATGAAGAATTTCCTAAGGAGTAAGGAGATGTGGAACCTGGTGGAAGATGGCGTTCCCACACAAACGGCCAATCCAAGTGAAGTACAGAGGAAGGCTTTGGCTGAAGCCAAGTTGAAGGACTTGAAAGTGAAGAACTATCTGTTCCAAGCAATTGAAAGGAAAATCTTGGAAACTATCTTGGATAAGAGCTCTTCAAAGGGCATCTGGGACTCCATGAGACAAAAGTATGAGGGCTCTACAAAGGTGAAGAGAGCTCAACTGCAGGCTTTGAGAAGAGAGTATGAACTTCTCTCAATGAAAGACGGTGAAAAGGTCGACGCTTACCTTGCCTGAACCCTGATGATCGTGAACAAGATGAAGGCAAATGGTGACTCTTTGACCTCAGGTTCGGTTGTTGCCAAAATACTACGATCTTTGAGCCCAACGTTCAATTACGTTGTTTGTTCGATTGAAGAATCAAACAATCTCCACACTATGACGATTGATGAACTACACGGTAGCCTACTGGTTCATGAGCAGTGCATGATCGGGCAACAAGAAGATGAGCAGGCCTGAAGATAACGACTAGTTCACCCTCTCGAGGTCGGGGAAGGGGACGTGGTGGTTCAAGCAGAGRTAGAGGACGTGGCAGATCTTCCTTCGACAAGAGTACTATCGAATGTTACAAATGTCACAAACTTGGACACTTTCAAAGTGCGTGTCCAGATTGGGAGAATGATGCTAACTATGTCGAGCATGACGATACGGAGGAAATGGTGTTGATGGCTCAAGCAGATGATAGCGGTGTCGAGCATGACGATACGGAGAAACTGGTGTTGATGGCTCAAGCAGATGATGGCGGTGTCGAGCATGACGATATGGAGAAAATGGTGTTGATGGCTCAAGCAGATGATGGCGGTTCAACAAAACAGTGTGTTTGGTTTTTGGATTCGGGTTGCTTGAATCACATGATGGGAGAGAAGAAATGGTTTTGTTCATTGGATGATACCTACCGTAATAACGTGTGTCTTGGAAATAATGTACATATGGCTGTTTTGGGAAAAGGAAGTGTACGTCTAGATATTGAAGGGATCGTTCATACGTTAACCGATGTGTACTTCGTTCCCGATCTCAAGAATAATTTAATCAGCGTCGGTCAAGTTCAAGAAAGGGGTGGAGATATTAATAAAGAAAGGAACTTGCAACATGTTTAATCCAAAAAGAGGCCTGATCATACGCATCCAAATGAGCTCAAATAGGATGTTCATGATCAAAGCTAAACCAAGTTGTAATGAGGAGTGTCACAAAGCATAAACTGGTGATGTTACTCTTCTTTGGCATCAAAGGTTTGGACACATCAACAGTAGGAGTTTAAAGGTGCTACATGACAAAGAATTGGTGAAGGGGCTGCCAGCTATCAATACTGAAGTGGGTACTTGTGCAGATTGCTTGGTGGGAAAGCAAACAAGAGAGCCATTTCCAAAAGCATGTTCGTGGAGGGCAACCCAACGATTACAGCTCGTTCATTCCGACATTTGTGGACCTATCACCCCCAGTCGAGTAGTCTAAAGAGGTACATTATTATTTTCATTGATGATTTCTCAATGAAATGTTGGAGTTATTTTCTTACAGAAAAGTCACAAGCTTTAGAAACTTTTAAGAAGTTTAAAGCTTTGGTTGAGAGAGAAGCAGGAACGGTGATCAAGTGTTTGAGAACCGATAGAGGAGGGAAGTTTAATTCCAGGGAGTTTAAGCTATTTTGTGAAAACAATGGGATAAAACGACAGCTTACCATAAGCTATACGCCACACCAAAATTGTGTGGCTGAGAGGAAGAACCGAACCATGATGAATATGGTCCGAAGTGTGATGAGTGCTAGAAAGGTTCCGAAGATATTTTGGCCGGAAGCCACCAACTGGTGTATACATGTCCTTAACCGAAGTCCTACTGCAGCTCTCAAAAATAGCATGCCTGAAGAAAAGTGGAGCAATCGAAAACCCTCTGTAAGTTATTTTAGGGTATTCGGTTGTATTGCTCATGTTCATGTGCCTAAAGAAAAAAGATTAAAGTTGGATGATAGAAGCTTTAAATGTGTTCTATTTGGGGTTAGTGAAGAAGCCAAGGCATATAGACTCTATGATCCAACTACCAATAAGATTATTGTTAGCAAGGATGTTGTATTCGAAGAAGAAGCCACGTGGAACTGGTCTCAAGAATCTGGAATTAATGTTTCAGATTTAGAATGGGAAGATAATAATGAAGATGGGGCAGGTTCATTTGACGTTACAAACGAGTCATTCAATGACTCAACTGGGCCTCACAATTCTGATGGGCCTGGCAATTTGGATGGTCCATCAAGTGGGACTGAAAGTGGGCCTTCAGATGTGAATCCGGTTACAGCTACAACCAATGAGAGGGGAAGAAGGCAAACAAGAACACCTGCTTGGATGCACGATTACGTCAGTGGAGAGGGGGTTTTTAGTGATGAAGACCAGGAGGAGAATGTCGCCATGTTCTCTTCTTTATCGGAGCCTACAAATTACCATGATGCAACGCAAGAGGAGTGTTGGAGACATGCTATGAAGCTTGAAATTGAGGCGATCGAGAGGAATAACACCTGGGAACTTTGTGATTTACCCCAGGGTGCAACAACAATCGGAGTAAAGTGGGTGTTCAAGACCAAGTTAGACAAGGATGGAAATATTGATAAGCATAAGGCTCGACTCATAGTGAAGGGATACGCTCAAAGACAAGGGTTAGACTACTCGGAGGTCTTTACTCCGGTGGCTCGGTGGGATACAATCAGAACCATCTTTGCTTTTGCTGCACAAAGAGGTATGAAAATTCATCAGTTAGACGTTAAAAATGCTTTTTTGTATGGCATGCTAGAAGAAACTGTCTTTGTAGAGCAGCCCCAAGGTTTTGAAGTGCAGGGTAAGGAGAAAAATGTATTATGGATTAAGAAAGGCCCTATACGGTTTGAAGCAGGCTCCGAAGGCCTGGTACGGGAGGATAGAAAACTACTTTCTTAAGGAAGGGTTCAAGAAATGTCCTTATGAACCAACACTATTTGTTAAGTCGGTCAAGGAGAATGATGATTTTCTAATTGTTTCAATTTATGTAGATGACTTGATTATAACAGGAACCACACTTGCATTAATTGAGAAATTCAAGACCTCGATGAAGTCTGAATTTGAAATGTCAGACATGGGGGAGATGAGTTACTTTTTGGGTGTGGAGGTTAATCAAGGTGAAGATAGAATTCACCTAAGTCGGCAAAAATATGCTTGTGAAATTCTTCAGAGGTTCAACATGGAGGATTGCAATAGTGTAAAGAATCTTATATTTCTCGGGTGCACGCTGGTAAAGAACGATCAAAGTGGCTTCATTGATGCAACCATGTATAAACAAATGGTGGGGTGCGTTATGTACTTGGCTGCAACCAGGCCCGACATAATGTTTATTGCATGTCAGCTTTGTTGACACATGGAATCTCCTACCGAACAACATATGACAGCAATGAAGAAGCTATTTCGTTATGTCCAGGGAACTAAAGAGTTTGGAATTTTCTATAAGAAAGGGGGTAGTAATCGGCTGATCGCATACTCCGATAGCGATTACGCGGGTGATTATGATTATCGAAAGAGTACATTGGGTTACGTTTTTTTTCTAAGTGGGGTTGCAATTGCATGGTCATCAAAACGACAACCGATTGTGACTCTTTCCACCATAGAAGCGGAGTTTGTGGCTGCCACAGCTTGTGCGTGTCAAGTGTTGTGGTTAAGGAGGATGTTTGAGCATATTGGTTTTATTCAAAAGGAAGGTAATTATTGTTATTAATTGTGACAACATGTCAACCATCAAGCTTTCAAAGAATCCGGTAATACATAATCGAAGCAAACACATAGATGTGAGGTACTTTTTCCTTCGTGATTTAGTGAATGAAGGTACCATCGAATTGAAGTATTGCAACACATAAGCTCAAGTTGCAGATATTATGACAAAGCCACTGAAGGTTGATCAATTTGAGAAATTGCGAGGTATGCTCGGTATGTGCAATGCATCAGAGGTAAACTAAAGCTGGAGTTGTTTAGTTTAGGAGAAGGTATGTTGGGTTTTTTGTTAGTCGTGGGTCATGTTTGAATAAGTCCTTGCTTTGCAGGGGGAGTTTGTTCTGTTTTTTGAATGTTTCCAGCCTTCCAATAGAATARGGAGTTCGTTGTTTTTCAACGTTTTAGTTTGTTATTTTCTGTAGTGTATTTAAGAAGCCAA
>NC_037529.1:58697051-58701102 GCF_001531365.2 Cynara cardunculus var. scolymus | reverse complement strand
ATTTCATTTGATTAATATGTGATTTCATAGAAGTTTTGATTGTTTCATAATATAAAGTATTGATCATAATAAATAAACCATCTTCTTCCACAAATATCTAAATTATAATAAATGAACTCTCATCATTTCCATAAATATCTCAATTTATTGGGTTGCATTGGTTGTACAAATGCAACGGGTTGTATTTGAAACAAACTATATATATATATATATATATATATATATGGAAAGGTTCAAAAGAGAACCCCTGTGATTTACGAGAATGCGAGAACAACCCAGTAACCTCAAACTTTTTTAATTAATAAATTAACTTGTATTTTTTTTTTTGAACGACAAAGAAGGATGAACTAGGAAGAGAGCTTCGGCATGACCATCACCCACTCCTAGCCAACCAAATTAAAATAAATATAGAAAAAAGCTTCTAGCAAAGTGCTAGAAACAAGGAGATACAAAAGCCAAAGTACAAAGCAAAAACTACAAAGCCAACTGCCCCAAACAAAATTAATCTATGGCTATACCCAAAAACAAAAAAAGCAAAGTGATTAAATATGATAAGGTGAGGCAGACCATCTATCCCAATTAAGTTGGAACTTACGATTCATATTACCCATCCACAGTTTAGATAAATTTTGAACAATTGGAAATGGGTCTTCGCATTTCTTCCTATTTATCGATCCTTCCTCTGCATGAAGTATTTCATTTCACCACCTCCAAAGTTGCCAAAGCGCCACAACACAAACTAATAAGAAAATCACCCCACACTTGCGATGAACTCCTATTCGTTGGACTAGCATTTTAAAATCCGACATCGAGGATAAACGAGGAGATTTTAGATTCCACCAGGCCCAAATTTTTCTCCAAAGAACACTCGAAACCGAACAAGTAAAGAAACAATGGTCCATTGTTTCTACGCCTTTACCGCACAGAATACACTCCAAAGATTGTATCGGAATCCCTTTCTTTGACAAATTGAACCTTATAGGGATGACCTCTTTTAGGAAACGCCAAATGAATATACTCACTTTTTTTCGGGATTAACGGACTCCAAAAGCAAAGATCGTTGTTTTCTCCATCAGTATCAAACGCCCCTTGTAATAATTTGGACATATGTTTAACCGAAAAAGTCCCTTTCTTGTCCCAATTCCATGTCCACGCATCCTCACCTGAAATTTTGAAAGGCGTTTGAGAGAGCTGCCTTTCTAACGCTTGAAGATCATCTAAGCTTCTTCCCCTATTACCGATTTCCAATCCTAGCCTCCACACCAAGATTCATTAATATATATCCATCTTTCTTTGAATAAAGCATTTTTATCCCTTTCCATGGCATAAAGTCTAGGATATAAATCCTTCAGTTTTGTGCCTTGACCAATAGCCAGATCTTTCCAAAAAAGAGAATTTGAATCTTTAGCAACCTTTTTAGAAAAAGAAGAAATAACATTCTGACCTGCAACTTCCACCTCCTTGCAAGTGTTGACAATTGAARCYCATACACTTTTTCCCACCAAAGGCCTATTTAAATATAGACCACCATCCTCACCATAAAATTTGAATATGACATCCTTCTAAATCGCATTTGTGCTTGACAGAAACCTCCAGATCCATTTTGCTAACAAAACATCATTTTTTACTTTAAAGCTTACAACACCCAAACCACCTTTTGACTTATATTTTAAGATTTTACCCCTAGCAACCCAATAATTTTTTTTTCTCATCCTCCTTATTTCCCCCAAAAAAATCTTCTTCTAATTGATTCCAGAGTTTTTAAGACTGATTTGGGTGCTTTAAATAATGAAAAGTAGAACAATGGGATAGAAGTTAACACCGATTGAGTCAAAGTAAATCTTCTGCCTATGGAAAGACAATTCGATTTCCAGTTTGTAAGCTTTTTATTAATTTTGTCCTCCATAATTGACCATGAAGCTTTTTTCTTCATATTACCACTAACAGGAAGCTCCAGATAAGTGAATGGAAAAAGAAAAAACCTTACACTTTATCATGTCTGCCATTTTTTTTCACCTCCGCATTCGAAACTCCAATACCAAACAAATTACATTTGGACAAGTTTATACGCAACCCTAAAACATCATAAAAACAATTAAGAATATTAGTAAGTGTTACTAAATTCTTACGAGACCATTTTTCGAAAATTAAAGCATCATCCGCAAATTGTAGAAGATAAATATTCCGATTAGAATTCGCTAGACGGATGCCCTTAAACAGCCCCTGATTACAAGCAACAATAATCATCAGCTGTAAGTAAAAATTAACTTGTATTAAATATAAATAAATTAATACAGATACTAACGTAATTAAGTAATTTTTATAATTTTTATTTTATTTTAATTAATTATAATTATCCTTTTTTTTCCTGTATTGATCATGTTCATTTCCATTCTCTTCTCTTCCCTTGTGATAATTGTGTGATTGTGTAACCATAACCTATCGAAACCATGATCGATCGAGTGTGACCATAACCTATTGAAACTATGAGTAATCGTTGTGATAAATGTATGATTGTCTAACCCTAACCGATCGAAATCATGATCAAATTGAGTGCGCAAGTGATCTTATAATACTGATATCACATGATTATCACACCCATATCACACCAAATCGTTTAGTGGATTTCGCCCGTAATCGTTGTGATAAATGTGTTATTGTCTAATCCTAACTTATCGAAACCATGAGTAATCATTGTGATAAATATGTGATTGTCTAACTCTACCGATCGAAACCATGATCAAATCAAGTGCACTGTTATGATAGTGATATTACATTATTATCACATCCATGTCACACCAAATCGTTTAGTCGATTTCGTCCGTAATCGTTGTGATAAATGTGTGATTGTCTAATCCTAATCGAATGAAAGGATGTTCAAATCAAGTAAATGTGATAGATACCTTGAATAAATTGTGTTCTACGGCTTCTTCTTGTTGTTCGATTTCTGCATGCAAACCTTACGACTTCTTCTTGCTAATCGATTCCTGTATGTTGTTCGAAACCTGTTTGTTGTTTGATTTCCAGGCTTTACGGCTTCTTGATCTTCGATTTCTCCTTGAAATCCTTTCTTTACCTTCTTAATCGATACCTTCTAATAAACGATAATTGTTGAATTAAGTGGATAACTTTAATTTTCATGATTATAATATGATCGTGTTTAAAATTATATGATTTTGATTTTCATTATTACCCTTTCGAATCTCAAATTTTTTTGAATTGTTTTAAATTTCAATTTTAATTTCAAAAATCTTTTAATTATAATTGTTATCACAATAAGGGGGTTAATATGTTGTTCTCGCGTTCTCGTAAATCATATGGGTTCTTGTTTGAACCGTTCCCTATATATATACACTAGAAGCGTACTCGCGCAATGCAGCGAGATACATCGTGATTTTAATATTTCATTTTATTCTTTATCTCAGTCGATGTTATAGTATGGCTTTATGTGATTTTGAGAAAGCGATGATGTTTTTATTTTTGAATAAAATATATGTGTGAAGATATCGTAAAAATTTGACAAAAATATATCGATATTAGTATCAAATTAACTATTTGAAATTCCTTATTTTTGTGTAATTTTTTAATTCAATTTTTTATAATTTAATTTATATCCAATAACGAAGTAATTTATATTTGGTTTAATAATATAATTTTTTTATAAAGATAATAATTATTTATTTTGTTGGAACTCGATAATTATTTTAATTATATTTTAGATTTTTTATAATTTAAAATGAGATGTTCATCATCTATTTGATTATGTTTATCCGCAGTTATTTATACGAATTCAAACATCGAGCTTCAGTAAGTTGTACTTATGCATAATTACTTGTAATCTTGAATTTTAAGTAATATGCATCAATATACAGTACTTTATGCATAAAAAGTGGTTTTTAAAAGTTTTTGTCAAATGTTTTATAATATAGTATAAATTATGTGTTTTTAAAAAAACAATAATGATTTTATTTTTGAATAAAATATAAATTTGAAGATATCATAAAAATTTTAAAAAATATATATCAATGTTAATGTCAAATCAACTATTTAA
>NC_037529.1:58671308-58696406 GCF_001531365.2 Cynara cardunculus var. scolymus | reverse complement strand
TTATAAAAATAATAATTAAGTATTCTGTTAGAATTTAATGGTTATACTAATTATATTTTAGATTTTTTATATTTAAAATAAGATATTTATCATGTATTTGATTGTGTTTATCTGCAGTTAATTACACGAATTCAGATATGGGATGAAATCGTTTAGGTATGAACAGGTTTAAGAGTTTTAAGAATTTTTAAGAGTTTTAGCCAAATGCTTTATAAGATAGTATAGATATATAAGGTAGGTTCTTTTGTTAATCTAATTTATGATGTTAACTTTGTGAAATTATCATAACCATTCATTTTACAAATCAATGAATGACATTTATGATGATAATTTTGTAATAACTCATAATATAATAACATATACGAATAAGTGTATTATTGGAAAAAAAATCATAAAGACGTGGATATTTTGTAATTGTTCATATGTATATTAATGTTTTGTAACCGCCCATGGTATATTAATGTTTTGTAATCGTCCTATGTGTATCCATCTTTGTCATTAATAAAAATCTCCATCATTATGAACATTAATATATATATATGAATATGAGTTCATTCATGAACAATGAGTTCACTTATGAACAATATGTTTGAATGTTCACATATGTTATATGCGTTGCTTGGATATTCACATATGTTTACAAAAGTTTATTTGGTAGTTCCATCTTTTCATATATTAACAGACAATAAATATTGTACACCTATGGAAAATATGTTCATTTATTTTAACATACAATGAACATTATACACCTATGAAAAATGTGTTCAATTTACTACCGGGTCTCCTTCACCAACCACAAATTTATAAATATTATAATAAAATTATTAAAAATTTGGGAAATTAAGAACAATATTAAAGAGACAAAAATCATGAGATTTTATGATAATGTAACCTCCAATTAATGACATAGGAGTTATATAATAAGAAAATTACACATATACCCTTCACATTAGTTTCTTGAATAGAGTTGAACCTCATACTAAAATGGATTGTGATTGGTCTATAAGGTTCATAAAGTTAATACCTTTTTTGGGTTAACAAATTAACTAAACACACACATAGTCTCTCTCTCTCTCTCTCTCTCTATATATATATATATATATATATACACACACAGACACACACACATATCAGGAGAGGTCGGGCTAGTTATCACCGTTCCCCCTGTCCCTTAAAATCCCTGAATATGTCTTCGATAACCGCCCCGTCTCCGATAAGAAATCCCCAAACCTGACCCGAAAGTTTCGATTTTCACCATCCATTTCAGTTTTTTTTGCCATCCCTATTTACAACTTGAGAGTTTTTGTTCATTACTCGTTTTTCTCCTTTCATCATTTTCACGTTTGCACAAGATCATAGTTTTTACGAAAGTAACTATTCTAATGTCATGTCTCCATGCATCTCATCCTCCTTGATTCCACCTATACTGGACTCGTTTGAATTGATTTAGGCTTATGACTTAATGATTAAGCAAATAACCAAAATAAAGTTCATTGAGACTCTTGACGGTAGAATCTAAATTATTTCCGTGATCTTCTAGTACTTTCTTCAGAAGCTGAAATTAAAAAGAAAGTAATTTCTTTTCAGTCATATAGAATTATATTTTGATCAACCTCTACTGCAACATCCAAAGGTTTATAAAAACTAGTGTTTGTGAACTTATGATGTACCTTTCATTTCACTTCCAACTCTCAGAGAAGGCACTAGAAAAGAGCGAAAATGATTTAGGTTTTGCCTGCAAGAGTCTCAACGATGGTTATGTGGCTGAGAATTTAGGTTCTTAGGTATTGTCAATGTAGATATGGACAAACTAAGGGGTTGTTTGACAGTTGCTGAATGATTTGATGCAGAATGACTAAGTAGTAAAAATGCTTAAGAGGTTCTAATGATATAGTTCAAAATGAAATATAATTATTTGGTAATTGTTTACAATGAAATTAGGGCGTTGAATGGTTAAAGAAGACACAAGATACAAAATCATTCAGAGGGTTTTAGAACCATTAAGAGGTAGATTTCTTTTTTGCCAAATAAGATTCACATCTTAACGATTCAGAGGTTGACTCTTAATAAAACTATTAAGTGGTAAATAAACAACCCCTAAGAACAAAGTTCATGCTACATGTATAAACTGCAGATCTATACTTATAATAAATAAGTAACTAGGTGACACGTGTCATCTTCTAGTGAACCAATTTTAGTGTTTTTTCGCGTAAACACATATCTAGATACAATTTACATTAGCAGTTCAATTCGATTCATTTGAACGTATCTAGACACAATTTACATTAGTAGTTCAATTCGACTCATTGAATGTTTTGTTAAAACTCAATAATTATTTTAGTTAAATTTTAGACTTTTTATATTTAAAATGAGATGTTTATCCTGTATTGATTATTTTTATCTACAGTTAGTTACACGAATTTAAAATGGAGCTTTAGTGAGTTGTACTTACGCATAATTACTTGTAATCTTGAATTTTAAGTAATATGATTAAATATACAGTACTTGATGCATAAAAAAATGGTTTTTAAGAGTTTTTTGTCAAATACTTTATAATATAACTAGAAACGTTTGCACAATGCAGGGAGAAACATTTCGATTTTAATGTTTCATCTAATAATACGGTTTTGAGAAAATGATAATGTTTTTATATTTGAATAAAATATAATTTTGAAGATCCATAAAAATTTCTATAAATATTAGTATCAAATTAACAATTTAAAAGTTTTTTTTTTATAATTTTTTTGATACAATTTAATTTAGAGTTAGTAAGGATGTGATTCATGTTAGGTCTAATAATATAATGTTTTTTTATAAATATAATTTTTAGTTCAACCTTTTTATTATTACTAATTATATTTTAGATTTTTTATATTTAAAATTAGATATTTATCCAATATTTGATTATGTTTATCTACAGTTAGTTAGACGAATTCAAGTATGGAGCTTTAAAAAGTTGTATTCATGCATAATTTACTTGTAATCTTGAATTTTAAATAATATGTATCATTGAATAGTACATGATTCATTAAAACTGATTTTTAATAGTTTTATCCAAATACTTTATAATATAACTAGAATGATATTTGTATAATGTAGTGAGATACATTTTGATTTTAATATTTTGTTTATTTCTTTGTCATTGTCGATGTAATACAGTTTTACATGGTTTTGAGAAAACAATAATGTTTTTATTTTTGAAAAAAATACAAAATTGAAAATATCATAAAACTTTGAAAAAAAAATGTCGTTATTAGTATCAAATTAACTTTTAAAAATTCTCATTTTTTGTACGATTTTTTAAATTCAAATTTTTGTTATAATTTAATTTATGTTTAATAATTAATTAATTTATTTTTGACTTAATAATATAATTCTTTTTAAAGATGATAATTAAGTATTATGTTAGAAGCTAATGATTATTCTAATTACTTTTTGGAGTTTTATATTTAAAGTAAGATATTTATCTTGTAATTGATTATGTTTATTTGCATTTAGTTACACAAATTTGAAAATAGAGCTTTAATAAGTTGTACATATGTACAATTTAATTGTAATCTTAAATTTAAGTAAAATGTATTTGCTTAACAGTACTTCATGTATAAAAAATGGTTTATAAGAGTTTTCATCAAATGCTTTATAATAGAGTATAGATATAGAGGGTAGTCACACAATACAACGAGATACATCTTGATATGTTTTATTCTTTGTCTCTGTCGATATAATACAGTTTTATGCGGTTTTGAGAAAATAATGTTGTTTTTATTTTTCAATGAAATACAAATTTGAAGATATCATAAAATATTGAAAAAAATATATTTATTTTAATATCAAATTAACTATTTAAAAGTTATCTTTTTTTTTTTACGTAATTTATTTTATTTAATTTTTTAATTATAATTTAATTTAGGTTTAATAAAAAAATAATTTATTTTTTATAAATATAATATATAAGTATTCTGTTATAACTCAATAATTATCCTATTATATTTTAAATTTTATATATTTAAAATAAGATGTTTATCCTGTATTTGATTATGTTTATCTGCATTTAGTTACATGAAATAAAAAATGAAAGCTTTGATAAGTTGTACTTATGCATAATTTACTTGTAATCATGAATTTTAAGTAATATGCATCGATAAACAATATTGCATACATAAAAAAATGGTTTTTAAAAGTTTTTTTGAAATACTTTGTAATATAGTATAGATATAAATAAATAAACAGTTGCAGTTTTGAAATCCAAAAAAAAAAAAAAAAAAAAAAACGGGTTAAATGCATGAAATAACATACTTTCATAAATTTTCTTATTATAATATTATACTTTTGTTTTTTTTATTACAATAATATATTTTCAAATTATTTTTTTATTAAGACATCACACTTTATTTTTTTTAAACCGGTTAACCCTTGACCTTTTTTGCTTGTGTGACTTTAATGAGATGATGTGAATGACACATCAGTTTGATAACTTAATTAAAATAAAAATAAAAACATATTTCAAATTATTATTATTGATTTTCATTTTTCATTGCTATGTTTTAAAAAGACATTTTTTTTTGACTTTTTTTTATTAAGTTGCATGCAAATTAAATATCTTAGAGTAAAATATCTCTTAAATAAATATGTTACATTATTTTCGAGATATATTTTGTTCGTAAAAAAGATAATACTTCTTATTTTATGTTGTTCAAAAAATACATATATTTTAAAGTTGTTTTGAAAATGTTAACGAAATATATTGTGTTCTACAATTTTTTAATACTGTTATGTTAATAAATAATTCAAAAAAATCTAATTAATTTGATATTTATATGTCAAGTAAAAGTTTTTGAACAAATATAATATATTTTTCAAAAGATAATATTTTTTTGATGAAAAATAAAAAATTCTTATTTTCTTTTTTCAAAAAACACATGTTTTGTTTTAAAAGTATTAGTGAGATAAGTTGTCTTCTACTAGTTTGATTAATATTGGTATATTAATGAATAATTTAGAATTTTTTTATTTATTTAATATATTTATTAAATAACATGTAAAATATCTAAATATTAAAATTAAAAATACATTGTATAATAGGAACTAGTAGATGTTATAATAAAATAATTTTAAAAGTACAATATTGTAATAAGAAAGTCACATCACTATAGTACATGTGGACAACCTACATAGAAAATGTGGTGATATGAAAACCTGGTATAATAAATAATTTTAAATCAAAAAATTATCCAATGCTATAATGGATAAAATTTTCAAAGTACAATGTTTTAAAAAAATAGTTTAAAAATACATTTTTGTAATAAGAAAAATTAAAAATATAATGTTATAATATATAAATTTATGAAAGTAGATTGTTATTTAGTTGCGTTTGAGGCCCGATATTCATTTCATCGACCCCAAACCCGAACGACCATCCCTTTCGCGTTGCTTCCTGCGTCCGCTGATCGAAGCACAGGCGACAGCCTCTCACTCCGCCTCAAATCGCTTTCATGCTCAGGTTAGATACTTGATACTTATATTAGCTTCTTTCTTTATAATAGGGTTTCAAAATTACTCTGTTAATGCTTAACATACGGCTTAATGGGGGTTATGTTACATAAGTTGGATTCGTTATTTGTTCTTGAAGGTAGAAGCTGTTGGTTGAGTTGAGTCTCTATATGAGTTAAGCAGGACCTTCTTATGGAATGAAGAGATTATGTGGTTGTTATCTCCAACCATGGCACCAATAAAACACCAAAAACATCAAACACTAAAGAAATTCTCAATTCCAACCCTACATTTAGTCATGCACTCGTGCCTGAGAAACCATTGCGATTTTCACTACTTTCAAGCATACTTTTATATAAGTAAATGAATAATGGTAACCCTGTTCATTTCTATTTGGCAATCTAAACTCGTGCAAGAGTTGGCCTTTTAGTATTTTGAGTTTTGATGTCTTAAGTACTTCATGCCTATGTTTTGGGATGTATATATTTTCTTTTGGGTGGAAGTCCTTGGTGTATGTTCATACATACTTTCCCTTTCTAAATACAATTTGCTTCGAGTCTTTTAAGAGCCTAAACTAACTTTTGATTGTTGGAGTCTATCATTGGGATCACCTATCGATAGATTGGGATCTTGGATTTCATCTTCGCTACTAAGCTGCTAAGCACGTTCCTCGATACTCGGTCGTTTTTCTATCATCAGAAGTCCCTTTTCAGGTTTTGTGTATTGTATTATTTCCCTCGAAGCATCTTACTGTTGGCTTTGTCTTTCTGTAGGCTGTTCCTCTGAGGGGTATCCTACAGAATCACTTGATTTAGTTAGAGGTTTCAGTACCTAAAGAGTTACAATTGGTTTGTGTAGTTTTATATCCTTGAGTTTGACCCTCCCATTCTTTTCCTTTTGGCTGTTCTTTTTCTTTCTTCTATCTTATTTACCACCTGTCCACTGTGCTTTTTGTTTATATTGAACATAACCATTAATTTCTGCAAAAGAAGAAATAAGTAATGCATGAAAACAAAGGGAGGGATGGTGCATGGAATAGAAGATGGGTAATTCAATCAAAAACAACCACCAAGTAAGTAATATTAGCATATGGTAATTCATTTCAACAATCTTGGTACTTCCACATAAAACAAGAGATGAATTCTAAGTTACACACACCAAGCATTAAAATGCATAAGAAAACACATTTGTATTATGTAGACAACTACAATTATTGATAAAAGAAACTCTTATGGGCAGAGATGTTTCAGAGATCTTGGACCTCACCGAATGATTCCATTAAATCTGGTTTTATAGAAAATATTGTTCTCCAATCCCTTTGTATATGTTTCAATGAAATTGTGAGGCCGGGAATACTACCAATACGCTTATTTATTAAATGAGGTGGGTTCTTGATACAAGGTTCTCTGCCAAAGATGTACAACTACTTAGCCAAAAATGGCAAAGCATTTTTCCAAGGGATGACTGAACCTCTGCAAATGTCTCTGCCTGACCTCTCTTTTTTTTTTGTTTCAAAGAATTGCAAGGATATTGCTGATGTTGAGCTTGTAGTAACTCCCAATATTTTAACGGCCTCTTTATTCTCTTTCAAAAATTCTAGGTGATTCTTGACGGTATGATCAGAGTGCTTAGCTATCCTAAAAAATCAAGTTTCAGAAATGTTGTTTGTGCCAGAATGTACTGCTCTAGTGAAATAAAGAAGGACGTACTTGATCCGGCAAAAGAAATATGCAACATTATGATGTCTTGTCCGAAGCTAGGGGTTGCAACTGCACTTGATCAGAGTGGTTTAAGGCCTTCATCTGAAGTAGTGGAGGAGGTCCTGAAGAGATTCGGGAATGCAGGCATGCTAGGGTATCAGTTTTTTGAATGGGCTGGGAAGCAACGTTACTATGAGCATAGTGTAAGAGCTTACCATGCCATGATCGAGTCTTTGGCCAAGATAAGGCAGTATGAAATCATGTGGGATCTTATAAACGGCATGAGGAGCAAAGGTTTGCTCAATATCGAAACTTTTTGTATAATTATGAGAAAATATGCCAGGGCCCAGAAAGTTGAAGAGGCAATTTATACCTTCAATGTCATGGAAAAATACAACGTCTCTCCAAATCTATCAGCTTTTAATGGTTTGTTGAGTGCTTTATGTAAATCCAGAAATGTAAGGAAGGCCCAGGAGATTTTCAACAGCATGAAACATAAATTTATTCCAGATCAGAAAACATATAGTATATTAATAGAAGGTTGGGGAAGGGACCCCAATTTGCCCAAGGCAAGGGAAATTTACAAAGAAATGGTTAATGATGGGTGTAGACCTGATATCGTGACGTACGGGATCATGGTTGATATCCTATGCAAAGCAGGTAGGGTAGATGAAGCCATTGAAATTATCAAGGACATGGAAGGTAGCGGTTGTTGGCCCACATCCTTCATATATAGCATTTTGGTTCATACATATGGAATAGAAAACCGAATTGAAGATGCTGTTGATACATTTCTTGAAATGGAAAGGAAAGGTATCAGGGCCGATGTTGCTATTTACAATGCTTTGATTAGTGCGTTTTGTAAGGTAAACAAGCTCCAAAATGCGTATAGAGTTTTGAATGAGATGGAATGTAAAGGGATGAAGCCAAATTCAAGGACATGCAACATCCTTCTGAATTATTTGATAGAGCGTAAAGAAACTGATGAGGCCTTTAAGGTCTTTCGAAGGATGATCAGGATTTGTGACCCCGATGCAGACACGTATACTATAATGATTAAGATGTTCTGCGAGACGGGCAATATTAAGATGGCTCTAAAAGTTTGGAAATACATGAAACAGAAGCAGTTTGTTCCTAGCTTGCACACTTTTTCTGTTCTTATCAATGGGTTGTGTGAAAATGAGGATGTTTCTCAAGCATGTATGTTAATGGAAGAAATGATTGAGAAAGGAATTAGGCCACCGAGGTTGACTTTTGGGAGGCTTAGGAAATTGCTTATAGAGCAACGGCGTGACGACGTGCTTGAATTTCTACATCAGAAGCTGAACCTATTGGTAAAAGAGCCATTATGTGACTGAGATGGCACGGTTCACTTGCTAAATTAAACGATCATAAGTTGATTTGCCAAAGGCTTCATTTTTTATATTCAGGTCAACTTTTTTCTTCTAAATATTCCTTTCCGGTCTTGTATGTTGTTCGTTCAATATCTATTTATTTTTGTGTTGGTCACCTGACTTTAGGGTGGCCTAGATTAGGGTGACCTCCTTTGACTTTGATGTCAAGCTTGTATTTAGCATACTTATAATTAATTTTTTAGTGTTCCAACACCAATTCTTTTGTAATTATAATACTTGTACTTATTGATGTTTTTCATTTATGGCATGATTGATTTTCCCTTAATACCAACGAATGGCGCTAACCACTTATTCGGTCAACGTATTTGTTTCGTAAACCAATTTTTGTCTCTTCATCGTTAAGAGCCTCTCTGATTCACCCAGGCAAAGATTTTTGTTTGTCCCATACAGAACCATATATTTTTCAATTTCTTTGTTTACCCTCTTCCTTTCATTGCACTCTCTCTCTCTTGGCATAAAATAACACTGACTGATAACGAAATTGACGTTAAAGTTCCCTCAACGAACTTGTAGATATCGTTGCATCATTAACTAATGGAAGCCATGGCTTGACTCTATATTCTTCAACAACCATCTTTGGTTATGAAACAATTTGCAATCTCATCGAAATTCCCTCATCAATCTTCTTCATTGCTGCTATTTCTAATCCTAATTTCTTAAGGATATTAAAAGTTGTCACTTGGTAAGTTTCCATATCAAGGCTCAATCTGATAAACTCTATAGCGTCTACTTTTGAACCCAACTCCCCAGGTCTCCCCCGCTATAGAATCAAGATTAACATACACATTTCTTCATGATTATTGATATCTTTGTCCCGGAAAGATTGATTTAATTCATGGTGCATCTCAAATGTCTGTGAAAGTTCCTTGTGTTGTTTCTAGGTTTTACAGAAAATCAGTTGATGCAGAGAGAGATGATGAATGCCGGCTTCATTCTATAAAGTGTTTTAACCCTAATATTAGCTTTGGTAAACTGGTAAAATCCTCTTAAACCATGTTTTCTTTACGTTCTTGGATGCATGAATGTATAGATATAAGGAAGCACAAATATGTTACATGATAGTGTTTTTTGGGAGGTGTCAGTAAACTAGAAAGCATGGCATCCAACATGTTGAAGCATTGGTCCTTACATGTATACCTAATGCACTGTTGTCTGGATGTTGTATTTACATTTTGTAAGTAACTATGTGGAAGTGTGTCATGCACCCACTTACAAGGCCCAAGCCCATATGTTTTAGGCATTCTGGAATAGTTACTTCAGTGATTTTGGGAAGTAGTCTATTAGTAGGGGGATATTTGGGTAATATTGTGAATAAGTGGGTTACTAAGTAGTTTAAGAGGGAGGGGAAGTGTGTAGAAGGTTTATGCAGAACATTAGTGTGTGTTCTTGGGAGGGCTCTGGCTTCTCGAATAGCTGGATGCTGTTTACAGTTTTAATTTAGTTAGCAATCCTTTGGTTTATAATCTGTCAATCCTTCGGTTCATCTTGGAAATAGTCTTTTGGTAACTGTGGCTGTTTGGGCCAGCTTGCGCCCATCACGACTAATCCCTTGCTCCATGGGCACTGGAAGATAACAACCAATAAAATTCTCAATGACCATGTCGAAACTCGAATTGACAACCTACGTGGAAGAACCCCAAGGCCTAGCCCTTATTTGCTAGTTGAGCTGGCCCTCAAGGTTGTGGAAGTATCACTTGATGGAACTTGGAAAACACTCTATGTATCTGATGGTCAATGTCTCAATAATAAATTTTGGGAATCGGTGGATCGTGAGGATGAGAAAGAAAACATTAGACGCTTTTGGGATTGTCATTGAATGTCTGCCAAATGTAGAAAGGATGATATAACTAGACAGATAATGTTGTTAACAAAATAAAAGCATGAAAATATTAGAACATTTGTAAAATGTGCTTGGTATTCATTAATATTGTTGGCAATTGAAATATAACCTTAATAAGAATAGCATTCATTTACCTCTTTTTTTCATTATTTTTGTGCATATTGTAATGGTTGAGGGAGCAACTATATTTCAAATACATCGTTGCTAGAAAAACTAAAATCAAATAGACAGTTGAAAGCAATAAAGATAACCGGATTTTGAACGAAGATTTGATATCGTCTTTTGTTATATGCTCTATATCATCTTCTGATTTTGGGTTTACTTAAAATCCTCAAAGATATTTGGCGTCAGTTTGTAAAATCACTCTCATCTCTTGAAAATTCTTGTCAGGCCAAACATAGGATGTTGAATTATTCTGGCTTCTGTACAGCCATGTTGGAGAGGGGTGATGAATCGATCTCAGCAGCATCCATAAGGTTTCATTCGTGTTTGAGTTATATAATTGATCTGTGAATGGGGCAGAGTTAGCCGCAGCTTACCCTGTTTACACTCTTTTGTGCAAGCTTTCTTTTTCGTGCACCTTTTGCAAACCCGCGGAAACAGCTGCTCTACCTCTGGGGTAGAGGATAGCACTACATACATCTCATCCCCTTAGACCCCACCTCTGGGTTGGATATACTGGACTGGTTTGGTTTGTTTTACACCCCAGTTTGTTACTGGAGTTTTGGTCATAGTGTTCTGTATACTTGTATTCCTTGTCCTTTTGGAGGTATTTGGCTATATGTCCTGTATACTCATTCCCTGTCCTTGCACAGTTGCACTTCTGTTTTATGATACTTATATATGCCTTTTACCTTTGACTCATGTGAAATATATGATATTTTCACAAGTAGGGATTGTAGCTATATTGCATGCTTGATTAGCTGATGATTAGGATGGAACATATTTAAGCACCTATGCTGTTAATCGCGCTGCTCTAGCAGTGCTTTGCGGTCTTGGGAATAATAGCCGTCAGAATAACGGTTCCGCTATTATCACCGCTAAATACCGCTATTTAGCTGTTATTTGGTTTCAAAATAGCGGAAATAGCAGTGCTATAGGTCCTTTTTACTAAAAAAGGCAGTCTTTTTACCTTTGGCTTCTTTGGTTCTTCCAAGTTCTGCCATGAGGATCACGATAAGCTTCTTTAGGTCCTTATACCATTCCACAAGTACAACAAGAAGGTTCCTTTTGGTTCTTCCCCATTTCATGAGGAAACAGCCAACGGGTTTGCTAACCAGCCTTTTGAACCTACAACGTCTGTTTAACAGTCAATGGGTTCAAGAATTATACAACTCTTTTGCTATTTCATCTGTGTAAAGCTTGACTTGTTTGAGTTGATGTTTAAACTGTATATTTTTGTTGAATATAGATACTATATTAAGTATTATATATACGTACATATATAATTCTAATTATTTTCTGCACTATACCACCTCTTAACCATCACGATAACCGATATATCACATCACGGTCGTGACCGCTGTTTTGAATTTTGATCGCTGTATAAGGAATGCTAAGCACTTGCTTGAAAACTTGGGAAAGTTGATCGTCTTCTTGGATTTTGCTAGGAAAACTTAAAAGCATCGAACTACTTTGATATGATCCATCAAAATCAGGTATTCCAATGCATGCATTATCAACTGCTGGATGAAACGCATGCAGTTGAAGGTCATATGTTTTTGTGTCAGTATAATTAATGATTTTACTTTCTCTACCTCACCTCCTAGTTAGATATACCTGGCTCGTTTGGTTTGCTTTGGTTTAACGTGATGTTGAAGTGTTTGCTAGCAAGTATAAGAAACATTGATTGGATTTAAAGCAATGTTGGTTCCTTCAGAAATTATTATGCATGCTCTTATGGTGGTTTGATTTATTTGAAATTTGTTAATTGATGCTGTACAAATCTGGGTGCGAAGACTACAAGTCAACAGAGCAGGAAACCAACCAAAATGGGCTGGTGACCCTTCCGCTCGACTGGGGTCAAGTTCATGTTTTCTTGGATTTCCTCCTCCTTTTAGTTTCAGTCTGTTGATTTCTTATTTTGAAATTTATTTATTTTTCCCGAATTTTTAGTTTATGTGAATCTCAAACTCAACGCAGTGGCCGCCGTACCAAACAAACCGCTGGCAAGTCTACAGGTGGAAAAGCTCCGAGGAAGCAACTGCTACCACCAAGGTTTGTGATTTTATGTTCGATTACTATTGTTTCTTTTTTTCTACACTTCTCGATCTAATTTTATAGTTAGATGCGCTTTTAAATCATGAACTGAATAGAGTTTGAGATGAAATTTCCAGATTTCGGGGTTTTGAAACCCACATAAGTTGTTATTAGCTCGTATGGCTTGTAGTTTTTGCAATGTAATAAGATAATAAATTCATAATTTCTTTTTCTTCGGTAAGAACGTATTTCTACTCCTTTTATTGGTCCTCGTTGAAAGAAAATGCATAATTTATTCGCACCCATAGCCTCATCAAAGATTTAGGCCATTTAATACAAATATTCATGTTGAACTTCCAACCAAAAATAGGTTCAATTCCAGGAAAAAAGAGTGTATGCCATGATCCTCCTCAAATTACCTTTAAATGGCCCAATCAAAGCCAACACAGAAGTATACATCCAGTTAGAACCAGAAGAGAACAAATTTACTTCCAACACCTTGTTGACAATTTCGACCTCAGCAAACTTTCAACAACACACCAAATTGTGGGTTCACACTGCTTTAAGATCATAAATTGCATCCACAGAAGCAAATTCTTTTAAGTCAGTTGATTTTTTGTGTGCTATAGGACAGAAACACTAAAGGCAACGTTTAACAGGGGTAAAGTTGGTTACTGGCACATGCACGTGAACAGGAACCTCCTTTGCTTAAATCTGGAAGAAAAAACTTGACGTCATATAGGATGGATTAAATCGGTGTTGAACATGTTGATTCACTATGGCACCCCACTTATTTGGGTTGCTGGTCAGGGCTGCAAGCGGCTTTAAAAGTTGTATTAAAACACCATATGTAAGACTTCATACAGTTGCTTCTTGTGTTTCTGAATATATACCATGCACTTATTCATTATTGTGCCGATGATCACCTCTCTTATTGCTGTTTACAGGTTCTTACTCTTGGAGGTGTATATTTGATATGCGTCGTTGGGGGCTTGTTTCCAAAATGCTTCCATGCTTCCAATATTTAAGTAAGTTGTAAAGTAGGAAAACATGTCTGCATTAGCTACCCAATAACATTAAAAAGGTTAAAGATAGACAATAGAACTTATTTAATTTGCGTATCTATTCTCTGTTAGGTTTTAAACTAGACGATATTTGATGGTGTCATTATGATCTCCATGAAAAGCCTTTAGGGTGCGTTTGGTACACTGGACAGGGACAGGACAAAACAGGACAGAGATCCCTGTCCCATGTTTGGCATGAATTTTATGTGGAACAGACAAAAACAGAGTGGAACAGGCCTGTTCCACCCCTACCCCATGGAAGAGGGTGGAACAGACTTATATTTTACCAATATAACTTCAAAATAAAACTTAATTCTCTTCTAAAACATCAAATAAGTCTCTCTTTTACATTTTATTCATTTTTTAAATTTTATTTATTGTATTTTATGTTTCTTAAACTTTCATTTTACTGTCCTCAAAATATTATTTTTATACGGTTTCTATATTTATATTAATTTATGTAATTTGTTATATATTAATAATAAAAAATAATATAGAAAAGAGATAAAAATAACCAGTTCTGTCCAGTCTTGTCATGTCTTACCAAACGCTGAACAACTGTCCTGTCCTGTCTGCGTACCATACGCACCCTTAGGGTGCATGTGTAATAGGATTATCAGCAAATTGAAAACCATTTTCCTGTTTTAGGAGTTTCCACTTAGTAGTGGAGACTCTCGGACAAGCCTATGACTCGATTGTCTACCCCTCGGACGATACTAATAATTTGCTATGTTTCTGTTGGTTTCAAATCATCTTCGCCTCAAAAAAGCAAAATTTGTGCATTCACTCAATGAAGTGAGTTTTTTGTGCAGAAATTTCTATGATTCATATATGTGTAAAGAAACGTGATCTTATCTGGTAGGAGTTTACACATCCTATATTGGATATTATTGGTCAGCTTGTATGCATTCTTGTGCATAATTGATGTACTTGGCTTAATTGGGCATGCTGCCTGTTTCAATGACAATGAGCTTTCCACTAGTTGCCATTCTACAGAGAGCAAGCAGGCTTGGTGTTGAAGCTTCAAATATTTGGATGCAAGTAAGTGGAAGCTGTTATGAGCATATTTTAGGGGCCTGTTACTAAACACTTACTTGACAAGTGCTGAACGCATGAATTTCCTCATCGGATGAACATGAGAAGGGACAAGAATCTTACCGGGTAAGAGCGATGAGAAGGATGGAGAGTCTTACACGGTAAGTGAGATGACGACTCTTACTMAAGTAAGCGCTTACCTAGTAAATTGTTGCATTCGATATGCTTTGATGTACTTTACGCATCTAAATAAATTATAGTGTTAACTCTTATTGGTAAGCGCTTACCGGGTAAGCATTTGGGTAAATGGCCCCTTATTTTTATTAGAGGTCTTTCTTCAAATTAGAAGTAGTGGTTTGTGGAAGAAATGCATGGGATGTTGGAATTCTTAAGAATAGGGAAAAACCACCACAAGGGCGACTTTGAGACATTATCATGTCATAAAGGGGATGAAAGAGGAATTTCAACTACAATTGTTTGTATTGTGATGTAGAGGGACATAACTTGAGGATAACTGGTAGGGCTGTAAATGAACCGAACGAACACGAATGGAGGCTTGTTTATGTTCGTTCGTTTAACTTAACCGAACAAACGAACCAACACGAACAGTAAACGAACGAAAATCTTTGTGTTCGTGTTCGTTCGTTTAGATATCAGGTGTGTTTGTGTTCGTTTATGTTCGTTCATTAACATGCTAAACGAACGAACATAAACGAATGAACTAAACGAACATAAATAAATGTTATTTGGTTTCAAAGTAAATAAACAAAAGATTATATATTAAATTTAATATATAAATGTACATAAACGAATGAATATAAACGAACGTTCACGAACGGTAAATGAACGAACGTTCACGAACGGTAAATGAACGAACGTTCACGAACGGTAAATGAACGAACGTTCACGAACATAAATGAACGAACGAGACTCTTGTTCATGTTCGTTCGTTTAACTAAACGAACAAAAAAATTTGTTCATGTCCGTTCATTTATTAAATAAACGAACTTCCCGCCGAACGGTTCGTTGAATGTTCGGTTCGTTTAAAGCTCTAATAACTTGTGTGTTGGGTTGTGCATTGCTTGTATTTTTTGTTTCTTTTTGTGCCCTCTTCTTAGTTAAGACCATCTTTAATAGGGACACCAAATCATCATATATGTACGTAAAATCTTCAATATATTGTTTTTATCATTAGATATATCATTAAATTCAAGATAGGCTAATAACTTTTCATATAACACCCTTTTTTCGAGTATTGCTTGATATAATAATTATTTTTAAGTTAATATTATCAACCACATCATTTTTATATAGTATGTCAATCCGTTCCACCGTAAATATTCCTTTAATATATAGGTTGACATCATTTGTATCACAATGTTGATTATTCAGAGTAACATTCTATGTAAATCGATACAAGTCAGTTGAGTTTTCTCTCATCTCATGTTAATGTTTTTTAGTTTTTTGTCAGTTCATTATATGTTACTGTCAAATTTATTCTTATGACAACCCGACTTGCAAATTTCTGAACTTAATTTGATAACATCACGCAACTTGGGTTGTATTCTAATAAGTCTTTGCTTCTTGAACCTCACCGTCTCTAGAAGGTGAGCCGATAAATGAATACCCAAGAACTAATTGGTTGATCATTTTTAAAATTGAAGTACCGATCGACACCACAATCTCTCAATGACAGCTTTTATCGAACACTTGGTGTTCATTATGAAACAAATAAATATTACATAAGAACCAAACACTAATAATCGATGAAAATTTAATACAAAACACCTTCTAGGTTCTAAGAAAACATTAATTTTTTTCATGAACTGTGTATGGAAAATCACTCCAAAACCGAAGCAAAGAAGCAAGAAATCACAAACGTTTGAAAAAACTAGAAAGTTTAGCATGACACCTGGTTGCGAAGGTCTCCAATCGAGAAGAGACGGACCAAGTTCACAAATACACCTAGAATCGATGAGATGGATCGATTATGTTCCGATTGAGGGGCCGTTTACCAAACGCTTACTCGGGCAAGTGAACACCAAGTCATTTTACCTTACCGGATAAATATGGTAAGGATCAAGAATCTCATTGGTGTAAGAGGGAGACAAGGACCAAGAGTCTTATCTGGTAAGTGAGCGCGATGACTCTTACCACGGTAAGCGCTTATGGGGTAAATTGTTGCATATGATATCGTTTTGGTGGACTAAAATCTTATCCGGTAACTAAATAACAGTGTTAAATTTTTCCAGTAAGCGCTTACCAGGTAAGTGTTTGGTAAACGGCCCCTGAATGAGGCTCAAATCAATTTATGTTTCTCAATTGAGAGAGACAAATCGTAATCCGGGACCAGTTGAGAGAAGACGCATATCTAGTTAGGAGAGCTATTGAGAAGTGACAGAGCATAAGAGGAGAAATAAGCGGTTGATTTATCACTTAACAATTCAGATGTCAATAGGAGCTTAGAAACTCTTATCACCCAAATAAACAAACACTCTTATTGGGCCGCACTCTTAACCGTTAAGAGTTAAAAGGTTAAGGGGCTGTTTGACAATTGTTGAATGATTTGGTGTAGAATGATTAAGTAGTCAGAATGATTAAGAGGCTCTCACGATATAATGCAAAATGAAATATAATTGTTTGGTAATTGTTTACAATGAAATTATAATGCTGAATGGTTAAGGGAACCACATGATATAAAATCATTCAAAGAGTTTTAGAACCATCAAGAGATAAACTTTTTTTTTACCAAACAAAATTTACCTCTTAACGGTTTAGAAGTTGTCTCTTAATGAAACTATTAAGAGGTAAACAAACAACCCCTTAAAAAGCTAATAAGAGGTAAATTTTAAAAAACATAGGTACAAGTAATATTAAAACCCAAATATGCAAAACTAAAAGTTAGAGTACTAAAAATGCTTATTTATGTCTAGTTGAGGGACTATTTTTGTAACTTACAAAAAGATCTACCACAGGCTATTCCAACTCCAAGTTTCGTTATTGCTACGTGTCCAGATACATCCCCCTCTCTGCCTTCTTCTTCGTCAAACCTACGCCATTCTCTTCCCCCCCAAATCTCATTCATCATTCATCAGTCATCATCATCGAGCCACCATTTTATCTGGAAAAAGGTACGCATACATTGATTACAAGTCATTGCGGATTAGGGTTTTTGATTGTAATTAATGGAACCCATAATCTCCGGTTACTTTCTCAATAACTGCAAATCCTACTTCGTTCTTGACTGTTGTAGCTGTTCTTGTCTCTGTTAAGATTGGGTAAACAAACTTCGTTTTCCCCGTTGTTTTCGTATAGAAATCTATGGATTTGACCCGAGCTCCCCAATCGAAACTATCGTTAGGGTTTGTACCTCACTCTTCTCACAGTAATGAAATAGCCAACGACACTGTATCGTTTCAGATCGATTCGAGTTTTCGAAGTCCTCCCCACCACCTTGTTTCTGGTGTTCCTCTTCAATTGATGGAGCAACAGACCACACCCGAGAACAAAAACGTCGATTTGAATGAGAAGCATCAGCAGACGAACGCTGGGAGTATGGATTTGAACGAGGAGAGCAGAGTTGGGGGAGAAGAAGAAGACGAGGATAGGGATGTTGAGGAGTTTCGGATTTTAGGGCATTCTATGTGTTTGAAAAGGCGGAGGGATAATAACAGCAACAGCAGCTGTGCCACCACTGATTCGGCTTGTTCTAACATCATGTCAAAACGGTGTCATACCGAGCAGAACAGGCAAGATCAAAGTCTTGAATCACGTAGACAGTCTGTTCGAGCGTGGGGGAACCAGTCCCTTCAGACTGCAGATCCTGATATATTTGAGTTATTGGAAAAAGAGAAGCAGAGACAATACAAAGGGATTGAATTAATAGCTTCGGAAAATTTTGTTTGTAAAGCAGTTATGGAAGCGTTGGGAAGCCATGTGACAAATAAGTATTCTGAAGGCATGCCACGTGCCAGGTACTATACTGGGAATCAATACATCGATGAGATCGAAATTCTTTGTTGCCAACGTGCTTTAGTTGCTTTTGGTCTTGATTCTGATAGTTGGGGAGTCAATGTTCAACCCTATTCTTGTACGTCTGCTAATTTTGCAGTCTATACTGGTTTGCTATCGCCTGGTGATAGAATTATGGGGTTGGATACCCCTTCTGGAGGTAACACGAGTCATGGGTACTATACACCTAATGGAAGGAAAGTTTCGGGTGCTTCAATTTTCTTTGAAAGTCTTTCATATAAGGTTAACCCACAGACAGGCATTATAGATTTTGACAAGCTTGAGGAAAGGGCTCTTGATTTTCGCCCAAAGATACTTATTTGTGGTGGGAGCTCATATCCTCGGGAATGGGACTATTCTAAGTTTAGACAGATCGCTGACAAGTGCGGTGCAGTCTTGATGTGTGACATGGCTCAAATTAGTGGTCTTATTGCTGCCAAGGTAATTTTTTTTGGTAGTTACTAAGTTGATGTTAGGTGCCTGTCATTACTTGTCATTTTGGTTAGGGCATGTATGTTAGCATCTTAAGGAGCTTGTACAACTTTATCCATACAGGACTTAATTGAAAACCAACCACACAGCCCTAACCCATTATCCGTGTCGATAATGGGTTATGCTGGTTATGCTGTTTATCACTATTTGAGCTTTATTGAGCCTTGAGTTTCATTTTGGCTCAGAGTTATCCACTTAAGGTTACTCAATGATATAGCTGCAATATCCATGTTTGCTTGAAAATAGTACTTTTCAGCTATTTTTTCCTTTCCATTCTTTCACTTGGTCAAATAATGATGTCATATTGAGTGTTCTAATTCATGCTGTTTTCGTTATAGTCTTTAGTATGCAGATTTTTTAGGTGCAATGATTGAGTTTATAGGCTTCTGGATTGCATATATGAATTGCTTATTGACATCATGCTATAGTTTGGCAGGCCATGTTGATACATTTTGTTTCTAACTGTCAGTTTGTTTATCAGTAGACATTTGGGACTTTACATTTTTAAGGGAGTCAATTTCATGTGATACATTAGTGAGTCGGCCTTACCAAATACTACAGATTTGCTATTGAGTAACAAGAGGAACATTTTTCATCTCTTTACAGTTGCTACAATTTCTTGTTTGTGTAATGGTTTTTATTTTCTTTAATAATTGCTATTCATGAAGATAGGGTTGGTTTCTTTCCATCTATCTATATGTTTTCATAATTTCGTCGTTAATGTTTTATAGGAATGTTCAAGCCCCTTTGAATTTTGTGACATTGTAACTTCAACTACTCATAAAAGTCTTCGCGGCCCTCGAGGAGGTATAATCTTTTATAGGAAGGGTCCTAAGTCTAGGAAAAGAGGAATGCTTTTGAATCAAGGTGATGGCAGTGACAGATATGACTTTGAGGAAAAGATAAATTTTGCTGTATGTCCTGCACTTCAAGGTGGGCCACACAATAATCATATTGCTGCCCTTGCAATTGCATTGAAACAATTGGCTACTCCAGAGTACAAGGAATATATGCAACAGGTGAAGAAAAATGCTCAGGCATTGGCATCTGCTTTGTTGAGGAGAAACTGCAGGCTGGTCACAGGGGGGACCGACAATCATTTGTTACTTTGGGATCTTAGAAATCTTGGATTGACCGGTACAAATCCTCTATTTCATCTTAATACCTTACTTTTTCTTCTCTGAATTCTTAATTGTAATATTGCAATTTGTTTGCTTTAGGATCCAATATTGAATTCATCAGCATTTCATCAATAGTTCACTTTTCACTAAAAGGATAATGTAATGACTAAGGAATTGCACCCCAAGCAGTTATGAAAGATTCCTATCCCCTCCTCTAAACTGAATGTGGATGTTTAAGTGCTGATTTTGTTTTTCTGCTTTGATATTTTGATATGAAATTTGGTGGGTTTCAATTGGAAATATTCAAGTACCATTTTTTTATTTATTGTCAAGAAGATTAAGACACAAGTACTAGTTAAATAGAGTTGTCTGACAAGTGAAAAGTTGTGTGGTCACTACTACATTGTAGAAGTGTTATGACATGGAACCGAAACAGATGGAATTATGCATCTTCTGCATGGTTATTGAACATATACTCTGTTTCCAGTAGGTTCTTGTGGGATCAATAAACCCAGGAGATAATAAAATAATTTCTGCTGGTGTGTCTGGTGCAATGTCTTTAGTCTCGGGTACATGTTTGTTTTTGTCCCTTGTTGGAGTTTAATTGCTTTCATGTGGTTTTTTTGTCTTATATTGTGCAATTTATTTCTTTGTTATACCCTATATATTTTTCTTTCATATGTTTGTTTGAACATCTTTAAAAGCGAATGAAAATTGGAGTTTATGTTGCAAACAACACTAGTTTTTCCTCCCCCATGATTAGAGCCCGCTTTAAATTTATAAAATCTAATATAGTAGGCTCTTTTGTTCTGGATCCAATTCTTTTTTTCTATTATAATTTTTGAAGTTTAATGTATTCATTTGTTTTTATTGTAACAAAAGCACGTATATTGAAATCAGAAGGTAGCTAACTCTTTTAACACTCGAGCATTATATTTGGAATAGGAGTTTAATTACTTGCAATCTGCTAAAACGAGTCTGTCCAACCTCTATTAGATCGCAAAGAAAATTACTGTCTGAATGACACATATGCTGCAAGTAAAGCTCATCAAGAGGAAAATCATGGTGGTAGACATTCTGTGTTGCATTATTTGTTCATGAAAGTTTAATCCCACAATGTATCAATTGGATTTTGGATGTCTTTCTTCTTTCCCATTGCCTTTCCACCATTGGGTTTCCTGCTTGTATGTGCTAATGGTGTTCTTGAGGGAATTGATGCAGTGTATATATCCCTGGTGGTGATTAATTAATGTCGTGTTTTCTTTTTGCAGGCAAAAACTTAGAGAAAGTATGCGAGATGTGTCATATTACCGTGAACAAAATTGCCATATTTGATGATAATGGCACTCTCATCCCAGGAGGAGTGAGGATCGGTGAGTAGAATTTATTTACTGTTTTTGTTGGTTTCAGACAGAGGTTTTGAATTTATTTATAGAAAGAGTGGACATATGTGCATCAATGATAGTGATGAATGTAATGTTTGCTCGAGTCAGGTACTCCTGCTATGACGTCACGAGGGTGCCTGGAATCGGATTTTGAGACGATGGCAGATTTTCTGTGTCGAGCAGCTCAAATCACAAGTTCGGTGCAGAGGGAGCATGGGAAAATGGTCAAGTGTTTCTTGAAAGGTGTTGAAAACAACAAAGACATTGTTGATCTTGGAGGGCAAGTTGAGAAGTTTGCAACTCAGTTTGCAATGCCAGGCCAAGATTTGTAGGAGTAAAGTTTAAGGTAATACACAATTTATTGTATGCATCATCATCATCATCATCATATATGTGTTTGAGAAAGAAAAGAAAAAGAAGGGGTTTATTTGCATACACCATTATCATATAATTTTTTATTGACTTTTGGGTTAAATGAAGAAAATAGCAGCACTTTTTCCCTTTTTGTTTTATATTGTTTGTAATCACATATCTCTATAATCCTATAATGTTAATGTTATGTTATTAAAGTTGAGTATTGTAAATGGAGAAAGACATTGATGGGTTCTAAATGTATTTGTATTTATTGTATGTGGGAGATTTGGAATTTAGTTAGTTAGAGGCCGTTTACTGAATGCTTACCCGGGTAAGTGCTCATATTACCCGGTAAGAGCAAGACAAGGAACAAGAGTCTTACCCAGTAAGTAAATGCGACGACTCTTACCATGGTAAGAGCTTATAATGTAAATTATTGCATACACTGCTGTTTTGATGGACGGAAATCTTATCCGATAAGTAAGTAATAGTGTTAAATTTTACCGATAAGCACTTATCGGGTAAGTTTTTGGTAAACAGCCTCTTGGTTAGGTGCTGTTTACCAAACGCTTACCTGGGTAAGTGCTTACCAAGTCATATTACTTTATCGGATGAATATGTGGACTAAAAATCTTACCCGGTAAGAGCGAAAACAAGAATCGAGAGTCTTACCCAGTAAGTGAGGACGAAGACTCTTACCATGCTTAGCGCTTATTGTGATAAATTGTTGCATACGATGCGTTTTAGTGAATAAAATCTTACCTTGTAAGTAAGCAATAGTGTTGAATTTTATCGTTAAGTACTTACCGGGTAAATGTTTAGGTAAACGGCCAAGTTTGTTTTATATGTCCTGGTCTAGGATAAAATAAAGGCTTTTATTTGAAACAAAGGCCAGCCAAGTCTCTTTTGATTCAATATAAATGTGTTTTTGAGTTTTTCAAACAATTGTTCATGTTCCACAGTAGGTTTTTTCAATATTTTGTGGATTTTTATTTGCTTTTTTAATTAAAACTTTTTACCTGCTTAAAAAGTTTAAAATAAATTATCTTCGATATTACATTCATCTCGATATAGTTTTTGCCTTTTTGTTTTTAACCTTTTTTTACATGAAATGATATATATATGTTATATTTATTATGAATATTTATGTACGTTCAAGTGAGAACAACAGTTGCACACCATAAGTCTGTAACTTGATATCACATTTTTCAATAATTTCTTTAACGTCGTAAGACACCACGTTCTTTGTCACCGTAACCCAACACCCATCGAGACTGATTGAGAACTCATCGAGACCGAGAGAGAACCTATCGAGAATTCTTTCGTTGACTTGGTATGTGTTAAAAATAACATACCACATTCATTTTTCATCGAGAACCAATCAATTGATTTATTATTTGTTTGCGTCTAAAACCATATATACCATCACTTTTGTATTTTATCGAGAAGGATCGGGAACCCGTCTAGACCAATCAAGAACACATCAAGATCGATCGACAACCCATTATGATTGATCGACACTAATAGGGACTAATCAAGAAACTATCCATTAATTTGATGTGTGTTTGTTTGTGTAAAATCATAACCTACTACTTTTAACTTTTATCGAGATGGATTTGGAAATCTATTGAGATGACTCAGAAACTCATCAAACGAGAACCCAATAAAGAAAAAAAATGAAAAACTAGAGTATGTAGCGTTAAAACTGTAGTATATTCATGATGAATATTATAGGGAAAATTAATATTTATGATAAATATCATACTCATATAGATACTAGAGAGTTATTGTATACATATGATTACATAAAAATATTCATGATGAATAATATATATATATATATATATATATATATATATTCATGATTAATGTTAAAGTGAAAATGTATATTCATGACGAATATCATGCTGATGTATGAATATTAAAAAGTTATAATATATACGTGAACATATATAAATATTCATGATGAATAATATGTATCATATTGATGTATGAATACTAAAAAGTTATTTTATATACGTGAATATATATATAAATATATATGTATATATATATGTATATATATATATGTATATATATATGTATGTATATATATATGTATATATATGTATATATATATATATTCATGATTATATTCTTGATGGATGCTATAATGAAGACGTATATTGGTAATTAATATCACAGTGATGTATGAATACTGAAGATTTGTTGAATACACGTAAAAATACATAACTATTCATGATAAATGTTATAGTAAGTTGTATATTCATGATGAATATCATACTATTGTATGAATATTAAAGAGTTGTTGTAAACATATGAATGTGTATATTCATAATGAATATTACATAAATATACTATATGACGTAAAAAACGTTAAAAACATAAAAAAAAGCTATATTGAAGAGAATGAAACTCTTGATTTTTTGATGTAATTTGTTTGATTAAAATATTAATTATTTTAAAGATAATTTAGTTTACAAATTAAGGGGTAAAAGTTTTAATTAGAAAAGAAAATAAAAAGTCAAACTTGATAAGCGTAAATCTTAACTTTGATTTTTTCCTCTAATAACTTCTTAATAACCTTTTCATGTTTTAACCACTGATTAGTTTTCTAAATTTCTATCAATGGCCAAGATTTGTTCTCATGTTCACAATGAAAAATAAGTTTTTATTTGAACCCACACATACACACACACACACACACACACACATATATATATATATATATAGAGGTTAGTTATTATACGACCATTGACATTTGCGCAACCAATACAATCTAATCTCAACCGTCCATTTCATTTGATTAATATGTGATTTCATAGAAGTTTTTATTGTTTGCTAATATAAAGTATTGATCATAATTAATGAACCATATTCATCTTTCATAAATATTCAATTCTTAATAAATGAACTCTCATCATTTCCATCAGTATCTTAATTTATTGGGTTGCATTGATTGTACAAATGCGATGAGTTGTATTTGAAACGA
>NC_037529.1:58669171-58670763 GCF_001531365.2 Cynara cardunculus var. scolymus | reverse complement strand
TATGCAAACCACTTTCAACCAATAGAAAAATTCCGTTTTTTATTTGATTTTAATAAGTAAGGGTATAATGGTCAGTTCATCGTATATTGATTAATATTGGAAGATAATAACTACTGTTAATTATGAAAATGTATTAATGGAAACGTTTCATATGGAAGGAGGTAAAATCTTTTTTCTTAATATAATTTTTTACCATTAAATTATTATTATTATTTTATTAAATTATACTTATTAAAATATGAATTGTAAAAACAGTAGAATATGAAACCTGTGTTCTTTTTTTTTCTTGATTTAATGAAACAGTTTCATTAACGGTTACTGAATTAGTATTGAAACAAAAAAATAATGAAACAGTTTCATATTTTTGATTTAATGAAACAAAATCTTTGATTTAGTATTCAAAATGTTTCATTATTTTTTGTTGATTATAGTATGTTTTATGTTTCATAATTCATTAGAATATACCTAATTCATTGTAGGTGACAAGAAATGAACTGTTTCACCCTTTATAGAACAAACTTATTTGACTCCTTGCCACCTACAATGAAAGACGAACCGATTGTCATGTAGTGTTGAACGATAATTGCCAACTGTTTCATTAACGGTTATTGAATTAGTATTTGACTATTAATAATTTCTAATCAAAATAATTTTAAAACAAAAGAAATCGTAATAAACGATGAAACATATAAAAAATGAAACATTTTTATAAATTTAATGAAACATTTTAAAAATTGAATATTTTTTTAATTTAATGAATGTTTTTCATGCATAAAACGTTTCGAAATATTAATAAATTAAATTCATCAGTAAAATTGTGTTCATGGTCACTATTGAACATGACATTCGTTTCATTACTCGAAGTATATATATTTTTTCAATGAAACAAACACATATTTCATATTCTACTGCTTTTACAGTTCATATTTTAATAAGTATAACTTAATAAAATAATAAAAAATATTAATGGTAAAAAAATTATATTAAGAAAAATTTTTTACCTTCTTCCATAAGAAACGTTTTTGTTAATACATTTATATAATTAACAATAGTTATTAGGATATACCTAATTCATTGTTGGAGATTTGACAAATTTGCCCTTTTTTAATTGAAAATTGAACTTTTATTTTTTTATTTCCTAATATAAACTCATTTAACATTGACCATTGATGGAGAAAATGTATGAATGAGATTGGTTTGTAAGGTTTTCACAAATGAGTGTGGTTTGCAATTGATCCCTCCCCTCTCTCTCTCTCTCTCTCTATATATATATATATATATACACACACACTATATTATAAAGCATTTGACAAAAACTATTAAAAATCATTTTTTATGCATGAAGTACTGTTTATTGATGCATATTACTTAAAATTCATAATTACAAGTAAATTGTGCATAAGTACAACTTATTAAAGCTTTATGTTTGAATTTGTGTAACTAACTACGGATAAACATAATCAAATAGAGGATAAACATCTCATTTTAAAATAAAGAAAAACTAAAATATAATTAGGATAATTATTAAGTTCTAACAGAATACTTAATTATTATCTTTATAAAAAAATATATTATTAAACCTAAATCAAATC
>NC_037529.1:58653025-58666961 GCF_001531365.2 Cynara cardunculus var. scolymus | reverse complement strand
TTTTTTATGTAATTTCTTTAATTTTTTTAATTATAATTTAATTTAAGTTTAATAATGAAATAATTTATTTTTGATTTAATAATATAAATTTTATAAAGACAATAATTAAGTATTCTGTTATTTTAGATTTTTTATATTTAAAATGAGATGTTTATCCTGTATTTGATTATGTTTATCTGCAGTTAGTTACACGAATTCAGATATGTAGCTTTAATAAGTTGTATTTACGCAAAATCTGCTTGTAATATTGAGTTTTAAGTAATATGCATTAATAAACAGTACTTTACGCATAAAAAGTGGTTTTAAAGAGTTTTTATCAAAACTTTATAATATCGTATAGATAATTTTCTTATAAAAATAATAATTAATTATTTTGTTAGAAATCGATAATTATTCTAATTATATATTATATTTTTTATATTTTAAATTGATATGTTTATCTTTTATTTGATTATGTTTATACGTAGTTAGTTACACGAATTCAAACATAAAGCTTTAATAAGTTGTATTTATGCATAATTTATTTGTAATCTTGAATTTTAAGTAATATGCATCAATATAAAATACTTTATGTATAAAAAATAGTTTTTAAGAGTTTTTGTCAAATACTTTATAATATAGTATAGATAAATTAAGAAAAAAGAAACTCAAATAAAAGATTTCTTAATCATTTTTATTATTACATTTTATTCATAAACTAAATTCTATAAATTAACCCAATAAACATGTTTTGTGATGTAAAGTGCACGCCTTAAGCTTCTAGCATCATTCCTGCATTAATGGGTGAAGGGAGTGTTGCTTTAGGTAGATGACAATCTAAAGAAGAAGACCAAGGTAGTGGTTATGGTTTGGTTTCTGCCATGAATAACAGATTTCGTTTATTGTTTTGCTCACTTCTGGACTGCTATGCTTTTGATATTGGTTATAATTGAACATAGTATAAAGGCGTAAGCATCTGTTTGATTACACCTGTGCAGTATTACTTTAAGCTTTGTAGATGTATATACCATCATATACATATTTTTGTATATACCGCCAAACCCTAGACTTCCGGATATAACAACGAAAACGACGATAACAATCCAAAATCCATCCAAATGCAATCTGTTGTGTTCAATTAGAAACTACAGAAATTAAATTAAACGGGAATAGAAAACAAATATGAACCTGTAAACTGCAATCTTTTCCAGTCGCTGCGATTACGAACGAATACCTCAATTGTGCCCACACGAGATCTCTTTGCAATGGTGCGAATTAGGGTTTACTGAATTTGTTCTTGAACAAAGAAGTTGGCTAAAGAAAAAAAGAAATAGATTACCTCCTCTAATTCTGGATTGACGCTAATGGATTGAAAATATGTCAAATATATACGCATCTCTAAATTCTGTTGGAGTCGATTATCTCAATCGTAATCTGGAACCGATGAAATCTAATCTGGAACCGATGAAATCGGATAGAGATGAAATCGTTTAGGTAGGGAATTGGGTTTCTGTTGGCGATGAAATAGGATAGGGATGAAATTTAAGAGTTTTTAAGAGTTTTAGCCAAATGCTTTATAAGATAGTATAGATAGAGGCACTACAAATGAAAACCGTGCATTTCTCAGAAACCGTGTAAACTAATTTCGACCAATAGAAAATTTCTATTTTTTTTCTAATTAAATTCAATCATTAAGGGTATTTTGGTCATTTACATTGTTTTATATTAAATATAGAAGTTATTAATAAATCTTAATTAAAAAAACGTAATAAAGAAAACTTTATAAATGGTAACATTTAAATATTTAATTATATTATAATATTAAAAATTTGAACTTTTAATATTGTGTGGCGATTGAATCATTTCCAGAATCATGAAGATTGTAAGGTATTAGAGCAATGAATTCATTAAATCAATATTAAAATAAAAAATTAATGTTCATGAAACAAGTTTCATAATGGTGAAAATGGTGCATGGCGTAATTGAACAATGAGTAGTGAACTGGTTTCGTGGTGAAACCCGTTTCATAAACGTTGAAGTTGATGCTTAGAGTAAGTGAAACGGATTATGAAACGGGTGCATCATGTAAGCGGTGTATGATGAAACGGGTGCATGATGAAATCGGTGCGTCATGAAATAATTGCATGATGAATAGGGAACATAATTTTTGTAGGTGTTTGAAGAAAGTGAAACAATTTCAGAAAATGAAATAAAAAGCCTGATTCATTAGCGAAAAGTGAATCAAGTTCATTATCAATATCGTGAACTGTCAAATGACTCATCAAACCATGAGTGCCGATGAAATTGGTGAGTGAAGACATTGAAACTATTTCATGTTTTATAATAAAATTTTATGTAATTAATAAACAATGAAACAATTTCATTATAATAAAATTAATTACGTTGATTAGTTTGTTGATGAAATTGTGAAACCATTTCGTTCATATAATCTAATTCAATTTTTTCTTTATTTCTATTCAAACGATTCATTATATAGAATTGACTATGGTGTGTTTTATCTATATTTTTGATATATTTTATTGATGAATGTTATTTTAAAAAATGTTAACGTAAAAATAATATATTACTTTACAAAATAAATTTGGTTCATTAATAATATGATATACAGGATATAGTTGCTTTGATTAAAAAATACTATGAATTCATTGTATTTAAATGTTTACCATTTTGCCCTTAATGTTGTTATAAAAATAAAAATTTAATATATTTTTTTAATTTCTTAAAATAAACTAAACTAATCTGACCATTATCAAGAAAATGGATGAATGAGATTGGTTTACATGGTTTACACGGTTTACACAAATGGGGGCGGTTTTCATTTGATCTGGAGGTTTACATTGCAAACTATGTTATTTGTACAAACCATACAAAACTCATTCAACCAATCATAATTTTTTATTTTTTTTCTAGTTTTTTCATTTTTTTTTTGTAATTATGAGAGATTGATTAATCATTTTTATTGTGGAAGATGTTAATCATGGATATTATCATCTTCGTTATATTAATTTTAAAGAAATACATGAAACAGTTTCAGTAAAATTTCATAAGTATTATATGAAACAATTTCATAACGATATATGAAACAATTTCATAACGATATATGAAACAACTTTATCTACAAAAATATTATATTAAGCAATTTCATAATATTAAACAATTTCATAAAACAAAATCATTAAATTAAACAATAAAATCGACGGATAAGGGTGGTTTGCACGGTTTGTACAAATATGAGTGGTTTGCATTTGATCGCTACTCTACACACACACACACACGCACACGCACACACACACGCACACGCACACACACAGAGAAGGGTACTCGTGCAATGCAACGAGATATATCTTCATTTTATTTTTTGTCTTTGTTGATATAATAAGCTCTATGTGGTTTTGAGAAAGATTGTTTTTACTTTCGAATAAAAATAAATTTGAAGATATCATAAAATTTTGAAAAAATCGATATTAATATCAAATTAACTATTTAAAAATTCTCGTTTTTTTGTACAACTTCTTTAATTCAATTTTTTATTTTAATTTAATTTAGGTCTAATAGCGAAGTAATTTATTTTGGCTTAACAATATAATTTTTAGAAAAAACAATAATTATGTTAGAACTCAATGGTTATTCTAATTATATATTAGATTTTTAATATTTAAAATGAGATGTTTATCATGTATTTGATTATGTTTATCTACAATTAGTTATACGAATTCAAAAAACCTAGTTCTGGAAATAAAGTTTCACATTTTACTTACGTCCCAATATCATTACAAGTAGGGTTAGAATAAGAGTTGGGTTAGCCATGTTGAAAACATTTAAACAAACTAATCAAATTAGTTTATTATTTGAAAATTTTCAACTCAATCCAACTCAAATCATACGGGACCCAACCCAACCCAACTCAATCCAAATCATATGGGTTGAATTGGGTTGGTCGGATTGATACTTTCTTAATGTATAAGTCAAATTAGAAAGGAATGATCTTGTTGGTGCATATGTGCTATATTTCATTTTGATGATTACAAACAATACGAGTATTTGAATTAACCTCTCAGCTTGATGCGCATATATGTATTTGAATGTTTCGAGCTCAAATACGATTTACGATAATGTAACTTAAACCAAGTTAGGTTACAAAATCTATACAACATAACTGTCTAAACATAAATACTGAACCTTAATAGATATGGTAAGTATGTACGCCTGCCATTTTCCTATTTCCAACATTAAATCTTCTGTTCCTAAGATGCATACTATAGTTAACTTAAAAGCTCAGTAATTTCATGGTTTGTGTGAAAGGAATAATTTCACAGTACACAAATCAACTTGTAAACTCTGTATTAAAAAGTACGCGGTTTCTGAAAAGATGCAATGTTGAAAGACATGAGATCTCATATTTTTTTTGTCAGGTATGGATCATTTTGTCACTGACAAACCCTAGGTTGAACTTTTTGTTCTGTTCGATCACCCAGTTATCTGGGTCATGCCACTTGTCCATGACTTAATGGTCAAACGCCCAGCCCTTAAAACTGATCATAAAACTGTCTTATGACATGAAATGCTAGAATTGTTTGAAAACAATAAACATAAAGCATGGACCTGGTCATAAATAACATACATGTAAAATATACTATAACATGTATGAAAAATGAAACATTGTGCATATAAACACATTCACCATACAAATCATATAATGCTCAAAATAATTTACATATAAGTATGCATCATATTGTAAGTCTCATGAAGACTCAACTGTCCGTGTAGATCGACTACTGATAGCTCCTGATTGAAAACCTACAAATTTCATATCTCCACATCAAATTAATGACTTGATATCTCTCAGAGTCAACTATAGTCAAAATCGACACGACCTAAAGTCAAACTCGAAACCCTCTTAATATGTCTCAAATATCTACATTTGATCTCTTCGTTAAAATCCTTGTGGTATAAACGAGGTAAAAGTCAACCTTTTGCAACTTCAACTAGCTTTAGTTAAACCCCAAGTTTAAAACTCGATGACGCTCCACAATGTCAAATTAATCATTATGTAACTATATAAAGTTACCATTTCGGATTAAAACATTTTAATATTATTTAAACCCAAAGACGACACATTTTAATCCCGTTATTAAATCTTTAATAAAACGATTTATTGTAATTATCCCCTTAGAAATAAATAACTAAAATATCAAGTCCCAAGCCATGTCAGCAATTTTTATAAAGCAAAATACCTAAGTATTGCTTATAATACCAACTCTTTGTTGGGTTACGGGATCTCAAGCATAGCGGAAAATAAAACCATAACCCTCCAAGGACCCATACGAACCAGAATAAATCGGGTGTTTCGAAATTATACCTCACAGTTAGCAAAACTTTGGATCACAGCAACAAACAAAGCTTGATGCCTCCACGGTATCCACGCGAACAATCCGAATCCTTTGCCTTCTCGTGATGCTAGTCACGGTTTCAAAACTTAGAAAGAAAAGGGAGCATATTGTTGTAAGTGGTTTTAGGAGAGAGAAAATTGCAAAACCAAAAACTCCCTTGCATAAAAAAATTGTCATACATTTTATATGGATATGGGATGTATGGCCTAACCATCACCATACCTCCACCATGCCTCCACCATGCTTGAGTGTAAGACATTCCATGCACCATCACTCTCTTACAAGCCATACCTAGTCATCTTTATTTATGTCCAACATAAATAATATCTGGTTTTATTTAATCAGATTAAATCGATATATATAAGATATGATAATTAAACATTTTAATTATTGAAACTCCTTATTCGAATATGTTCAAAGCGTGTGACCCAATGGGTTCTCGACATGTTGACAATAAATATAAATATCATATTTATAGTTATAAACGATGAGCGGTATCTAGCAATACATCACCGTTACCCAAATGACGAGAATTAGTGATACAACAAATTATCGGTTTGTAGTCARTTTTAGTTTTACATATTTAATTCTTTTGTCCTTGATGTCCATGTTGAACACGAGACATTGAATGTGTCATTCTCGTTATGTCCAATCTCTAGTTTCTTGATTCCTTAACATATTAATAAAAAATAGATGATGATATCTCATATCAATTATCTACGCATGCATGCATTTCTTTAGTATATATTTATCAAGGGGCCCAGAAACATCACTCCCGTCATAAAGGAGGGACAAATCCTATCTTGATACATGCTAATTCTATCATGTGATATGCAGCATACCCAACTATCATTCTGTCACCCAGTTACGGAATGATTAGAATAAATGTCAAAATACATTAYTYASAYAYAACAAACTCCATGTTCTCAAGTCAAAGAATTACATGTACATTGACCATATGAGAAACACTTATGACACTCACATGACATCCAATGAAGTGTTCTCATAACGAATTACGTCCGATACACAAAGTCTCCATTTTGTACCCATATGCAGATTCGATATCTCTATATGAATCCCTACGTATGCTAGTCATTATCATATTACTTCAACCTTAAACCCGAAATAATATTTAACTAGGGACATTTAGAATACATTATTCTAAGGTTATTTATTATGAATAATTAAAACACAGAATATAATATATACATAATAAAATGGGCAATGCCTTTATATTTATCAATTTCATGAAACAAACTCAAAGTTACAATCATCATATGATTGGTTTTTGGGCATTCACTAACACTCTTAACCACAAGGGTGGTGTCTGATTGGTTTGAGCTTGACTCCAAAAGTAAAAAATACCAGGAGGTCCCAGGTTCAAATTCAAGTAGGAATAAAAATCCCCTTGTGGCCACGAATGTTCAAATGCGGTGACTCCAGGCTATCTGCAAAGCAGATGGTCGCCCTGGGATTAGTCGGCTCGCATAGCAAGTTGGATGTCCAGGTTAATAAAAAAAATACCAACCCTTTAATTACAGGGGCATTTTGGTAATTTCATAAGCTCTAGAAATTAAAACCGGATTGAACTTACATTTCATAAAATCTAACGACCTCTCTAAAATTTCTAGAATAATTATCGTTGTTGAACTCGAAATTTTAGTAATAATAATAAATTTCCAGTGTACCGAAAGAACAAATAATATCATTAGACGGGTGACGAATGTTCTTCCACACTCAACTCGATACAACTCCTTTTCGTTTTAACCAAATAAAAATAACAAGACCATCTATGACTACGATTTTTCAAGATTTTGATCTCGATTTTTACTCGTTATCTTGTTCTGTTTTCTTTATTCTTTTTGCACCGAATCATTAGTAACATTTTTACCAACATTTTAACATAAAGAACACAAATTTTTGTTAAGAAACGAGTTTCATTTTCGCGGTTAAAGTTTAGCTTTTTAAAACTAAAATCCAACAACTTTGAATACCAAATCGATTCATGAAAACATGAATCTAAGATATGAGATTACTGGGGTTCGATAAAGAACTTCAAAACAAAGCTATTGATATAAAATTCACAAGATTGAGTTGAATATATTACCTCAAATTAAAGAACTAACACTTAGGGGCCGTTTACCAAACACTTACCTGGGTAAGCGCTTACCAAGTCGCATTATCTCACCAGATGAATATGGTAAGGACCAAGAATCTTACCCGGTAAAAGCGAGACAAGGATCATGAGTCTTACCCGGTAAGTGAGGGCGACGACTCTTACCACGGTAAGAGCTTACCGGTTAAATTGTTGCATACGATGTTGTTTTGGTGGACTAAAATCTTACTCGATAAGTAAATAATAGTGTTAAATTTTACCGATAAACACTTACCGGATGTTTGGTAAATGGCCCCTCAATCAATTTTCTTATTTTCTTATAAAATAGGTCCCTCAAGTTTGTACCTTTTGTTGTTTTGCAGTCCTTAACTTTCTAGAATGTACACTTTAATCCCTATTGATATAAAAGTTGTAACTTTTGCGGTCTAAGTGAACTTAAACCTATCTATTCACTTATCACTTTCATTAAATGACATAATTGACTAATTTCAATTATTTTATTTTCATTTTTGGTCCAATAAAATAAAAACTCATTTTATTTTATTGCCCTTTTTTCTTTCCTTTTCATATTTATTTATTTACCCTATTTTTTTGTATCACATAAATCATGTTCGCATGAGAAATCAACGAATGAACGGCGTCGTGAGTTTCATACAATATTACGCTCAATAAGTCGAAATCTTGGAAATCGTGCCATATGCTTCGAAAAGTGTGCCAAGCTGAACACAAAGAAAAATATCGAGAGCGCACCAATTACCTATTCAAGATTCCGACTCGACAAATGAAATATTGACAGCACTGAGTGGTATTTATTAATCTCTAATCGGGTTCATTACCAATTAATTTTATAAAACTGTTTTTACAAAATATGAGAGTAAAATAAATCTTTTAATGTCTTGACAAAATCAAATAATGTAGTCAGGTATGTTTGCCAAATCTTGTGAAAATATTAAAGAATTTTAGTGTATGGGGTTGTACATGGGTTGGGTTGACCGGCTTGAAGGCATTTAAACAACTCAACCCAATATTTAAGGTTTGAAAAATCTCAACCCAACTTAACCCAAGCAAAACTACAAACCAACCCAACTCAACCCAAGCAAAACTACAAAACAACCCAACCCAAAATTGTGCGGGTTAGGTTGGATTGATCGGGTTGAAACTTTGATATATCATTTTGCAATCTAGCTAGGTGTTTATCTTTTAACGAAGTAAAATCAAAATGGTAACATACAAAAAGGTTAACAAACTCAAAAAAGAAAGTTGAAGTTTCATGCAAATAAGAAAGTAAAATTTCGGATACAGTTGTAATATAATTTTGAATACATCTAATTACGGATTAATCTAATGTCTAATGTACATATGTTAATCAATGACTTAAGAATCATAGTATATCCAAGTATAGAAAGGCATCGGATTTATCGGGTTGGGTTGGGTTCAAATCACCTTAACTCAATAGATGCGGTTTGGCCTACTCTCGGTATGGACTAGCCCTTAAGTTTAAGGTGAACCGCATACATCTTGTGTAACATATCCCTTCCTTATCTATTTATATTTTGTCATATTTGTGGTGATTTGTTGTTAGTCCTATATTCAGGGATTTGACATTTTGATCTTTGTATTCAAACAATTTCTTCCGTTTTATAATTGTTCGAACTGGTTAAAATTTAAAAAACGTTAAATTTTCAACTCTTACAACCTTTCCTCCCAAGGTTACACTAGAAACCTATTTAAATACAACGATTACAACATAAGAGAAGCAATGTTTTCAATGTGTATCGTCCCTATCTTACCTCCAGATGTTGGGCATTGAAAGTGATGTGGCAACGAGGTTTATCCGTTTKCTCTTCATTAGCGAGAGAGAAAGAGATGGGCTAAGACGGCGCCTTGCATATGGGTAGCAAGAGGGCGCTTAGACCCCGACGGTGGGGCCTTATGGGGAAGGGCCTAGCCCAATAGGGACAATGTCACACCCCGCTAAAGCGGAAACCCGAGGAGTGATACTTCAAGATTTCACAGCGATAGGGCGAAAACAACACCAATTGTCCTGACAAATACATAACATGTAAAGTCCGAAATTACATCATACAAGTTCAAATTTTTAACAACATGGTGTAAGCAAAGTTTTCAACAAAAAGATTTCAAATACAAAAATGGTTGATGTCGTTGCGCCCCAAACATAAACGATATCAGTTAACCTTTCTTACCCCTGAAAAACATAATAAAACAAGGTCAACTACAAAGAGCTGATGAGTTCACAGGTTTTCAATATCACAAACCTCCTTTTGCATAAGTGAATATGAGCAAATTAAATTTTTAATGGCACTTAATTTACTTTGAAAGAAAATCTTGGATTGTTCAAGGCAATTTGTACTTTAATTTTTAGTATATAAAGAGCCACCACTAAACCTTTAGACCCCATAAAACAGTTTTTAATTCTTCCTTAGCGGTGGGACTAATACTCCACATATGTAGAACTTTCGTTTTTAAGTATAGTGCACCCTTACCTATAGTTTCTAGGTGGGATTGCTATCCACACCCCTACTTATCGGTTTTTAGGTGGGATTRTCCGTCCAAATAGCGCTATCCACAAATACCCTCGGCTCCTCACTTGAGTTAATAGTAGTGTACAAACTTTTCTRTWACATTTTACTCAATATAACTATTAGTGTACCTGCCTTAGTGCCCACAACATCAAATTAACAAAATTTCATATTCATAATGAAAATAACTCATATAACACATTCAATCATGCTTTTCACCCCAAAACGTAATAAATACTTTGAAAGAGGGGTTGTGAATACTCACACTTTTGCAAAGCTCCACTAAACAAAAACACGATCCGGTCCCCACACGTTGGCTTAACGTTTCCCTATCAAAGAGAAATATCCAAAACCGTCACTTATGGTTTAAAACTACTTATGGGGATTAATAAGTCCTAAGCCTATAATTGTCTACATATGTCCAACTTGTTTATCTATAGTCCAATTATACATAATGCACATATGCTCGTTAATATAGTAATTATACCGCAAGTAATGTTATAATCCATTAAATGATCAAAATTTATAAAATCAAATAATTCCAGAATTTCACTTTTGGACAGAAACTAATAGTACTAAAAATGATCAATTTATAGAGACTTCTAAAATGACATAGTTTCCTATCTTTTTATATGGGATATAGTACTGAGTTATGGTCATTGTGACCAAATTTCATGCATTTTGGACATGTAAGAAAGGTTCAAATAATTTATACAATACAATATGTCACAATTGGTATGGCAGATTACACCATGTTAGTAAAATACTCATTTGAAGAGTTCTACTAAGTGTTTTGTAGAAATTCCAGTTGGATTATAAACTTAACACCTAAATGAAACTGTTAAGATAAGAATCACTCATTTTGGATGAGTTAAGAGGAAGATATGGCACCATAAAGTTATATGCACACATCTGTCATTAGTTGACAGATTGCAGGCTTAACTTTAATAAATTGGTTAATGCCTCAAAACTTCATATTTTTGAGTGAAACTGGGTTTATATGAACCCTAACTCATAAAAGAATATTTCAAAAGAAGAATCATGTATTAAGAGCAAATAATAAAAGAGATATTAACACACAAATAGGATCTACCTACTGATGGTTTCACAGTTTGCACACCTAAAGTGTTTTAGGTGTTTGGAGGTCAAAACTCCATATTTTCATGTGATTCTACTTGCATGCAGAAGATAACTCATATAGTTAACTCTCAAAGGAAGAATAATCCTTCTTCATCGAGTTTTGAAAGAGATATGGTCATTAGAACATGCATATACAAATCTGTCAGTTTTGGACAGATTGCATACTCATTTTGTTTTGAGTAGTTGAAACCTCAAATCATCATATTTTTGAATGAAATCAGTGGAATTTGAAAGGTAACTCATTAAATTAACTTCCAGAGGAAAAATAAATGATTTTGGATGATTATTTAGAGAGTTATGGTTATTTAAAGTAGGGTTTACCTACTGAAAAACTCCCTAGATACACATGCATCTTGTTTTGAGTATTTGGGGAGTCAAAACTCAATGTTTTTGAGTGAGACCAATTGGATTACAACCCCAACTCAATAAATGAACTTTTAGAAGAAGATTCATGACATTTGAACATATTATTTGCAAGAAATGGATGATTTATGCACATGCATACAAYCTGTCAGCACTTAAAATGCAAGAAAAGTGGGTTTTTCCCCCAAAGTTTGCAAGAAAAAGGTGGAGGTGAAGTTGTTACCTTGATTGATGATGAGAAGGATGTGATATCTTCAAAATCCTTGATATTTTGATAGAGAAATTTGGAGAAATTGGCTGAATATGAAGGATGAAGAAGATGATCTAGAGTGTCTCTTGAGTTTAGAGAGAGAGAGGGAGTTTCATAATTTGAAAAGGTGCAAATGAGTTGTAAATGGAGAAATAAGGATTTTTATATGTGGATTAGGAGGGAAGGGAGGGGGGTGGCCGGCCCAAAATATTTTTTTTTATTAACTTTAAGCCCAAAATTGTTAAAATGTCATTTTTTCTCAATTTTGACATTTTTCTTCAAATTGTAAACCCATGTTGGTTAAATTCATTTAAATAAAAAGTTTTATATTTAAAATACTAAAAATTTGTGTTTTATATAAATTGGGTATAAATTGGAGCAGTTGGCATTATATAGGACGTTTCAGATAGTTACGGGTCAGAACCGGACTTTCTAAGCAACTATCGGACTCTAGAAATTTTTCGACCAATCTAATCTAACTAACTCATAATCTTATAAATTATCTTTAATAACACTAATATAAACTTAATAAGAGCTAACCTGGAAGTAGGGGTGTTCAAAAAAACCGCCGGACCGCTCAAACCGGCCGAACCAAGTCAAACCGGACCGTTTTTGGCGGTTTGAGCGGTCTGGCGGTCCGGTCTGGTTTGAAAAATAGTCGAAACCGGGCGGTCTGGTCGGTTTGCGGTTTAGACTTTTTTTTGGGCGGTTTGGACCAACCCGACCGCCATATATATATATATATATATATATATATATAAAATTTTATTTTAGTATTATAATTATTCAGCCCAATTAAATACCCAACTTGAATTTATACCTTATGGGCTATAATTATTCAGCCCAAACATAAAAGCCTTATCCAAAAGATTCCTAAATCCCCTAAATCTAAATCCCTAATTTGGTAATTTCTAACCTAATCAGCTAATCCAAACATCCAGTAATCCACCGTCCACGATTACACTATATCCATTATCCACCTCTTTTTCGTTCCTAATCGTCGCGACGTCGCSTAATTCATCTAAATCCCTAGTGTTTTGACTTTTTTTAAACAATGAACACTAAGATTTGGATTCTATTTTGACTTTGTTTTTTGGTATGTTTTACATATTTATTTGTTTGAACTTTGGACTTTGGATTGTTTAAATTGGGTTTAAATTTTAATGACTGCTTCAATGCTTAGTGGTTGGTATACAGATTACTCACATGTGAATGACACTTATTTTTTAGTACTTTTATTGTAGAAAACAAATCTCCATGGGAGATGATTATGATGGGTGATTAATATTTATTATTCAAATTTATAATAGTACATATGACACTAGGTTTTTTGGTTTTAATGTTTAAAGTCCATTAAAGGCCCAAACCGCCTAAACCGGTCAGACCAGACCGCTTTTTCGTGGTCTGGTTTGACCGGTCTGGGCACTTGGTTTCAAACCGCTCGGTCTGAAAATTTCACAAACCGCCATTACGGTTTGGTTTGTGGTCTGAGGGCTTAAACCGCCCAAACCGGACCGCGAACACCCCTACCTGGAAGCTTAAATTTGACAGTTGTCACAGACAACACACCCCCCACTTCAAGCGCACCTCTGTATCGACTGAATCACTYTAAGGGTCTAATCGGTGGAACCGGTGAACCACGTGAAAAGACTTTGAAACCCATTTACAAGTCTTATCTTTAGAAGAATCTAAGAAAAACCAAGAAGCATCATTTATGTGGTTTTCTATCTTAAAACAATCAATAACAAGGAAGAGGCATTTAAGAGTAAAAGGGGAATCATGTTCATTAAGTTAGGTTCGGTTCAAGTAAGTATAACCCAGTCCCAATCTAATACCTAAGGTTTAAAAATTTACACCTTGATTAGGTCTCGAGTTACTTCGATGGGGTTGTCGGGGTTTTGTGCAGACCTAATTAAAACTGATAATGGGTGTTGATAAAAAGAAGTTTCACAGTGGTAAAATTGTTCATCTACTCCTTTTAGTTCGAATTGATCATTCTTAGTTACTTTAATTAAAACTTAATAATAGGATTATGAATATACATACATATATATATATATATATATATATATGATAATTGTTAATTTATTAATCTTATTACATCATTTTCTTAACCATTTTCCTTTGTTTTATTTGC
>NC_037529.1:58646672-58651435 GCF_001531365.2 Cynara cardunculus var. scolymus | reverse complement strand
ACATAAATGATATCATATTGATAGCACGTTGACCGGTGTGTGCTCTTGGGAGGCCGTTTGACCCGATAGTTGATATTGTGACAGTTATATAAAATCATTTATTGATTTTAGATAATTGTGACAGGAATGCTATGTCACCTTTTTGCTGAATCATTTGTTTAATGTCTTAATCAACTGTTGCATTCTGTGCTTCTTTTTAAGATTGATATTTTACTAGTTGTTAGTTAAACCTCCCAATTTTAGATAAATCAAATCCCTCGTTTCGCCATCTGAAATTAGGTTTTATAAACTGGACTTTTGAAGAACTTTACAAGCTATCTCTGTGGGAACGATATCTAGTACTTATACCATTATTACTTGTTACGAGACGACAGTAGTTCAAGGTGTATACTTGCGTCGAGTTCTATTTTTGTGTTGAAATCTAAGGTTGAATAAACCGACGAACAAGTTTTTGGCGCCGTTGCCGGGGATAGCATGCTAAAGTTTTTTTTTAAAGTAAAGTTCATAAAAGCTAATTTTTCTACCACCTGTTACTATTATGTAGAACATCATACATATTGCAGATTCTCGGGATAGAGGAATCATGGACTATGTTATTCCTGTTTTTAGTCAATTAAATTCAGAAATACTAAGGCCACACATTAAGGCAACTTACTTTGAGCTCACACCTGTCATGTTTCAGATGTTGCAGACTAATGGTCAGTTCAGTGGTTTGCCATCTAAAGACCGTCATTTACACTTAAAATCTTTAATAGAAATAACTGATTGTTTTCTTATCCCTGGAGTGTCTGATGATGCCTTAAGACTGAAGTTATTTCTATTTTCTCTTAGGGATAGAGTAAAATTATGGTTTAACTCTTTAAAACCAAATTCCATAATCTCTTGGAATGACCTTGTAAAGAAATTTTTGAGAAAATATTTTCCTCCCAACAGGAACGCTGAATCTAGAAATGAAATATGTTTGTTTAGACAAATGGATAATGAAGCAACACCTAATGCTTGGGAATGGTAGAAGGAGTTGTTGAGAAAATGCCCTTACCATGGCATTCCTTATTGTATCCAGCTAGAGACATTTTACAATGGTTTAACAACTGTTGCTAAGCAAATGCTTGATGCTAGTGCAGGAGGAGCTTTCACCACTTGTACTTATAATGATGGGTATGACATGCTTGAGAAAATTTCAAATAATAATGGATATTGGGCTGATCCACATGCATTAATACAAAGAATAATACAGTTGGGATACATGAAACAGACGCATATAATGCATTTACAACACAACTCACATCTATAACTGACATGATTAAGAATATGAATGTTAGCCCAGATGTGCGAACTGTTGATGCAATATCGTATCCTACTGTCAATTCTATAGCATGTATGTTATGTGGAGGAGGTCATCCATTTGATCAATGTGCATTTAACCTAGAGTCAGTTAATTTTTTTGAAAATCAAAACAAAGGTTGTTCTGATTCACAAGCTTATAATGCAGGGTGGCAACAACACCCAAAATTTTTCTAGAATGCTCCAACCTTGAATGAACCTGTTGGTTTCCAACAACAACATCAAAGTGATTCCTACAATCACCAACCCAATTTTTACCAACAACACCCTACCCAGCCGATTTTCAACCAACAAACAAGTTTTCAACAACAAAGTCATCAACCCTCTTTCCAAGATACAACACATCAACCTGTTGATTCGTCTACTTCCTTGGAAGCAATGATGAAAGGGTTCATAACCCAAACTCAGGCTTCAATCAGAAACCTTGAAAAACAGGTTGGACAAGTAGCTTTAGAAATGAGACAAAGACCGATAGGCTTTTTACCTAGGGATACGGAGACACATCAGAGAGAAGGAAAAAAGCATGTCAAGGTTGTGACATTGTGGAGTAATAAGACTTTAATAGAAAATCCCCAAAAAGAAAAAAAAGAACCAAGCAAAGTAGAGCCTAAAAAGAAAATTGTGGTACCAAGATTCTGTTACCTCTGTACCAGATTCTGTGACTATCATTCATGTGAACCATTCAGAGAGTACTAGTGAGTCTCAACCCATAGTCAGGCCCATTGATAGTACAACCATTCCAGAAAGATCAGAATTTCCATTGTTATTTCCTAATGAACCCAAGACAATCCAGACTTCCAAAGAGAATATTGTAGTGGATGTGTCACAATCTGGTGGCAGTCCCACAATAGTTGTCCAGACCAGTCCTATAATCCCTTGTAGAACTGAATTAGAATCCATTGTAGAACCACCTTTGAACATCATTTCAGCACCTACTCTTCAAAAGACTACTTCTCCTACTGCAATCACTCCTTATATTCCTTATCCCCAAAGATTAAGGAATCAAAAGGAGGAATTACAATTTAAAAAGTTTCTTGATGTTTTTAAACAGTTACATATAAACATACCTTTGGTTGAGGCTGTTGAGCAGATACCAAGTTATGCAAAGTTTCTAAAAGACATTTTGAGTAAAAAGAAAAAGTTGACTGAGTATGAGACTGTAGCTCTGACTGAAGGGTGCAGTGCTTTGTTGTCCAATAAAATCCCTCCTAAGTTGAAAGATCCTGGAAGTTTTATAATCCCTTGTTCAATTGGAGGAAAAGAGATAGGAAAAGCTCTATGTGACTTAGGTGCTAGTATAAACCTCATGCCTTTATCTATCTTCAATACCTTAGGCATAGGTGAAGCTAGACCTACAACTGTGACTCTGCAATTAGTTGATAAGTCCATAACCTATCCTAAAGGAAAAATTGAGGATGTCCTAGTTCAGGTTGATAAGTTTATTTTCCCAGCTGATTTTATCATCCTAGACTTTAAAGCTGACAAGGACATTCCCATTATCTTTGGAAGACCTTTCCTAGCTACTGGAAGAACCGTGATAGATGTACAGAAGGGAGAGTTAACCATAAGAGTCCAAAATCAAAAAGTGACTTTTAATGTTTTTAATTCCCTTAGGTACCCTGATGGGAGTGACGAATGTTCCCATTTGTTCCATTAAATCTTCAACTCATGAGAAAGGAGTAAAGGGCATACAGAGGAAAGGATTGAAGCATAAGTGGAAAGAGAAATATTCTAACGAATTTCTCCCACTATCAGATATCTCAACCTCAGTCTTACAACAATATTTTAACTCTCCTACTCAATCTGCGTAGGGCAGGTTCTGCATTCTTATCATACTCTGTGTTTTTATGTTTAACTTGTGTTTCTTTATTTGTTGTTTTAAAATATGTCGGTGTCGGTATTGTTGTGATCATAAGAAACAGTCCCCCTCTTATATGTTTTTGTGTCCTTTTCATTTAAGATGATCATACCATGCTTATGCTTGATTATCTTTGCTTTTCTATTTCAATAGTGCTTAGCTTTGAGTCATTTTATTTTCAAGATGACCAAGTCACACTTGTGAYTTCTCATCTTTGCTTTTCTGTTTCAATTATTTTTGAGTCTTTTTGTTTTAAAAATAATCAATTACACTTGTATTGATCATCTTTGCTTTTCTGTTTCATTTTAGAATTTTGGGCACTGATTTTAGTAGCATATAATCTTTTAGCCATATATGCACCAAAAATAGAATAAATAATGAATTTGTTGTACAAATGCTTGAATTGATGCCATAGCCACAATAATCCAAAGCTTAACCATCTTTGTCTTAAATTGAGCCTCTAGAACTAGCCAACCATTTCCAAAGCTTTCACTTGATTCAATTGGGCCTTCATTTCAATTTGGCCAATTTGTAGCCTTCAAACACTCACAATGAGGACATTGTTTCCCTTAAGTTTGGGAGCGGGTCTTAAAAGTACCAAACACTTTATAGAGTTCATGAAACATATGCATTAAGACCAAAAGTCATTCAAAGGAACAAAGTTCCATGTCTTGTGCATACAAAAGAGTGTCAAAGTACACCAAAATGTTTGAAAAGGACAAAAGTGTCCAAAATACCTCAATATGAGATGCATAGTAGTAAAATTGTGTTATGGAGTGAAAAAAAAAAGTGAGATGAGGTAAAAGGCATGCATTGAAAAGAAAAAGCCAAATGTAAGAACCCAAATAGCAATAGAAATGTAGGCTAGCTTATGGTGTGGCAATATGAAAGACTTAAGTTTGGGGGAGCTAGGTTTATGAAGGGCTATGGATATCAAACATCAAGTCAAGAGTAGAACACTTTCATTCAAAAAAAAAATTCAAAATAAGCATACTGTGGCTATTGAATACTTATGCTCAAATTTTTTAGTTTATCAGAACTTTGAGTCTTTTAATTTGTCATTTTCTGTTGTTTGGGAACAAACAACAATTTACTGTGGCTATTAAATGTTAATTTATTAATCTTATTACATCATTTTCTTAACCATTTTCCTTTGTTTTATTTGCACATTAGTATCTTAATTGAGTCTTTTTATGTCTTTTTCATATATTAGTAGTAATATAGTATATCTAATGTTAATCCCCTGTTAATGCAGGTTTTTGATATTTTTGGGCCCGATCCTGCAGCAGTCCTGTAGGACCAGGAGTGGCAAAGTCCTATATTACCTGTCCGTGAGCTGCACTTTTGCCTGGGCCGAGAATTCGTGGGCTGCTCCTTAGAGATTGCTGGGTCAACGACCTTGGGCCTGGTCAAAGCCCATTTTTGAAGAGACTTTTGTTTTATTAGGTGGCTCCCACTTGGCAAACTCCCTTAGCCTATAAATAGAAGGCTTAAGGCTTGAGTTTACTTACCAATTCACCAATTTACACACTTTTACTTACTTTCTTAATTGTTTATTTCT
>NC_037529.1:58638982-58646087 GCF_001531365.2 Cynara cardunculus var. scolymus | reverse complement strand
TACTTTAAATTCCAGTATTTCCATTTTCTGTAATTTACTTTCTGTAATTTACTTTCTGCAATTTACTTTCTGCAATTTACTTTCTGCAATTTACTTTCTGCAATTTACTTTTCCGTATTAGTATTTATTTTTCAGTCCTTACATCATTCGAGAGAAGAAACCGAACAATGATGGGCTAACGCCTTAGCTTGGGGTGTAAGGGGAAATTAAGACCAAAGCCGATGTGAAAGTACAAATGTATCTTATTAGCATTATAGTCTATTATTTATTTCAGGTGCTTAATATTTTATTTGATGATTACATTAAAATTAATTGACAACTAATTTTGTGTATAAAAATGTATTGACTTTCAAAACCTGAGGTAATAGGAGAAAGCTATAAATAGCTTTAGTATCCGACAAATGCTATATTCTAACGGTGTAAGATGGTAAGATTGTGTTGTGCTAGGATTCATGACGTCTAACATAAATGATATCGTATCGATAGCACATTGACCGGTGTGTGCTCCTGGGAGGCCGTCTGACCCGATAGTTGATATTGTGACAGTTATATAAAATCATTTATTGATTTTAGATAATTGTGACAGGAATGCTATGTCACCTTTTTGCTGAATCATTTGTTTAATGTCTTAATCAACTGTTGCACTCTGTGCTTCTTTTTAAGATTGATATTTTCCTAGTTGTTAATTAAATCTCCCAATTTTAGATAAATCAAATCCCTCGTTTCGCCATATGAAATTAGGTTTTATAAACTGGACTTTTGAAGAACTTTACAAGCTATCTCTGTGGGAACGATATCTGGTACTTATACCATTATTACTTGTTACGAGACGACAGTAGTTCAGCGTGTATACTTGCGCCGATATCTATTTTTGTGTTGAAATCTAAGATTGAATAAACCGACGAACAATATACTAGGTTTGGACCCGTGTATTACACGGGTTAATGACAAAAATTAAACGAAACTGATATGTATTTTATAAAGACTTAATAATCGGAGGTAATTTAAAAACTTAGACAAAAGTACAAGTCCGATTAAATTTTTGATATAAATATGCTCTTACTGGAGAATTAAATGTTACATATACAAAGGACGGCATGTGCTTCGATGATCAGAAAAACTTCTAAATGAAGACGAACAATGTAGATCTAATATGCAGCGCTGCGTAGTACATGCAGAGCCTTTGTATACCTCTGTATGAGACAACAAAGGGAATCAGAGGCTCTGGGTAGTACATCCAGAGATAGAACTCTTACTCAAGACAAGTACAAAGCCTTTATGAAGCTCTGTATGAAGGATGGAGGCAGGGTCAGAATGACCCTGTAGCACCTGTAGAACCTCTGTTAAGCTCTGTATGAAGAACATAATCAGGCTTCAAGGACACAAGCGTAAAGAAAGTTTCCAGAGATTAAGACGGAAACTATTCAGAGTTACAAGTCTGAAGGTCATCTTCGGAGTAAGAGACAGAGCCTCAACGCATTACGTGAAGAGACATAGCTCTTTCTCAAGACTTAAATGCAGAGCCTCTGTGCAGCTCTGCATGAAACATAGTCTGGTTCAGAGTGACCGCATAGCACATGCAGAACCTCTGTTAAGCTATGTATGAAGGACATAATCAGGCTTGACAAACACAAGGGCTAAGAAATCCTCCGGAGTTCACGACGGACAATATCTAGCATTGCAAGACTTCTAAATCAAGACGACCAATCTGACTACAAGTGTGAAGTTCTTTTCAAGATTTAATTGCTAAAATTAGCCAATGCTACAAGTTTGTATAAATTTTCCGTTGTCTCATAAATAAACCAACTTTTGATAATGACTGTCCTTGGTTCTTATTAAATGAGAAAAACTCTGGACATTAACTCTGAAAGAAAACTCTGAACATTAACTCTGAAACACAAGAATTCGGAATTCTATTGTTAGACTGGGAAATAACTCTGGAGTTAACTCTGAATAAGAGGAATTCAGAGTTGTCTTCTAAGTCTAGAAAGTATCTACGAGCATAACTCTAAGTCACAAGAAGTTTGATTTCTTATAACTTAGAAACATAACTCTGAAGAGGAGTTTAGTGTTGTATTCTAAGTCTGGGAATAAACTATATAACTAAGTTTGGAACAGAACAATTCAGAGTTATGTTGTAAGTCTGAGAAATAACCAATATCTGATGGCTTCATGTTGATAATTTGTATCACTAATGTCATTTAAGTGTAATGAGATTAAATTGTTGACCAATGTAATCATGATAAATATTGAACATGTAAGGCAGGTGCGAAGTGCACACTTGTTTGAGTTTATTTTGATTTAGGGACGAATCCCCTAACAGAAGAGGTCAAGGGCAGCGCCCCCGGGTGGCGGGGTCCAAGGGGCAGAAACCCTGGCTGGGGTCGAGCTGTCATGTCAGCTTATTAATTAATTAATTAACTACACGTGTCCCAAAAGTTACTTATTTATTACGTATATAGATGTTATAAATTAATTAACTTTATGTTATTATTAATTAATAAGGTATTAATATTCTTTTAATAACTATATAAATTAATTAAATTCACATTATTATTAATTAATTAAGTATTAAGAGTACATGTTCTTCTAATTTTTTTACCGGGTAATATTGATTTGTGAAAAATGCTTCAAAAATGCGAATTTGAAATTTTAAACCCGGTTTTGATGACCACTCCAGAGTTAAATTCAGACGTGAATTTTTACAGAGTTATGTTGTAAGTCTGGGGGCCGTAAGTGAAAATTGTGTTTTAGGCGGGAAAAATCAAYAACCGTCGCACAGAAACGTGACACGTGTCCCCAAAGTTACTTATTTATTAGTATTATAGATATGTATGTGTGTAACTATGAGAGATAACTTTTTATAACAGCTATTGAGGAAATAAATTAGGGTCGAATGAAAAAAAGGTACAAATCTAACCGTTGTAGGATTCCAACATATGACTGGTAATTTATCCTTTTTCGATCACCTGAATTAAAAAGAGAAATATATGAAAATTGCACAGTTAACAATGATTTATTAATAAACAAACGATAGACTTGACTTACGCTATGTATGTTTAGGTCTTTCAACAAAAAATTAACAATATTTGTCTTGGGATTTATATAAAATATTCATAAGAATTTAAATATAATTTTAAGTATAAAATTTTACTGTAAAAAACTAGACTCTTTAGATAATAACTAGAAGGGTGCTTACATAATATAGCGAAATATATCTCATTTTTAATGTTTCATTTTATTATTTATCTATGTTGATATAATACGGTTTTTAGTGGTTTTGAGAAAACGATAATGCTTTTATTTTTGAATAAAATATAAATTTAAATATATCATATAAATTTGGGAAAAAAATTATATCGGTACCAGTATCAAATTTACTATTTAAAGTTCTGATTTTTTTGTATTATTTCTTTAATTCAATATTTTATTTCTAATTTAATTCAAATTTAATAACGAAGTAATTTATTTATCATTTAATAATATAATTTTTATAAAAATAATAATTAAGTATTTTGTTATAACTAATATTTATCCTAATTATATTTTAGATTTTTTATATTCAAAATGAGATGTCTATCCCATATTTGATCATGTTTATCTATATTTAGTTACACAAATTCAAAAATGAAGCTTTAATAAGTTATACTTACACATAATTTACTTGTAATATGAATTTTAAGTAATATGTATCTTAAAACAGTACTTTATACATAAAAAAAAATGGTTTTTAAGAGTGTTTATCAAATACTTTATAATGCAGTATAGATACAAAAAAATCATTCTTATATTAATAATTACTTAATAGAATCATTCTTTTCATTTGATAAGATTTTTTTTACAATTACTATTAATAATTCACAACAATTTTTTTTTATTAACCTAGATATCTAATTCACTATGCGAGCCGACTAATCTCAGAGCAACCACCTGCTTCGCGGGTAGCCTGAAGTTGTCACATTTGAACATCCATGGCCACAAGAAGATTTTTATTCCTCTTTGGATTCGAACCTGAGACCTCTAGAAACTTTTGACCTTTGGAGCCAAATTTAAACTAATCGAACACCGCCCTTCTGGTTTAAGACATTATTGATGCAATAAGCTTCATAGAAATCACAAATAAATCACATTATACAACTTTAATATAGGTTTTTTTGTTTGGCACACATGTAAAATTTGTACATTCTTTAAAGAGACATTTGTGATGATTTATATTCTTGATGTCTCCTAACTTGTATGCAAATCTCATTTTTACTTTCCTTTCAAAAGGGAGAATCACATTCTCTTTTCTTTTTTAATCCATATCATATCACTTGGGTCAACATCAAACTCATTCATTTGAAGCTCAAACACAAAAAGTGAAGCCTACAATCCCTAAAGAGAAAAACAATTCAATTAAAAAGCTACCACATGGTTTGATATCACCTTTGTTATTTGATTGTTACAAGAATCGAAATTGACAGATCAAGGTAACGTATAATCGTTGATGCATGGTATACAAATTTTTATAGTATATTGTTCTTGAGAAAGTAACTTTCACTACGTACATGGCTACATAAGTTCAGTAGTTCTGTTCTTTCAGGAAAAAGGGGTGAAACTGGTACGTATATGAGCTGAAATGATAGAACTCGGAAAGATGTCCCTTTATGAGGTTAAATAGGCTACTGGAACCTAAATGCTTATGGTATGAATGCATAGGTCCAAGAGTTCCTTCCTACTTTCTACAATCTCGTCAAAAAAATCATCAAGTTGTACAATCATGTTTTCAACTCCGCTATGCAACCCTTGGAAACAATTCTTTAACTTTTCCACCCTTTCACTTACATCAAATTCTGTTTCAAACCCTCTAATACTTTCCAACTCTGTTTTCAACTCATCCATGGCTTGTCCTGTGTTTCGAAACTCGTGAAGTAAAATACCATTTTGCCCCTCTTCACTCATTTTCACTCTGTCGTTCAATCTTGTAGCTGAGACCATAAAACCCGAACCAAAAACCATCTGACTTTCATTATAACAAATAGTATTCCCATAGGACGAAGAGGAAAAACTTGTTTCATGAGAGCAATAAACTAGGGCATTAAGCATGATCTTCAAAAGTAATGAGCTTATGTTCTTTAACGCATATAGTACTCCTCTAAAGCCATTGAACCCATTAAACTTCGATTCAATTATCATATCTTCATCGAATTTCATCATCAATGGCTTAATCCTTGATTCTACTAAGCTCTTGTTTTCTTCCTCCAATCTAACTTTCTCCCTTTGGCAACGGTTGGTTGATCTAAGCACCTGCAACATTTCACTTAACTTTTTTTAATTCAAAATGAAGCTATTGAAGCCTAAAGAAACATAAGTGGTCAAGAACGTATGATTTACCTGGCTTAAGATTTGTGGATTTAAGTTATGGTTTTCAAGGAAAGACGGGATGTTGGAACCCATGGAACAATAGTTTTCCATGTTTGAAATTCCTAACTTAAGGACATGACATACTTCCCAAAGGCGTGCACTCTCGTCCATGTACTCATCAAGCCACTTTTCACCTACGGGTAAGTGTAGTTTGTGAACCAAAAGGGTTAATTGAGAATGGAAAGATTGGAGGGATGCAAGAACAAGTTGTAAGAAGTGGACTGACATGAAGTTCTGAAAATTGAAAGAGTGATAAAGATCATCGAGACTGTGAGTGAGGAAATCGTAGAAGCCATTGACAGATGTGGTGGTGATAGTGGTGGAGGAGGAAGATTGATGCATCATGTAGTGGTGGAACTCAAGTCAAGAGAAAGTGAAAGAATCAAAAGTGAGTAAAACTTGGGAGGTGTGGTTTAAATATGGTGAAAGGAAGGGTGGTTGGATGCAATTATGGGTGTTTCCATTGGAGTGGAGGGGATGATTGAAAATCAACGAGTTGTGACAATTAGTCTTATATCAATAGAGAGTGAAATTTGTGAGCTTCTGATTATAAGTCTTAAGACATGGATAATCAAAACCTTAATCATGGTTTTAGTTTGAATCATAAGTTACTGGGCAAATCTACTGTTTTGTGCTTGAGACCTTACACAAATCAAGCGTCATAATTTTTTTTCGATGGATGAAATACCCAAATGAAACCATTATCACATGAATCATAAGTTACTGGGCAAATCTACTTGTCGATTGATTCATAATTGATTATTTTTCTGTCAACTCATAGATTATAATATTCAAACTAAATACGTTTATGCTATGTTGATCTAACACAACCCATTAAATCACAGTCATATAACCAAACCACGATTAGAAGCTTTTACCGGTTTTGTTACGCCAACAATTTCAACAAAAGCAAACAGGAAAATAAAGCGATACAAGAAAAGAGCGAAAAGGACAATCAGTGAAAAGTTCTTGATCCGGCCCACACAAGTCTCGTCACTACTTTCGTTTCACACAACTATAATATACACAAAGTGACGATATACAAGACTTACATGAAAACCGTTCTATATGTAAAATCAATCTTGTAATGTCCCGATAAAAATATGGTGTTATAAATCACCAAAGTGCCTTCATAAAATATGATGAAATTGTATTTATGTAATTAATATAGGTTTTAAAACATAGTTGAAGTGATTATTGATTAAAATGAATTTATTTATGCTTCTAGAATAAGAATAATAATAATAATTAGAATTATTAAAAGAAAGTAGTCCACTGTCTTGGGGTCCAACATATAATGATAACGAGGAAAGAAAATCTCCAAAGTTGTTTTCTTTAATTAATTTTATGGAATGATGTTAGATTATGTTTCTTTGGTTTGTGAAAGGTCAAAACACAAAAATTGACTCAAGATTCTGCTTTACATTTTTCCATATTCATTGTGTTTCTCACTTTCCAATCCATTGCTTTTCTCACTTATATATATATATATATATATATATATATAGGGAAGAGTTCAAACGAGAACCCCTGTGATTTACGAGAACGCAAAAACAACCCAATAACCTCATATTGTGATAAAAAATAAAATTAAAAGATTTTTAAAATTAAAATTTAAATTTAAAAAGATTCAAAAAAAATTTAAAATTAAAAGGGTAATAATGGAAATGATATCATCAAATCTTTTAAACACGATCATTAT
>NC_037529.1:58634938-58638882 GCF_001531365.2 Cynara cardunculus var. scolymus | reverse complement strand
TCCGAACACCACATAGAGATATGTGTGCAAAACCATAATATAGTGCAAAGGTGAAGTCTGAGAGGATTACCTTCAAGATAAATGGTGGGACTGGTTCTTCCACAGCTTTGTCTGCTGGATTTCGTGTTTACGTTTCACMCCAAATCTTACACCCGTGCTACCTTTATTATTCTGCTTTATTATTCAGTTATATTACCTGTGTTAACTTGGATTCAAACTAAAGTCTTCGTTTTCGTCATCTGAAATCTTTTCTTTTATTGAACTCTTATTTAACTTTTGCTCCAATCCCTGTGGATGATATTTCGGTATTTGTACCACTTTATTACTTGGAAAGATGACATTGGGCCATATTGTATACTTGCTTTGTGGCCCAATTTCATTAAGTCTAAAGGTAAAGGATTTGACCGACCAAGTTTTTGGCGCCGTTGTCGGGGGCTGGCAAGCTGAAAGTTTTCTTTTGAGTAAGTAAAAGATTTGATTTTTCTAGTACCTGTTTTTGAAAAGTGGTTTATGCCAAGAACACATCGCAGAGAATTTTTCGAATTTGATCCAGACTTTGAGAGAACGTTTCACCATAGAAGGAGGGCTTAGAAAGCATTTCAGGCTCTACTCCCTCCCAACATGGAGTTACCTGCTCCCAACATTCCGAAAGTACCACATTTGGAAACCAACCACCAATTTTTGGACAAATACCACTGTTCCCAATTTTTCACCAAGGAAACCCACATCATGAAAATGATAATAATTTGGACACAGAATCGGACCCTAATGAGCAACAAAGGGCACAAACTCCGAACATCATTAATCTGGTAAATTCCAAAAATGGACGGATCATGGATTATGCTATCCCGGATTTTGAGCAATTAAATTTTGGGATAGTTAGACCACATATGACCGCTCTCCATTTCGAGCTAAAACCGATAATGTTTCATATGTTACAGACTAATGGCCAATTTGCTGGACTGCCCTCAGAAGACCCACATTCTCATTTAAAGTATTTTATGGAAATCACAGATGCCTTCCTGATCCCGGGAGTGTCAAATGATGCTCTCAGACTTACTTTATTTCCATTTTCATTACGGGATCGGGCAAAAGCATGGTTTAACTCTTTAACACCAGGATTTGTGCCGTCATGAGGTAACATGGCGGAAATGTTTTTGCGAAAATATTTCCCACCAACAAGGAACGCTAAGTCCAGAAACGAAATCTGTCTTTTTAAACAACTGGATGATGAAGCTGTTCCTGACGTGTGGAAAAGGTTTAAAGAGCTGTTAAGGAAATACCCACACCATGGCATTCCGTACTGTATTCAACTTGAGACGTTTTACAATGGGTTAAGTCCCATGGAAAAACAAATGCTCGATGCGACTGCAGGCGGAGCCTTTACAGCCAGTACCTATAATGAGGGATATGAGATCCTAGAAAAGATATCAGCAAACAATGGGCATTGGGCTGACCCACGTGCCCAGCCATAGAAAAAGACTGTTGGAATACATGAGGTGGATGCATATACTGCATTAACAGCTCAGCTCACGTCCATGACCAATTTATTGAAAAATTTAACTTCTGGTCAGGGAGTGCAACAAGCTGCTAACACATATGTTCCAACAGTCCTATCTGTGCAATGTGTGTGCTGTGGTGGGGATCATTCATATGAACATTGTTCTCATAATTTTGAATCAGTAAATTATGTTCAAAACAGATCAAATCCTTACTCTAACTCATATAATGCCAGTTGGAGACAGCACCCGAACTTTTCTTGGACCAGTCCCAGCCTTAATCCACCAGTCCATAAGCAACAACGAACTTCTAATTTCCAACCACAGCATCATGCAAACAGTTTTAACTCTCAGAACCACCAACAAAGTTTTCAAAATTCTCAACCACATTTTCAGAACAAACCTCCTCCACAGGCAGAATCATCATCTTCTTTGGAAGCAATGATTAAAGGGCTTTTAGCGCAGGCTCAAGCCCAAAATCAAGCTTTGATTAATCAACAAAGTGCTGCCATCAGGAATTTAGAGACTCAAGTCAGTCAACTTGCACTTAATCAGAATAGTCGAGCCCATGGAACCTTGCCCAGTAATACAGAAGTCCCTAGAGACCTAGGAAAGGAGCATGTGAAAGTAGTAACTCTTAGGAGTGGAAAGGAGTTGACAGAAAAAGTGCAGAAAGATAATACACCAAGACTGTCAAAACCTAGTGATCTAGTGTCGGTCCCTCTCAAAGAAGGACCGGTCCCACTTTTAGAAAAGCAAACATCTAAGACCACTACTCTTGTTCCCCCTAGATCAGACTTCCCTTTACTTTTTCAAGAGGAGACTCAGAAGAAGTCAGAAGGGACTGAGGTTGTAGAGACCCCTAAGCTTGATAATAAGATTCCACCAGAACCACTAAAGAGCACCACAAAGACTCRGGRMATTCAAGACCCATCTTGCTCAACACCTCCAAGCAARAATGTGATAAAACCAATCCCTCCTTATGTTCCYTACCCCCAAAGGTTGAGGAATCARAAAGAGGAATTGCATTTTAARAAGTTCTTGGATGTGTTTAAAGAATTGCACATCAACATACCCCTTGTTGAAGCAATTGAGCAAATGCCTAGTTATGCTAAGTTTCTGAAGGATATCTTAAGCAAGAAGAAGAAGTTGATTGAGTATGAGACAGTAGCCCTAACTGAAGGATGTAGTGCGCTTTTGACCAATAACATACCCCCAAGCTAAAAGATCCAGGGAGTTTTACCATTCCTTGTTCAATAGGAGGGAAGGAGATAGGGAAAGCCCTATGTGACTTAGAAGCTAGTAATAACCTCATGCCTTTGTCTGTCTTTAACACCTTTAGGCATAGGAGAGGCTAGACCCACCACCGTCACACTCCAATTGGCTAACAAGTCCATAACATAACCTAAGGGGAAAATTGAAGATGTTTTGGTGCAGGTTGACAAGTTCATATTTCTGGCAGACTTTATCATACTTGATTTTGAGGCCGATAAGGAAATTCCGATTATTTTAGGAAGACCTTTCTTAGCCACCGGAAGAACCCTGATTGATGTCCAGAAAGGAGCGTTAACTATGAGACTCCAGGACCAAAAAGTCACCTTTAATGTCTTCAACTCTCTAAAGTACCCTGATTACTTAGAAGAGTGTTCAAGAATAACTGAGATAGAGAAAATGTGTTTGGAAGAAGGAATTCAGAGAAACCTTAAGTTGGAAGGAGAGTATGATGAGGAAATAGAAGATGAAAGTATTAAGGAAATAGGAACTGATGTTGTCCCAGTGGATGCTGCAGCATTTGAGCTGCTTGAAAATAATGAGCAAAAAGACTTCACCCCATCCATAGAATCACCACCTGAGTTGGAGTTAATGCAACTCCCATCCCACTTGAAATATGCTTTTCTAGGAGAAGAAGGCAAATTGCCTGTCATTATCTCATCTACCCTACAATTGCATCAAGAAAAGAAACTTGTGGATATGCTGAAATTGCACAAGAAAGCCTTAGGATGGACCATTGCTGATCTGAAAGGGATTAGTTCCTTTATTTGTCAACACAAGATCATCTTAGAGGATAAAAACTTCATGTCCATAGAACCTCAGAGAAGGCTGAACCCTGTCATGAAAGAGGTAGTCAAGAAAGAGATTTTGAAATGGTTAGATGCTGGAGTTATCTTTCCGATAGCCAGTAGTTCYTGGGTTAGTCCGGTCCAGTGTGTTCCCAAGAAAGGAGGGTTCACAGTCATCACAAATGACAAAAATGAACTTATCCCGACTAGAGTTGTTTCAGGTTGGAGTAAATGCATGGACTATAGGAGACTAAACAAGGCTACCCAAAAGGACCATTTTCCACTACCTTTCATTGACCAAATGTTAGACAGATTAGCCAGAAAAGAGTACTATTGTTTCTTAGATGGGTATTCAGGGTACAATCAAATAGCCATTTCTCCCGAG
>NC_037529.1:58600167-58634838 GCF_001531365.2 Cynara cardunculus var. scolymus | reverse complement strand
ACTTGGTTCTTAATTGGGAGAAATGTCACTTCATGGTCAAAGAAGGTATTGTTCTTGGGCACTTGATTTCAAAAAGAGGGGTTGAGGTAGATAAGGCAAAGCTTGAGGTAATCGAAAAACTACCCGAACCTACCACGGTTAAGGGAATCATAAGCTTTTTGGGTCATGCCAGATTTTATAGAAGGTTTGTCAAAGATTTTTCAAAAATTTCAAAACCTCTTTGTTTAGTCCTCCAGCATGACCAAAAATTCAATTTTAATGATGAATGCAGAAATGCATTCAAATCTTTGAAAAAAGCTTTGGTTGCCGTACTAGTGGTAGTTGCCCCTGACTGGAACAAACCTTTTGAGATCATGTGTGACGCTAGTGATTGGGCGGTAGGTGCTGTGTTAGGGCAAAGGAAGGAGAAGGTGTTTCATTCAATCTACTACGCAAGTAAGATTTTGAATGAGGCACAAATCAATTACACCACAACTGAGAAAGAATTATTGGCTATAGTTTTTGCTTTTGAGAGATTTAGTTCCTATTTGATGGGAACAAAGGTAATTGTGCATACTGATCATCCAGCCATCAAGTACCTGATCTCAAAGAAAGATGCAAAACCAAGGTTGATAAGATGGGTGCTTTTGTTGCAAGAATTTAACTTAGAGATACTTGATCGGAAGGGAATAGAGAACCAAGTGGCAGACCATTTGTCTAGGTTGGAAGAACCTGAGAGAGAGGGAATGGACATTAATGATACTTTTCCAGATGAGAGAATCCTCATGATAAACCAACCTAAAACACCATGGTTTGCTGATTTAGCTAATTTCTTGGCCTGTGGAATAAAACCCTCTGATTACACAGGTCACATGTTAAAGAAATTTTTTCATGATGCTAAATCTTATTTATGGGATGACCCATTTCTGTTTAGACTTGGTGCAGATCAGATTTTGAGAAGATGCGTGCCTGAATCTGAAGTGGCAGCAATTCGGCATCATTGCCATCATGCACCATACGGGGGCCATTTTTTAGGTCAAAGGACTGCAACCAAGGTCCTACAGTCAGGTTTCTATTGGCCAACACTTTTTAAAGATTCCCACAATTTTGCACAGAGGTGCAACGAATGTCAAAGGAGTGGCTCCATTTCCAAGAGAAATGAAATGCCATTAAATGGGATACTAGAAGTTGAATTATTTGACGTTTGGGGAATAGACTTTATGGGTCCTTTCCCCATCAAATAATTTCCAGTACATTCTTGTGGCTGTTGACTATGTATCCAAGTGTGTAGAAGCCATGACATGTGTGTCAAATGACGCAAAAACTGTGGTTAAGTTCCTTCAAAAACAAATTTTCACACGGTTCGGTACCCCAAGAGCACTAATCAGTGACGAGGGTACCCACTTTGTAAACAATTTGTTGAAGGGAGTTCTTGAAAAATATAATATTAACCACAGAATTGCCACGGCTTATCATCCACAAACAAATGGCTTAGCTGAGCTCTCTAATAGGGAAATAAAAGGCATTTTAGAAAAAATTGTAAAACCCAATAGAAAGGATTGGGCATTTAAATTAGACGACGCTTTATGGGYATACAGAACTGCTTTTAAAACACCAATAGGTATGTCCCCATACAAGCTAGTCTATKGAAAAGCMTGCCATCTGCCTTTAGAGCTARAGCACAARGCATAMTGGGCTATCAAAGAGCTCAAYATGTCTTTGAAAGAAGCCGGAAAGAAAAGGATGTTRCAACTGTGTGARCTGRATGAACATAGGTTSTTGTCTTATGAGAATKCCAAACTTTATAARGAAAAGACAAAGAAATGRCATGATAAYAAAATCCAGCACAGAGAATYGAGAGAAGGCCAGCWTGTGCTGTTATTTAATTCTAGACTGAAGTTATTCCCTGGAAAACTTAAGTCTAGATGGTCTGGGCCTTTTCTTATTTCTAAAGTTTATCCTTATGGAGCAGTGGATTTGGTAAACCCGGAAGATAATTCTATTTTCAAGGTTAATGGCCAAAAGGTAAAAGTGTACCATGACTCGACAACAGCCTCAGAACAGCACTCTGAGAGCTGTGCTGCTCCCTGCAAAAATCTCAAAGATCCCCTTTGGACTTCTTAAAAGTCCACCTTTGTTTGTAAATAAATTTCAATTTCATAGGATGGTTGTGTTTTAAAGGTTTAGTGTGTTTTGGAATAAAAGATTGATGAGCTGCTCATAATGCTGCAGCATTCTAGGCCTGCAGCTCTGTGTGAACTGGAAAAAAGTGGGTTGAGCTTTTATTTTTAAACTATTCTTGAAAAAGATTGTTTTTATGGTGTTGGGGAAATTTGGCGCTGGTTTTTGAAAAAGAAAGAGAGGAAGATAGGTGGGCTAAGGTAAAACCAAGGTTAAGGTCTTAGGATAATACAAGGTAGTACAAGGAGGTACATGGTACCTTGCACAACCTCTTACACCATCATTACTTACTTTTCAGTCACAAGATGATAGGTTGGGCTTTGAGGGTTATGTCTTAATTAATGAGGAGACTTAAGCTTTAATGACCCTGTACCTTCCTTGAGAAATCGCCGACTGGTAACCTCTTAGACCCACTAAGTACTCCTAATAAACCATCACTAAAACTACCACCTTTTCTTAACCCACTTTTTGAATCCCCCCCCCCCCCCACTCTTCCCTCCATTACTCTCCCCATCACTCCAAAACCTCACCACCATCACCGGCCTAAAACCACCAGCACTATACTTGCTGTCACTCAAAACCCCTCCCCTTTTCTGCATTTTTTTCCCATCTCCATCCTCCATCATTTGCTATCTTCAACCATGGTCAGGCTAAAGAGAGCAGCTGCCCGTCCCCCTTCAACGGGACCTCTTTGAAGAAGCAACCGAAGGAGAAACACTGTTCTACCCTCAAATGCTAAACCAGAGTTGGTAAAGCTAAGTGAAAACAGTGACTCTATGTCCATGAGTGAAGAGGAGACTGTTCCTACTCATCCACAATCAGCTATCCCTTCATCTTTCACAATGGCCGAATCCCCTGTGCAAGAGTCACGCCTAAGAAGAGTTCAAATCAATGATCTCAATGAACCTCTTGTGAATGAATCAGAACATGACATTGAGGTAATTTTCAACCCTACTGTGCTTCTAGAAGACTATATTTCATCTGAGTCTGAGGATGATGCCACTAAGGCAGAAGACTTGGGAAGGGTTTACTTGCTTCCTTGGAATGTTGAAACCACCCATGCCCCCATTCAAGAGTTTGTTGAGACCACACCTCAAAGCAAGGACTTTGAGGTCATTGATGATTTCTTGGCCAAATTGAGGATTGATCATTCTAAGCAGAGCACTGTGGAACAGACATCCATGGATGTTTTGTTAGAGGCTGTTGAAACACTAGCCTCTCTTAGTCCCACTCATGTAAAGCCTTCCTCTAAGAAGAGGAAGGCTTTGGGAAAGAAGTCAGCCAAGAAAACTACTCAAACCACAGGGCCTGCACTCAAAAAGAAGAAAGTTAGTGCTGTTGAAAAAGGAAAGGCAGCAGCCTTAGAGGACTCTCCTAGAAGAATCACAAGGCAGTCACAGAATGCTTCAGCATCCAAAGAACAGCCTGTTCCTACTTCTTCCACTCCAGCAATCACAGAGAGATCCATGCTACCTTTGGAGGGCTTCAGTTCTGTCAAGGCCAAGGCTCTGTTTGAGAAATTCAAAGACGAGACTGCTTGGCCCAACAAAGGTTTTGATCATAAGAGTGTGGAAGAGTGCCCATTTATCAAATAGGTGATTATAAGTTTGGGATGGCAAAGCTTCTGTGAGGTACATAGCTCTTACAATCTCTCACTTATTAGGGAGTTCTATGCTGAGGTTGCTCCTAGCAATTCCTGTATGATCAAGGTTAGAGGTGTTTGCTTATCCTTTGATGATGAGACATTGAACAATGTCTTAGGTCTCACCACTCACTTTAATTCAGACTTTGAGACCCTTAAGCACACTGCCTCTGAGTCTAAACTCAATAAAATCTGTGAGGCAGTGGCAAGACCAGGCACCACATGGGAGCATCATTCCAACTTTTCACTTAGGATCTTCAAGGCTGCCAATTTGACCCCCAATGCTAATGTATTGGTCAATTTTGTCAAGCACTCTCTACATCCCACAACCCATGAAAACTCCCTTAATGTTGAAAGAATGGTTTTGTTGTACTGCATTCTCAAGGGGAAAATGATTAATGTGGGAGAGATATTACACAAGGCTATTGTGTATTGTGCTAACAGGACCCAAGGGAAGTTGTATCTCCCTGGGGTCATTGACAGGTTGTTGAAGAGTGAAGGAGTGCCAGTTTTCAAGGAAGATTTCATCATCAAGTAAGGAGCAGAAAGGTCTATCATAGACCTAAAAGCTGTGTCAAGGCTGAAGGAGAGGACAAGCAGGAGTATGGGAGCAGTAGACTTGATGGGAATGATTCAAGATTTGCTGTCTCAAAACAGCAACCTGTTGGACAGCATCTTGATGCAAAGATTTGAATTTATGGACAAAATGGAGGAGCTAAAAACAGAAGTAAAGAAACAGATTAAAAAGGGGCAGAGGCAAGGGAAAAGAGATTTGAAAGATTTGAAGGTGCATATGAAGGAGATGATGAGCAAGAAGTTGTAAAAGATGGGGAAGAGGCTGAAGAGCCTCAAAGTAGAAAACAAGAGGTTAAAGGAAGAGAATGAACAGCTTAGAGAAGCAGCCTTGGATGCAGCCATGGAGCCTCATGCCACACAGCCTACTCCCTTGGAGTAGGACAGGTTCATTCATTCATCTTTAGCCTCCAACTTTTATTTTTATTTTGAGTCTTGGGATAGTTTTCTTGCTTTTTAGCTTTATTTTCATACTTGATTACATGATCATTGCTTATAGTTCTTAATATCATAGCCTAAATAAATTTGAGGGTAAATAGCCATTCACCTACTAAATAGTGTTCTTGCTAGAACTAACATATGTCTTCTCTTGAGCCAAATTGAACTCACACACCAATACACATTTGGGTATGATTTAGGCCATTCTTCATTTAAACTCTCAAACAAGCCACTTGTAGCCTTATACACTTTCCACCAACATAGCCAATGAGGGTATTGTCAAAGTTTCAAGTTTGGAGGAGGGTATACCACAAAGGCCATAGCTTCAAATACAAAAGAGCAAAGCTCTAAAGCCTTTGTGGGATCTATTTTAATAGCACAAAATGTCCCATAGGGGCAATGTGCATGCTTTCATCATAAAGTGCACATAATGCCAAAATTAAAAAAAAATTATGATGAAGCATAAGAGGAAAAAGGCAAAGTGAGAAAAGAAAATAGCCAAAGAGAGGAGAGCCTTAAGCAAGTCCTATTGACCCTATCAAGGAGAGGTGTGTTGAGTTCATTAAAGAAAAGACTAGTGCTAGGATATGGTTCATACATGAAAAGTAGGCTATGAGTGGTTTGCTAAAAATTTATGAAGGGCTATGATGTTCATAAATGATATGCTTTGCTTTATGTGTGCACTTACTGCCTTAATCTTGTATACCTTACTATATTGAGTCATTTTTAGTTGTCATTTGGTTGCTTGGGGACAAGCAACACTTTAAGTTTGGGGGTATCATAAGCATGGTTTATTACATGCTTAAAGTACCTATTTCTTATGTTTAATAGGTAGATTTTCATAGTTTATCCCAACCTTGAGTCATTTACTTCCTTATTTTCCATTTGTTATGTTTGGAGCTAAATGTGATGATGAATTTGTTTTTACAACAATTTGGAGTAGATGACATCTTTTGACTTATAACACTGCACTATAATGCTGCAGCATTCCAGCAGCATTGTCCGGCTGCATTTTGGCTTTTTGGAGAAGTGCTTATTGGTTAAGCCATTGTCAAGGATGGAGGTCTGAGCTGAAGAAGCCCTCGTTTTGGCCCTCAAACAGCTGGTGAAATGAAGTGGAGAAGACTTTTTGTTGACATGTTTTGATGGAGATGATGCCTTCTTTTTCCTTTCCACTCATGTGTACTTTTTACCTCTTTTCCATGTTTTTGTCTTATGTTAACTCTTTGGTATAAAAGAGAGCCTTTGGCTTCTCTTGAAATAATCCCCTGGACGAATTTGGTTCCATTTTGTACTCCCAAAAACACTCTCATCTTATTAGTAGTATTTACAAACTTTTAATTATTGTTCTTTACATTTTGTCTTTTATCTATTTCTTTATTGTCATTTACTTTCCGTATTTACTTTCCGTCTTTACTTTCTGTCATTTACTTTCAGCTATTTACATTCATGTCTCTACTTTATGTCATTTATTTATGTCATTTACTTTCCGTAATGAGTAGCTAATTTCATTAGCTCGGGTGTAGGGTAAATGGTGAAATGTTAAACCGAATGAAAGTGGACATTGTTTCGCAATAACAATGTTCCACTATTTCATTCAAGTTTTATAAAACCAAACACACTTCTTGACGAGTTGATCACTTTGAAAGTGTTAAAGTGTCATGGACTTAGAGATAAGTCATGATAAGCACGTCAGCTTGAATGATATGAGAGGTAGACTTGAGAAAGTTGCCGACAAGGAAACTTGTCATTTATGTTTTTCAAACTTAACTCCCGACGGGTTGGTCACTCTCTAAAAGTGTCAAAATGTGATAGATTCAGAGATGAACTATCAAGAACACGCCAACTTGAATGATATGGGAATCGGCTCGAAAGAGKGATTTTTAACAAAGAGATTTGTTTAGCCATATATCTTGAAGACACTATTTTGTCACTATCCTTGGTCCGAACACCACATAGAGATATGGGTGCAAAGCTATAATATAGTGCAAAGGTGAAGTCCGAGAGGAATACCTTCAAGATAAATGGTGGGACTGGTTCTTCCACAGCTTTGTCTGCTGGATTTCATGTTTACGTTTCACCCCAAATCTTACACCCGTGCTACCTTTATTATTCTGCTTTATTATTCTGTTATATTACCTGTGTTAACTTGGATTCAAACTAAAGTCTTCGTTTTCGTCATCTGAAATCTTTTTTTTTATTGAACTCTTATTTAACTTTTGCTCCAATCCCCGTAGACGATATTCCGGTACTTGTACCACTTTATTACTTGGAAAGACGACGTTGGACCATATTGTATACTTGCTTTGTGGCCCAATTTCATTAAGTCTAAGGGTAAGGAATTTGACCGACCAGGTTCACAAAATGAGATTTGGTGAAATTGGAATCTATCAAAAGAATTTAGGGGTTTGAATTCGATTTGAGTAGTAATGAATTCAATGGGGTTTTACTGGTTAGCACAAACCTGCATGCACTTCAAGTATTATATATCTCTAATAATGACTTTAGAGGTTTCATTCCTGCGGATTTATGTATTAACTCCACCAGAATTCTTCTTCTTAGGTTGTGCACTAAGTTTTGTTGGAAATCATTTGAATATAGGGAACTGACTGCAAAAACACAACCAAAACCTTTCAGTGGTGTACCTGAACTCGTCTGCAAAGACTAGAACCAGTTTTCATATGGTTATTAACTTTCAAAATTAAGTGCTCACTTTTCAATTTCATCCTTTATTATAAGATAAAAGATTCTCTACTCCCTTATCATTGTTAAGGGTAAATTTGTCATTAATAATTACACATTCCTAAAACTATCTACCTTTTTCATCTTCCGACATTTATTTTGGGAAGGAGGAAGTAGTTATTTTATATTTTCTTAGTTTAAAAATTCCGAGGTAAGGTCTTTCTTTTATTGGTTTGTTTACACGACTTGTATAATTAAATTCACATACATATAAACGCTGTGGTATATCATCAATCATGTATAGCATTAGCAAGTACTAAAACTTGCTTCTATTCATTTATTGGTGCAGACAAGAAGCAATCATTGTTGAACGTTATATGTTTTATCTAATTTTGTAAGGTTTTAATTGGGTCTTGTAGGGCTCTATAGCTATTTCAAGTGCTAAACTATTTGGTCACAACTCAATGCCACTGACCTTATCAACAGGCTGTCTTTCTAGCTCTTGAATGAAGGGATTGATTCATAAGGGCAACTTAGAACTAACTACCCTTTTGTTCATATATATTTTGTATAGTAAGGATCCAAACATTATTACCCTACATGCTTTAATTCATTATATATATATATATATATATATATATATATATATAACTTGTTGTCTATTACATGATGATCTTGATTATATATATGAGTAGCAAGAAATTGTGATAAGATTGGAATTGAGATGATACAAAATTAAGTTGCTTTTAACCACAAGGGTGGTGCCTGATTGGTTTGAGTTTGGCTCCAAAGGTGAAAAGTACCAGGAGGTCCCAGGTTCAAATCCAAAGAGGAATAAAAATCCCCTTGTGGCCACGGAGGTTTAAATGCGGTGACTCCGGACTATCTGCAAAGCAGATGATCGTCTTAGAATTAATCGGCTCGCATAGCGGATTGGATATCCAGGTTAATAAAAAAAAAAGATGGTTTTGATAACAAGGTGTCAAATCAAATAATGAATATTCATGTATCTAAAAAAAATTGAAAAAGAAAGAATAATTAAAAGAGTAGTAGCTACTTTTGTTTGTGTGATTCTTAATGGATCCTTGGTTTGCACCATGAAGTGTAACATCTTCCATCATTGTCTTGTTGGCATCTATATCTCTTTCAATGTCTCCTTTGCATGTTAACTACAAAAGTGAGTGTGTGTGTTTTGCTAATTTGCACTATCTTTAATTAGTATGTTGGTGTAGTGAGGTTTCAAGGTCTATTAGGCATTTTGGTATGTTGGTTATGAGGTGATTTTTACACACAAACATGACTTGAGACAGGGACAGATTCATAAAATTTTCAAACGACGGTACCATTTGACTACAAGAAAAAAAATAGGGAATATGTTTTTAAATGGTGGCACCATTTGATCAAGAAAATGACACTAACAGGATTCGAACTTGAGTCTTGGGTGGAACAAAAGTCTTGCAAACAAACTCTACCAAATAAAACTTGTTCTCATTGTAGTTTCAAAATACATATGGTGTCACACAATAAATTAATACGGTTGCACCTTTCACGAACCTAAATTTTTTTTACCCTTCGACGAAGGAATAATACGGTAGTAGGTTCGTCCATGACTTGAGAACAATTTGTTTCAATATTACTACCATGACTATGAGTAGACATGTTCAATGTTGTTTATTTGGATTTTTAGACACAAACATGACTTTTGGAAGCCTTAAACTACCATGTTCGTATGTGTGTGTATATATATACACGTATGAATGTATGAAAGGAACGAAGTGCAGATAAATGTTGATGAAGACGAAGTCAACAACAAGATCATCATATCGATAGCGTATAGTTGTATTGCTTGAACTGTTTTATGGTACGCAAAATTCCTTCAGATGTATAACCATTTCTTTATTTTGCAATCATATATATCCCATACAGATCCTTTAGAAAATCTAAAACAAAAGACATAGTTATGTTTGCGACCATTGCTCGAGGACATGGTGAAGATGTCGGGGGTGATCCTCCTCCTCATCCAAATAGAATACCTACAATATGCGAGGCAACATGTAAATTACTTTTTTAGTAATGCCCCCGCCCCCGCCACCGCCCCCAGCCAGTTATGAATGATGAGATGAAGAATGTCGTCGATGCATTAAATGCTTGTAATTGATATATGCATCAAATATGTAGCGTATTTAGTTTTCAACGTGCCTACTTTAGACACACAAGAGGACAAGGAAGAGGACGTAGAGACTGACTCTTACGACGATTAGATATTTATGTATTAATATGTTTGCGACATTAATGTTTATCTTACTCGTCAATTTTGTATTACGACTTTCAAATTATTTTCTAGTTATTTGAATATCAAATTATTTAATTAAAATATATTTATAATCAAATTAAAAAGGTAAAAATATCTATAGCGACAACATGTCGTTGCAGTAGTTAAAAGTTAAAAAACTAAATTTTCACCTACTGCGTCAACAAGTCGTCGCTATAGGAAAAACATTTATTTGTAATTTTCCACCTATAGCAACAACATGTCATTGTAGTTAGGAGTGCTCAAAAACACGACCAACCCTATCAACCCAACCCAACCCAATACAAAATAACTCAACCCGAAGCAACCCGATATCTAATCGAGTTGTAAAATTGTCAAACCGTAGGTATTGAGTTGATATTGGTTGGGTTACTATTATTTGAACCCAAGCCAATCCAACCCGATGAACCAGATATCTTTTTATTTATTGGATTTAATATGATTGTTTAATTTATATTAATATGTACATTAGATAATTACACTATCATGTAAGCTTTTCATATACACATATTCTAAATCTATTCATATCTTTATATAACTCATTCATATATATGTTCAGTAACTATGAACATATATATGTAAATTGAGAAAATTAACTGAATGTGATATATGTAAGAAGTATGAATAAGTTGTATAAAATAGTTGATGATGAAAAAGAAATTATGAGTAGAGAAATAACATATTTTTAGGTTAGAATAATATTTTAATGTACCAAAGTATCAACCCGACCAACCCGTATGGGTTGGGTTGGGTTGCACTTTGGTTCGGGTTGGGTTAAGATTTTTCAAACCGCAAATATTGGGTTGGGTTGGGTTGCACTTTGGTTCGGGTTGGGTTAAGATTTTTCAAACCGCAAATATTGGGTTGAGTTGGGTTGGGTTGCACTTTGGTTCGGGTTGGGTTAAGATTTTTCAAACCGCAAATATTGGGTTGAGTTGGGTTAGGATTTTTCAAACTGCAAACATTAGGTTGGATTGTTCAAATGTATTCAATCCGATCAACCCAACCCATAAACACCCCTAATTGCAGTAAATAAAAATATTTGAATTTTTAATATTTTATCTACTGCGACGACATATCGGCAGGAACCTACAGCTAGAATCAAACAGTGATGAGCTCTACAGCGACGATAATCATTACAACAAAGGTACAACGATGAAATTTTGATCTTTACTGACCACTTTTTGTCGTCGCAATAAGTAAGATGTGTTGTAGCGAACGTGAAATCCTTGACTTCCAATAACCAACACTCCATCAATTTAATAGGATACAATATGTAAAATGAATGGAACCTGATATTATTGATGATCAATATGAAAGGTTGGGTGATTGCTTATTCTTAACCAATTCAATATCATATATGATTACATTTTTTTGGGTGTGTTTAATCATATATGATTAAGCTTTTATGTATTGTCAATGCCACATGTGTTTAATCATATATGATTATGCTTGTGTATCATTCGTGTAATCATATATGATACTGAAACGTCTCGCATTCTCGCAAAATGTTTACCTTCTCGTTTGAACCTGCTCCTATGTGTATATATATTATATACACACACACATTAAAGATGCGTTAACGTCCTCATCCAACATGTCTTTGAAGAATTAAACCATAAGAGGAGGGGTGGAGCGATGAATTAAACCCTTGTATTTTTCAATATCCCGGAGCATTCCTCAAAATTCAATGTATGAACCGTTCACCCCATAAGGAAAAAAAATCCGAACCTTCACAGCTAAAACATTATGTTTTGTTGTAAGGTTTCAAGTATAAAAAGGTGATCTCACGGGTCTTACGAAAACATGCTGACCTCACGTGTTCTGATCGGAGCTACAAACACTTGGCATTGATTTTTTTGGAAGTTGAAGAAATTCCTTTGAAATTGATATACGTTTATGTTATTAATATTATTTTAACTGACCATTCAGTCTTAACGGTAATTTTTTTTCCCAAAGCAAGAAGCTTTATCTCTTAGCTAAGATGGGTTTGGTACTCAGATAGACAGAATAGAACATGATTGTACAGTTGTTCAATATTTGGTAAGACATGAGTAAATAAGACAAGACTAATAAAATAATCAATTTACTTCTAATGAGTTGTTTATATCTATTCTATATTTTGATTGATTTATAAAATTATAATAAATAATTATTTTTTATAACAAAACATAAGTATTATATTTTATACATTTTATGTATTATTTTTTATTATTATAACATTTAATAAACTACATAAATTAACAAAAATATAGAAAACATATAAAAATAAAAATTTAAAGACAATAAACGAAAGTTTAAAGACGATTAAATACAATAAATAAAATCTTTAAAATGGATCCGATAAAATGTGAATAGGGAGTCATATTTGATATTTTAGAAGTGAATTAAGTTTTATTTTGAATATATATATATATATATATATATATATATATATATATATATATATATTAGTCAAATGTAGGCTTATTCCACCTTGTTTCATAAGTAAGGTGAAACATGCATTTTCCACTTTATTCTACTTTATTCCACTATGTTCCATATAAAAATCATGTAAAACCAAAAACTGTGATTCCTAATCTATTCTACCATGTTCAATACACTTATTATTTAGGTTACCGTAAATTAAAGCTTCTGATGTTGGTTGTATACCTACTCTTCTTGGTCTTCATTGGAATGATTACAAGCCCAAAAGAATCCAACATTTCGATCAATAAAATGACGCAACTCAAACCCTTCGAACACGACAACTTTTGATAAACATGCCAAAAATAAAGCTATCGTGGGGACCTTCAATCAATTATAACACATAAATATCACGTGGGTTTTAGATTTTGATAGACCATTTTGAATAAAAATATTATTTGTCGATTTATTTTAAAATAAAAATGTTATCTAAACTTTAATTTAGACGAATATGATACGCGTCAGTCCTTATTCATTACAAAAACGTTGAAATATTTGTCACATCCTTCCAAAAAACCCGACAAATTGTTCACATGATACGACTGATTAACTGATGTTTCAAAACTGAGCTTCTATAACTACAAGAGTCTCAAGGAAGCGAGCATGTCGGCTTGAGTAACGCAAACATTGGTCACATGATACGACTGATTAACTGATGTTTCAAAATTTAACAAATCTCCGTATCTTATTGGTGAAACTAAGGGTTAATTTTACTTCCCCACCTAGCTACTCTAGGTGGAGAGGCTTACTCATCTTATAGTTTAGCGGTTATATCTGTCATTACTTTATGAAACTCGAACTACGATAGATGTTCGAGCAACCAGGAGTTTCCAATTAGCATCGCAAAACAAAACAACTATTACTGAACAACTTAGAATTATGATTTGAAACTGTGATGATTGGAAGCAAGTCGTTCGACCATACTATCAGAATTCCTTTGCTAGAAAGTGAATATAAAGGACAATCAGCTTTTGTTTCAGTAAGGGTCTTATAGTCATGAAACGTGACCATGGTGACAACAAAAATTAAATGATCGATTTTTCACTTCTTCTTCAAAAGCGAACACCTATTACGTCTAAACGGACTCTAAATTATTATTCAAGTTAAAAAACGTTCATTTTAATATAAGTTTTACCTGCACATGTAAAATACAAGTGTATATTATATGAAAACCAGATATTTTCCTCGTAAAACCATTATTAAAAAGGTGATTCTAAATTATATATAACCCAAAAAGAAGACAAAGAAAGAGCCCCACAAATAATTTTTTTTTTTTAATTTTCATAGTAATTTAAAATTAAAAAATTATAGTCCCATTGACCGTGTATATATATATATATATATATATATATATATGGTCGAGTTCACGTGAGACAAAGAGTTTTTCGTGAGACCCGTAAGACCAATTTATGTTCATTAATCAACTTTATAATCTAATGATCTAATGGTCAAAATTGCAAGGTGGCAATTTTGTAAATATTGAGAAGTCTTGTGGCGTTTATGAATGTTTAGATCTGACGATTGTAAATCTAATCCAAGGGTTGAGAATTGGTCTTACGGGTCTCACGAAAAACTATTGGTCTCACATGATCCCAAGTCTATATATATATATATATATATGTATATATATATATGTATATATATATATATATGTATATGTATAATAAGTTACAATGAGACAGAAGTTACGTAATTTGACATATGGATATCAAACCGAGATATTTTTGCACACGAAACCGTGTGGACGGTTGTTTGATCCGGAGAAAAATAAATAAATTAAAAAAAATCAAAATATTTAAGTTTTCAGTATTAATAATAACAGAAATTTTATTTACTTTTAAATAATTTAGATATCAATACTTTATTATAAAATATTTGATAAAAACTTTTAGAAATCATTTTCATGTATACAATATTATTTATTGATGCATATTACTTAAATTTAATATTACAAGTAAATTGTGCGTAAATATAATGTATTAAAGATTTATGTTTGAATTTGTATAACACACTGTAGATAAACATCTCATTTTAAATATAAAAAATCTAAAATATAATTAGTATGATCATTAAGTTATAACAAAATAGTTAATTATTATTTTTATAAAAAAATATATTATTAAACCAAAATAAAAGAATGAATTAACGAGATACACGAAAAAAGAGAAATTTTAAATATTTAGTTTGTTATTAATATCAATATTTCTTTTAATTTTTTATAATATCTTCATGTTTATATTTTATTCAAAAATAAAAATATCATCGTTTTTTTAAAACCACATAAAAGCGTATTATAACATCGACTAAAATAAAAAAAAAACGAAACAATAAAATCGAGATATATATCGCTACATTGTGTGAGTATCTTTCGTATTCATTTTAAAATGTAATGTATATTACGTAGAAGAATCCATGTTAAACACGTGTTGTGTCCTAGCAGATAATATAGTAATTATCATAAAGTATAGATCAAATCGTGTTTCCAATTATTTTTTATTATTAATGTAGTGAAATTGATGATCTCAAAAGGGAGAGAGTATAAATTAACAAATATTCTAAAAAAATAAAATTAAAATTCCAATAGTTACCATATTCAATAATTATAATACTAATTATATTTAGTAATTTTTTTTTATACATTTAATTTCTTTTAGAAAGACAACATTTAAGAAATCAACTAATTAAAAAACAACCACGTTCAACGAAACAAAACCCAAAAAAGAAGCCTAACCTCGATCTACAAGGCATAGAAAGGATAGAGGCCACTACCAAATCTAAGCAACAACCCACATGGAGCGCCCAACAAAAATGAAAGAGACAAACGGAAAACAACCAACGAATCGAGACCAACTAATCACGAAAAACCAGTTACAGCACCACAATGCTGAGAATCCATAAAAAGCTTTGGCATAATGGGATAACCAACGAAAAGAGGCAAGTTGGATATTTTGATCAAGTCTTCTCTGCCACGATAACTATTGGACAAGAGCTTATTTTGAGAGGTCGAGATCTAGTAAAGGCTGATTCCAACAACGATTGTCCATAACTTACTCGTAAGGGACGAAATGAAAGAACTCGACAAAGTGAAAATGTTTGAATCTGAAGTAATATCCCGAGGGGTGAGATTCCACCACTTTAAAATTCTACCCCACAACACTAATATCAGCGAGCAAACCACAAAGCAATGGTCCATCAATTGGAGGACGCTATCACAGCGAGGGCAAAGGACTGAGTGAAGGTCAATCCTCATATGATCAAGACGAGCCTGAGTCGGAATTCCACCAAGCTTTAGCCGCTGGATGAAGATGCAAATTTTGGAGGGAACGAGCTTGATCCAAGCGGTAAGCATAATACATGTCGAAGAAAAAGAAGAGGTATTGTCAACCAAATCCTTAATGTACCTCACGAAAAAATCATTGATCATCGAGCCACCAAATATAGCAGTCACTCTAATAAGAAAAGGGGTTAACACTCCGAATGAGTTCCTTCAATTCCTGCCACTCCCCTAAAGCGCAAACCCAAGGAATACAACACCCAACCCTCATACCACCCCTAAACCCCATTACTAAAAAAATTACGGTTTCTAATTGCGACCTCTTTTCGACTTTCAAGCCTAATTAACAACCTAAGAATTTATAGCAAAGACGGAAATCACATAACTATCTATCTTTCCAAAAGAACATCGAAGACCATTATGCACTTTTTCCCCGAAGGAGTAACTAAACGGAATACTAATATTATCTAAAACTTTTTTTTGCCCGATCTATTGGTTGGAAAAAAATTAAAATATTATTTCTTTATTTTATAGAGTTTTAGAGATTTCTTCAATTATGAAAATTTCACTTTATCTCTGTTCTTTTCTCTATTTTAACACACTACTTAGTATAGCTGTTGAAGCAAAAAAATTATAAGTCTTCACAGTTTTTATTTTAGCATAGATGTTGGAAATGCTCTAAAAGAGTAAACTACAATTTTCATTCATGTGGTTTGGTGTTCATTGCCATTTATTGTATAAAAATTACTTTTTTCATTGTTGGGGTTTTCGTTTTGTTTTTTGTACCTGACACTAACACAATTAAAAGTGTTCGCTAAATGAAGGACATTGTAATATCGATTGATACACATCCCTTTTTAATATTGAGTATTCTACCATATCATTTTCTTAACTATGATTTGGCAATTACCATCGCTAAATTTCCACCATATCTAATGACTCCAACATTCATTCAACGATGGATCATAATACACTTGTTTCGATTTAATACTTTCAAATCACGCTCGTATTAGTAATCATAGATACTAAGATGAGTGTTGAGTCTATGATGTACTTGCTTATCTATCTTCCCATCTTAAATTCTTTCACACCTTTCATCCATTCAACTATCTCCACTTTTGATCTTACCTCCAACGTCATTCATTTATTCTTTCACGACTGTCTAATATCTCATGAATACTTGGCCTTATTCTGATATAAACATCAACTTCTCTTGTTGACTTTCAGTGCCTACAATTTATTTCTTCACATTTTTTTAAGATTTATAAGCCGACAACGTTGCTTACATCGTTGTTTTAACTCATACACCGATATATACATATGTATATATTATATACGTGCATAAATGCATAGGTATACATTTATATGAAGCCATGCCATCAATAGTTTATACATGAAAATCATTTGGATGACTTTGCATGCATGAAATGCATGTATGCACACTAATAACTTAATATGTACATGCATTTGCATGACTTTTGCCTTGAAACATTATATATATATATATATATATATATATATATATATATATATATACACACACATGCATACTAACTCAGTAACTCTTCATGCAAGGTTGACGCATGCATGGTGTGTGTTTATATATATGTACCCATTTCGATTTCTCAATACACCCGTCACCCATGATCCACCTACTGTTTCGAGGAGTTTATTTTTCTTTCTTTCTTTCAAATATATTGACCAACGAGCCTAATAACAAGAAATATCTTGCTTAATAAGCCTCTAACAACGAGTTCTCAAGGTACGTAAGCTTCGATCCATCACAGCGGTGAAACGTCGGGCCATCCGTTACACCCATGACCCATAATTTCTATCTTTTAGAATCGATACGAGGGTCACAGTTTGACAACTTGGTATCACTAAGATTACCTTTGTGTAGAATGGCAGAGGTGCTATTGTGACTCTTGGCACCGTTGCCCTATTGAAATCTACCCGATTAATCAAACAACTAGCGGGATTATCTAGTAAAAAATTATTTAGAGAGGATCGGTACAAAACACTTACCAATTGGTGCCAAACTAGCTACGATGTAGAGCACCATCAACTCTTGTTTCAGCGTTCATCGTCGTCTTTGCTCACAATAGTTCTCTTTCTTGACCAAAATTCACATAAACCTACAAACTCCAGTTTTATACTAAGCCATTGGCGGTTTCAAGGAAGAGGAAGCGATAAGGCCATGATAAATGGCCGGAGGTTTCATGACCATTAGGTTTCATGTCACTGAATTACATTCAATTTTAGGGTCTAAACTCTTTACTTTGATTGCATTTACACTACCGGTCCTTGAAATTTAACGACTATGAATTCTTTCCCCCCATTTTTTTTGGTTATTACAACTTTCTCCCTTAACAAAATTTCGTCCTCGAAATTTTCCCTATGCAAATAAATGAGGGAATTTCAATCTCGTCCCCTTATAAAGTTCCCAAGTATCTTTCGAACCATTATGACGTCTTCATTGAACATTCACGAGAGAAATCCCTCTGCTTCTTAGTTTTTTTTATCTTATTTTCTTCATATCCTTAAGAGTTACGACTTCCTTTTTATCTACTAAACTCTTCTTTGCATTGAATACATCATGTCATAAATATCACAATACCAACTCATTTATTGTTTGAAGCTCTAAGCTCATTTTCCTATCTCAACAATCTTCAATCTATCGCTAACTTGAGCAATATTTTCTGATCAATGATGGACTATCTTTGATCTATCTATCCGACTCTTTTCTTTTCGATGTTAGTTCGGCAAACCGGCTAGCCTCTAACACATAACTCTTCGAGTTGCTCTGCTTCAATACTCTTTTGATAATCATTAATTATAAGTGACCATGTTCGACTCTAAGCGGTTATTCCAACTGTCACTAAAGATTACCCCACATAGATATCACCATGTTATTTTTATCTACAAAATACGGCAACATGCATGCAAACGTTCATCAAATTTGTGATAAATTATTTCACAATAAAACTATGCATCATACCTTTTCATATTCATGAACTTATACATACATGTATTGATCTCTTGTCCTTGAGATGTCTTCAACTATCGAGTATAGGCTATAAAATCCATTATGTAGATAATGCCTCCATATTTCAAGAGCCACTACCACTGCTACTAATTTCAAATCATACATTTTCAATTACCATGACATAAATACTATATCATTTCCCTTTTTCACCGATATACCTCATAGTTCAACATTGTAACATCATTATATACAAAAAAATATCCTCTGTCTAATCTGGCAGGGACACTCTTGGAATACTTCTCGATCTTCTTTCCAATCTTTGGCATACTTCATTTACTTTCCAGCTCGATCAAGTTTACGATATAATAACCCTACATTACATACTTCATAATAATTGATGTACATTTAATCTTCCTGACTACATAAACATCATTCATCTTGCTCTAATTTTAGCACTTTTTGATCATGCTCACATTAACAATCATAGATATCAGGATGATGATGTTCACCAGGTAATGTCTTAACTTCCACATTACTTTTTTTAACTTTTTATCAATTCAACTATCTTTACTTATTTCATCATCTTCAACTTATATTGCAACTTACTTATATTTGACTTAATGCAAAATATCTCATGCATGTTTACACTATTCTAGCATGATGTCTTTCTAGCTATAACTATGGGAACAATTCCAACGCTCCTTTTTTATGGCTTAGAATTCATACGCTTGAATAGACCTTATTATTTAACTATACAATATTTCTTACTTACAAAATTTGATACATGATTACAATTAACACTTCTTTCTACCACCTTTTTGCTTTTATATCTTGCTTAAGCAACACATGCTTACTAACAATTTCATAAAATCAAATAAGTTAATATCATCTTCCAACCACTCGTGAGATGCCTATGGAGGATAATAGAACCCCAATGTCCTACTGGATTAATCAACCATAGTCTTCTGCATTCCAAGACCATCTCCCACACTGATTTGGTGTCTTTTACTTTAAGAAACTAATCATGTGAGAACCCTTAAATCTTGTCATATGGTTTACATATGATCTCAACATTATAACTTGATTGATTGGGGGAGGAAACGCCATGTTGGGAGGGAGTAGAGCAAAAAATGCTCTTTGCGCCCTCCTTCTTTGGCGGAATGTTCTCTCAATATCGGGATCAAATTCGAGAAACTCCCCGCAGTGTATCCATGGCATACACCACTTTCAAAATGATTCAAACGGTACTAGAAAAATCAAATATTTTACTTTACTCTTAAAAAGAACTTTTAGCTTGCCAATCCCCAACAGCGGCGCCAAAAACTTGGTAAGTTAATTTTCACACCTTTAGACTTATAAAAATAACCACAAAACAAGTATATAATATGGTCCAATGTCGTCTTTTCCAAGTAATAAAGTGGTAAAAATCGAATATCGTCCATGGAGATTGTAGCAAAGACTTAATAAGAGTCCAATGAGAGAAATGATTTCAGATAATGAAATTGAAGACTTCAGTTTGATTCTGAGTTAACAATGATAAAATAACATAATATAAATGGTAGCATGGGTGTAAGACTTATTGTGAAATACAAACACAAATTCCAGCAGACAATGCTGTAGGAATGCTACAACATGAGGTAAGCCAAAACTAGTTCCACCATCTATTTTGAAGGTATTCCTCTCGGACTTCACATTTGCACTATATTATAGCTTTCAACATATATCTCTATGTGGTATCCGGACCAGTGATAGTGACAAAATGGTGTCTTCAAAATATATGGATAAACAAATCTCTTTGTTAAAAATCACTCTCTCGAGCCAATTCCCATATCATTCAAGTTGGAGTGTGTTCTAGATAGTTCATCTCTGAATTTATCGCACTTTGACACTTTTAAAGAGTGACCAACCTGTCGGGAGTTAATTTTGAAAGAAATAAATGACAAGTCTGTTTGTCGGTAACTTTCTCAAGTTTACCTCTTATATCATTCAAGTTGACGTGCATTAAGTGGCTTATCTCTAAGACCATGACACTTTAACACTTTAAAAGTGATCAACTCGTCAAGATTGGAGGATCATACACCATCAAGATTCAGCTAAGAATTACTTTATTCTTATATTTTCTTTTTAATTAGTTTAATTTTTGCCATATTTACTTTATGTTCATCATTGTGCGAGCTTGTTACCACAATGGCGAGTTTTATTTTAATGCAATTTAAGTTTCAATATTCTTTTTCTTTCATTGTGTCTTTACTTATGAGCAGTAGCTAAAGCCCTCTTGGTGTGAGTGTAAGCCAAACTCGATAGATCAAAATGTAACACTTGGGTGTCACCACTATTTGCTAACTTTTCGGTTTGGTCATTCTAGTTTAAGTTTTAACTCAACGCGACAAATCGATCACTTGTGTGTCTTAATATTAGATATTTGACCAAGAGATGAGCTGAAATAAAATACGTTTGAATGATGCAGTGAGGTTTGAGAAAATCTTCAATGATCGCATAAAGATATGCATTTTTTCATAACAATATTAAGGTTCAGATTTTGGTCGAGTTGGTATATCATAGAGATTTGCGCATCTCTCCATACTGGCAAGCTAAGATCTTCGAGATCTACTTAGCAAAGTTGGTAAACTGAAAGTTAGCATTTTATGGACACTTTATGATAAAACTATAATTCTCAACCCATACGACATAGCTTTGAGATGAGAAAATCGTATAGTCTTATTTTGTGACTGATTTCGTCAACCATTTAAGTTATTAATATACTCTCGGGGAAAGATTACATATGTACCCGCTTTTTATTACTTGTTATTTTAAATCATCAACATCCTCTTAGAACAAACAATTTTTACAAAATCTAGCTTTGCACCGGAAGTCCGTAAGAAATCTCTGATTCTTAGTACCACCAGTTCCTGTGGAGACAATTTTTAGTAACTCGCCATTATATTACTCACAAGCGAACTCGATAGTTGGTGTATATTTGCACCACTATTGTGCCACACTTTACATGTGTGTTATTTTTGCTATCACCTCCTTAGGATGTTAAGGGTTTAAGTCTCACCAAATGTGAGGAGTGTACGTAAAAAGAGGAAGATCGTTAATGCAACATTACGACTAGGGATGGCAACAGGGCGGGGATGGGGCGGGGATTGCAATCCCCAGCCCCAGCCCTGGTACCCGGCGGGTACGGGGATTTTCTTTTCGGTCCCGATCAACTTTCGGTCAACCCACGGTCAACACCCGGTAAAATTAAAATTTATAAGTTTTTTGCAAACAACATCAACATGACAACATTATTACATCATATCTAGTCTTGTCTAATAAAAATAATAAAATTATAAAATTAACAATAATCCAATGAGATGTAAAATTTAAAACAAGTTTTTTCCAAGCAACACATAATTCCGTCCCTCAACAATCAACATCTTCATCGTATCCAATCGTTTGATCAAATCCTCTTGGTTCTCCGTGTTTTTTATCTGAAATAAAATAATGCAAGTCAGAAAAATTATATATACCAATTGCAATTTACATAATTATTATAACAAACAATTTATATAATTATTATCTTCAATTTCTTTCCTTAGCCAACTTTGACTGCACATCAAAGCCCCAATTGTTTGCAATTTTAGTCGACTTCGTTGTTTCGTTACCTTGTTTCCACTCATGCTAAAAGCCGATTCTGAAGCTACTGTTGAAATAGGAATTGCCAATACATCCCTCGCAATCCGCTGCATGATTGGAAACTTGACACCGTCGCACTTCCACCACATTAATATGTCAAACCCTTCATCCTGTGGTAACAATTTCTCTGACAAATAATCATCCAACTCAGTCGTTTCAAACATGTCATCCTCAGAGATCATATTCTCAAAATCCAATTGCCATGAGGCCTTGTTTGAAGAAGATTTCCCCTCACTTGAAACGGTAGTGTCACTTTGTCCTTTCCTTTAATTCTGTTCATGTTTCTTTTTGTATTCCTCAAATAAATCATTACATAAAGTCCGTATCCTCATAAACCTCTTCTTTTGAGTCCATACCATAAATCTTTGGGAAGAAATAATTTATCAACTTTAACTTATATCTAGGATCTAGAACAATAGCCACACTCATCACATCATGTATGACTCCCTAATATTTATCGAACTTAAGCAACATACTTGATGCCATATTCCTAATAACGTCATTTTGATCGTCTTCACAACTCTTAATAGATAATTTTATGTCACATATCAAAGGGAAGAACATGTTGGAAGTGGGATATTTGGTCCCAAAGAATGTCTCTGTCACACGATAAAATAAACCTAACTTATCACATACATTAGTCGCCATTCTCCAGTCCTCTTCACTAGGTAAAGAAACCTAATGTTTCTCTTTCTTGCTTAAACGAGTAAAGACATCTTTATATTCTAAAACAACATTCAACATTTGTATAAACAGAATTCCACCTAGTCTTACAATCAAGCACTAATTCTCTTTCACAATTTACACCTAGTTGTCGTGCAACGAGTCTAAAGTCTTGGGCTCTTTTAGGAGAACATGTCCAAAATGAGACACTATCCCTAACATTCTTGATTGCTTTCTCAATSATAGAAAACCCATCTTGCACAATGAGATTAATGATATGTGCACAACATCTCATGTGGAACAACTTACCCTTCAAAATCAAGGAGGAAGGAGAAAGAGTACCTAAGAGCCTGTCAACCAAAGCATCATTTGTTGAACAATTGTCAAGTGTCAATGTTGACAACTTGTTGTCAATGTTCCAATCCATAAAGCACTCGAACATAACTTGGGACAATGCATCAGCAGTGTGTGGAGATGGCACATGTAAAAAACTGCATCAAAGATTCAAAGAATATATTAAAATGAGAATATTAACATTGAATTATAAAAATAGCACAAAATACTAAAAAAGAAATAACCTGATAATCCGATTTTGTAACTTCCGATTGGCATCTATGTAGCATGCTGTTAGTGCCATGTAACCTTTGTTTTGGTTACCGGCTGTCCACATATCCGAAGTAAGAGCAATCCTACTTTTGTTTTCTTCCAAACATCGCAATACACCACCTCTTTTTGTTTCATATATCTTCATGATGTCAGACTTGATTGTAGCTCTACAAGGGACCTTAAATAAAGGTTGAAGACCATTTGAATACTTCGGAAAGCCATGATGCTCAACAATAGAAAGTGGATAATCATGAAGAATGATAATTTTAGCTAAATCATCTCTTGAGCTTTCAGCACTAAAATTATAATTACTCAATAAAGATGTTTTTCCATCCTTAGCAGTCTGCTCTTGAACTAAAATATGTTGCCTTATGTCTTTTGTAACTTTCCTCGGACATATCTTGAAATGATCTTTCAAATGTGTTGTCCCATCATTAGGTCTACCGGTCATCTGCTTATTGCAATACTTACATTTTGCAAATCGGCGAAGACCATCAATATATATTGCTTCAAAATGGTTCCAGACAACATATTTCAATCTTTTGTTTGCTGGTTCACTGACTTCAGTCTCGGGGCTAATATTTGAACCAATAGGCATGCTTACAGATTCGTTTGTGTCATTACAAGTCGTATTTTCCTTATCGTTTCCTTCCGTAGCATTACGTCCAATATCTTATGTGTTCTTGTTGTGTGAACTTTCCATCTTAGAAAAAGAATCAGAAATTAGGCACAATGAGATACAAGTATATTTCGTAAAAGAATTGATCAATGTATATGGTTATTGAAATTTATATAACTATAATCAATTAATCATTGATTAGAGATGTTGTCTTCAACAAATTCATGCAGTAAAATAAGTGCTAAAGACTATGGCAGTGACTTATGCCTATGGATTGTAGTCCTCTTTACAAATTCTGAATGTATTCCTCTAATATGTTTGCAAATCATTAAAAAACAAAGAATAAGAGCTAAAGACTTATGCATTGCAGTATTACAAGTCATTGGGGTATGGATTAAAATTCAACAAACAGTTTAAGACTTATGTAGTATTACTATTACAAGTCCATTGGGTATGGATTAAAATTCAACAAACAGTTGCACTAAAATTCAACAAACAGTTTAAGACTTATGCAGTATTACAATTAAAATTCAACTAACAGTTGCATTAAAATTCATCAAACAGTTTAAGACTTATGCAATATTACAAGTCTATTTAACATCTTTTAACTTTTACTATTTATGTTACTTTCTTCTTTTGACTTTTGAGCGAAAATAAATTCATTAGTAAATCAACAAACAGTTATGATAGGAAACAATCAACAAACAGTTACATTAAGCCTAAATCAGTAAGACAGTAAATCTATAACAAAAAAACTACATGGTTTATTGATTTGACAAATAAGAGTATAAGACTACTGTCTACTGACCTCGAAGGCTCGAATTATTGAAGAAGACGACTGGTGTGGTGCAGGTGGACTGGTGGTTGTGCGCCGACTAGATGTAGTTGGGTCGATTGACGACTGACGAGCCGAGAGCCGACGACTAGGGTGACTGTCGTCTGTCGAAGGTCGATGGTCCACGAGGACTACAGTGACTGTCGCTGTCGAAGGTCCACAGGAACAGGACGTGAAGAAGGGGAAGGTCGCCGGCCGCCRGGAAGGGGAATTGGGATTTGCTTGCCGATTTGGGGAAAGCAGCTTGCAACCGTGAAGAGTGAAGGGCAGAACGCAGAAGGGGTTAGGGGAAGGCGACAATGGTGTTGGTGTCTGGAAGTGGACTCTCGTGTGAGTTACTGTCAAAGCCAAACCAATTAACCAAAGCCCAATGGACTTATATATGAATTAATATTATGATATTATCACTATATCGAGTACGGGGCGTGTCGGGGGATACAATGCCCGGCCCCGGCCCCAACCCCGGTTTGCCTCTACCGGGGATCCTCGGCCCCGGACTCGGTACCCATTTTAAGGAGAATCCCCGGCCCCGTCCGCAGTGGCGGATCTAGAAACTATTATGGTTGGGGGCACACTTAGGAGGGTCGAAAAAATTTCGAAACCGAACAATTCGTCCGAACCAAAAAAGGTTTCGGGTTTTTATTTTCAGGTTTAAATTGTTCGGTTAACCGAATAAAGATAACTAATGTCGTTGAAATAAAGCTAGGTTTAAACTGTTCAGGTTTAAACTGTTCGGTTAACCTAACATTTCCATTTGTCTAACATTTCCATTTTGCAACATTTCCATTTGCAAAAATTAACCTAACATTTGACATTTCCATTTGATTTACCTTCAAAAATGCTTATAAAACTAACCTAACATTTGACATTTTCATTTGATTTGCCTACAAAATTGTCTATAAAATTAACCTAACATAAAACATTTACCAAATCACTAATAAGCAAACAACAAAATCAAAGAAGTAATCAAAATCAAAGACTAGAATTTGGAAATTAGAATTTTTACCCAAATTATTTACCAATTACCACAAAATTAACCAACAAAATTAACCTAAAATACCTAACCTAAAACATTTACCAATTACCACAAAATTATTAAATTAACCTAAAGCATTTACCAATTACCACAAAATTAACCAACAAAATTATTAAATTAACCTAAAGCATTTACCAATTACCACAAAATTAACCAACAAAATTAACCTAAAATACCTAACCTAAAGCATTTACCACAAAATTAACCTAAAATACTACACATTGAAGTTGGAAATTAGAATCTTTACCCAAGAGAAGAGGCCAAGACCAAGAAGGAAGTCGCACACGGCACAACACAGTCGGCTGTCGGGCGTCGGCAGACGGCTGCAGCACTGCAGTAGCGATGAAGAAGAAGTGAGGTCGCACAGGCGGCACAGCAGGTGAGGTCGCAGCGATGAAGAAGAAGAGAAGAAGTGAGGTCGCACCGTCGCAGGCAGGCTGCAGGCGGCTCTCGGCAGCAGGCTGCAGGCTCGTCACTCGTGTAGTCGTGTAAGTGTTAGCGTGTATGCGGTATGTCTTCACAGTTCACTCTCGTTTCCTGCACTGAAGAGGGGCCTCTTACCTCATCTTGTTGGGGGCCCAATTACACCTAATCTCAAAATACAAGTAAAAAAAAATTTTGGGCTTTCCTATTTAATTTTTGTTGGGGGCCCAGCACCCCAACGACCTTGTAGTGCGTCCGCCCCTGCCCGTCCGGGTCGGGTAAACTGGGTTCCCCACGGGGTCGGGTCAAATCACCATACCAAATTACGACAAATAATTCTATAAATAGTAAACATTCGAACAGTCCCTTAGTTTTGATGAAGTATATAAAAAATTAGAAGATAGCTCTGTTAAGAAAAAGTAAAACCAAAATCAGTACAACAAATATTTTTTTTATATAAGCAAAGTCAATAGAGACGAAAACCATAATTTACAACCATAATTTTTAATATAAATAATTAGTATTAAATATAATTAAAAAATAGAAAATAAGTATTACAAGAAAGGGAGTTGAGAATGGATTCACACTCTGAAAAGTGTTTGCACATGAGAAGCACGTGGTTCTAATAGGTAACAAAATGAGGTGTTGACACGTAGATTCTCATCTCTTTCCACAGTTGTCTCCTTGTGCCTATATAAGCAACTCAGCTTCTCAGCGAATTAACCACTACTAACACTTACACCTACTCAAACCAACTTTACCTTTCTGCTTCATTAATGGCGAACCAGGTTGTCAATGGCGGACATAACGAACAACACGTTTCTTCTTCATTGCCTTTTCTCTCTCTCAATCATGTCTCCTTTATCTGCAGATCTGTTCCTACATCCGTCAAATTTTACAACGATGTTCTCGGATTCGTTCTCATCAGACGTCCTTCCTCCTTTGATTTTGAAGGCGCTTGGTGAGCATCTCTTTCGATTCTCCCATTATTATGCATTCCAATTACTTATATTGTTGTTAATCTCTCAACTCTGCAACACACATTTCGAACTGCAACGAAATTGATTCCTGTTCATTACACGGATCTGTAATTATTTTTTACTGTGATTAATTTGATCAATATTTGTCTGTGGGGACTGGTGATGTACAATTGTACTGGTTTTGTTGCATTCAAGATTAACACAGCTCGATAGTATTATTGGATTACAGGAGAAATTAAAGTGAATACCAATAATAAGTTCAACTCTTAAATCTAATTAATGTGCACTTAATTTGCTGGATTCGTGGTTATTTTTGCTAATTTTGGTAGACGTCCTTCAACTAATTAATGTTGAATCTTCTGTTTTTGATGATTTAAAATAGGTTGTTCAACCATGGGATTGGAATACATTTGTTACAAGTGGAGACAACTCCAACGAAGAGAGGAGTGATCAATCCAAAAGACAACCACATTTCGTTTCAATGCACAGATATGGATCGCATAATAAAAAAACTGGAGGAATTAGACATCAAATACGTGACAGCGGTGGTGAAAGAAGGAGGTGTGGAGGTGAACCAGCTCTTCTTCCACGATCCTGATGGATACATGATTGAGATCTGCAATTGTCATGTTCTCCCTATGCTTCCCATCACCTCATGCCCACTCAAGAAGCTCCCACCCATTCCACAAACCAACCAAGTCGAATCCTCCTCCTACGGTATGCTTCAAAACAAAACCCTGATATACATAATTGAAATCCCTTTCTTCATTTGGTTTATGCATATTTCAATTGTTTCCTCATCTAAATCAACAATCATGGCAAATGAACCCTATCATATCTCAATTAACATGTGTTCTTACATATATGATCGATATATGTTCATGTATATTGTTTGATTTGGGGATATATGTTAATGAAAATGCAGATAAGATGGTATCGAAGAATTACTACTGTGGAGAAGATGAGGCGATAATGATGGAAAACTTCTTAATAGACATGATGGGTATCTCCTTCTAAGAGCAAGAAGAAGAAAAAGAGGATGATTTTGGCAATATCGAGTGTTTTCCAGAAGTTTCCTTCATGATTGAGAGCCATCTTCTACATTAATTAGCTTATATTAGTAATGTACGTGTTTGTATGTAATTCAAATATAAAAACCCATTTGTAAAGATTGCATTTTGTTTACTTCATCAAAATCCAATATTTGTAACTCTATGTTGTTTATTGTTGAGTTGATTCTTTATTAATTAATCCTATGAACCTTCTAAATCTCGCAACTTTATAAGTATCTTCATAAGGGGCCGTTTACCAAACATTTGTCCGGTAAGCATTTACTGGTAAAATTTAACACTATCATTTACTTACCAAATAAGATTTTAGTCTACCAAAACGGTATTGTATGCAACAATTTACCTAGTAAAAGCTTACCGTGTTAAGAGTGGTCGTCTTCACTTATCGGGTAATACTTATGGTCCTTATCTCGCTCTTACACTGGTAAAATTCTTGATCCTTACGATATTCATCCAGTAAGGTAAAATGACTTGGTGTTCACTTGCCCGAGTAAGCGTTTGGTAAACGATCCCAAAATCAAGTCTTTGGATAATATTTTTAAATAAAATAAGTCCTTTGACATTTTAAAAAATGTTAGATTGAGTCCTTGGAACCTAATTAAAGAGATAACATGTACTTTATGTAAAAATGAGATTAAAAAAACCCAAAATGCCTAAACCCTAACTTGTTCCTCGTCTCAGCTAGCCTCCCTATCGCACACCAATCTCGTATACCATTGACCACGACGTCGCCCCAAGCCCAGCCCGCCGTTGTTGTCTCCATCTCCGTCTCCACCAGACCGTGCCGTTCATGTTGCGATCAGTCCAGGTCGTAGTCACCATCCCGGGTTCAATTTCTTAACGAAGGATACGCCTGTCATATAGTGTTCGACGTTGACCTTCTATCGGTTGCTTGGTGGTGCAACCAGCTATCCTATAATGTAAAGGCAATATATTCTATCATTTATGTTTTGATAAGGGGAAATGTAAAGGCAATATATCCTAAAAGTGAGATGTTGTTATCTGATAAGTTACAACAAAATAATAAGCACCAAGAACACTTTGGGCACGTTTGATGTGTGTGATTTAGGGGCCGTTTACTAAACACTTACTTGGTAAGTTATTACCGGATAAATTTCCTTATCGGATGAACATAAGAAGGGCCAAGAATCTTATTGGGTAAGAGCAATAAAAAGGATAGAGAGTCTTACCTGGTAAGTAAGGATAACGACTCTTACCCAGATAAGCACTTACCCAGTAACTTGTTGCATTCGATATGTTTTGATGTACTAAAATCTTACGTATCAAAATAAATTATAATGTTGAATCATATCGATAAACACTTACCGAGTAAGCATTTAAGTGAACGGCCCATTAATGTGATTTGGAATTGGATATCATTCCAATTCTACATTTAGTTTAAAGAATAGTTCATAACTAAAATCACGAGATTTCAATTAAATCCCGCAAACATGGGATCTTAGAAATCTCATGGGAGTAGTTGGTATTATGCAGTATTTCATTAAAAAATTGTACTAATGTTTTATAATATGTTAAAAACAATTGTTTTATAATAATCAATTTGTAAAAATAGTAATTTAATCTAGAGGTGAGTTATTATACAACTTTTTACATTTGTACAACCAATACAACTCAATTTCAACCGTCCATTTAATTTGATGAATATGTGATTTTATAAAAGTTTTAATTGTTTTCTAATGTAAAGTATTGATCATACTTAATGAACCCTAATCATCTTCCATAAATATCCAAATTATAATAAATGAACTCTCATCATTTCAATGAATATCTCAATTGATTGGGTTGCATTGTTGTACAAATGTGATGGTTTGCATTTGATACATCCTCATTTAATCTATACTATATTAAAAAGCATTAGAGTTAAAATCTTAAAAACCATTTTTATATATGCACAAATACAATTAATAGATGTTCAATTCTTAAAATTCAAGATTACAAATTAACATTGCATGAGTACAAATTTCAAGAACTTTATATTTATGTTTACCACGTGATTCGATATTTATATATAGAAAACTAACTGATAAACATAATCAAATATAAGATAAACATCTTATTTTTAATTAAACTTTATTATCATTTTATCTTCAAATTTTATAATATCTAAGATTTAATTAATATTTTAATAAAACAAAATATATCAAAAAAGCATTTTATTTGTTTTTAATGTGTACTGGTATTGATTTTTTTTTTCGATTTTTTTATCATTATTATCATATATATTATAAACATTTGTGACAAAATCTTAAAAACCATCTTTTTATGCAGTAAGGTTTGATTATGGGTCAAGCTTTTAGAGAAAAGTTTGTCCTTTGCTATTGTGAATAGTACAAAATTCTATACATGAGTAGACATTCTTTCATGGGGTTGGTGGATAGTAGAGTCAACTAATCGGAGTCAACTAATCGGCTTCTTACCGTACTATACTCTAGAAAGGATATGAGTTTCTGTCTTTGTGTGTGAAAGGACAAGACAAAAGCAATCTTGCACAACAAGCTTCATTTGTTCGCTGAATGTTGGAATAACCCTGAAGGTCTCTTCATCATTCGTTGTAGTTGTTATTTAGTTGATATGTTTATTCCTTTTTTTCATCAAATGAAAAAAAAATGATAGAAGATATATTACATGAAGTTATATGTAAAACTCTCTCATTTTCTTAAAATTATAAAATAAAATCAAAATTGACAAAGAATGATTAGAATTTTGGGTTCAAGTTCTCGACTTAATTATCAAAATGAATTGTGTGAATAGACTTGTAGATATTTTTGTTACGTGTTTATAAATTATTTATAAAAAATAACTAAAATTCAATTCTATTTCAAATCCTAACAAACCAACGATCTCAAATTCTCTTGATTCTAAATCATTCTAAAGTCTTAAAAACATTCCGTCAAACCAGATGTAAGAGGTCGTTTACCAAACGCTTACTCAAGTAAACACTTACCAAGTCACATTATCTTACGGGATGAATATAGTAAGGACCAAGAATCTTACCCAGTAAGAGCGACACAAGGTCCAAGAGTCTTACCCGGTAAGTGAGAGCGATGACTCTTACCACGGTTAGTGCTTACCGAGTAAATTATTGTATAAGATGTCGCTTTGGTTGACTAAAATCTTACCCGATAAGTGATAATATAGAATTTTACCAATAAGCGCTTATTGAGTAAGGGGTCGTTTACCAAAAGCTTACTCGGATAAGCGCTTACCAAGTCACATTACCTCACCGGATGAATATGGTAACATCCAAAAATTTTACCCGGCAAGAGTGAGACAAGGACCAAGAGTCTTACCCGGTAAGTGAGGGTAACGACCATTACTATAGTAAGCACTTACTGGGTAAATTGTTGCATGTGATGTCGTTTTAGTAGACTAAAATCTTACCCAGTAAGTAAATAATAGAATTAAATTTTATTAGTAAACACTTATCGAATAAGTATTTGGTAAACAATAGGTATTTAAAAAACGACCCTTGAGTTTGAGTTTGGGGTTAGGTGAAGGAGCCATTTTGTTTGAATGGCCAAAACCCTATTTAATATTTGGGGATTGCTATGAACATGTTTCATGTGACATCAATTGTCCTACCAAATGAATTTCCGATATTGACTTTTAAAAATTTAGCTTTTATCTCTTTATACATATCGTCAAAAACAAATCAATCTTTATATAAATTTAGGGATCGTTTACCTAAATGCTTATCCGGTAAGTGCTTAATGTTAGGAGTCAACATTATATTTTATTTTATTAGGTAAGATTGTAATACATCAAAACGTATCATATATAACAATTTATCTGTCACCCTCACTTACCGGGTAAAACTCTCCATCCTTATCATCGATCTTACCGGGTAACATTCTTGACCCTTGCCATGTTCATTCGGTGAGAAAAATTATCCGGTAAGTACTTACCAGATAAACGTTTAGATGTAGTTTAGAGATGATAGATTTAAATAATAGGGTATGAATTATTTGCTCGGTTTTAAATTGATCGTAAATGCATATATAAAACACAAATAACGTGTAAATTTAAATATATGTGATTCAAACAAAAGTGTCATTTTCGTTCATAATATGGATGAATAATTGTTGATGGTTAGTCTAACAAATACAAGACTTGATTAAATTAATTTTATATTTTTGAAAATTATAAAATTAATATTTATTCATTTAATAATTTAGTTTGATGAAAACCAGTAAAGCACTTCACTCTATAATTCGTAATTAATACAAATAAAGTCATGTTTTATTAATTGTACAAGTCCATACGATATCAATTAATTATTTATATAATCAGTTTGTTGAATTGGTAATACTTTTTTATCATATTATGTATGACTTCATGTTTTATAATATATAGATAGGGGTGGGGGCAAATTAATCATATAGAAATCATTGAAAAGATGAAAGCTGTAAAAACTAATTTAAAGAATTTATTGATTCATGGATGGGTTTGAGGTTAAAGGTGATTAAGAATCCAGATTCTTTTTCATGCTTCTCACTTTAACTCTCTTTTTCAAACGATCTTTCATATATATATATATATATATATATATAAACCAATCTTAACCGTTTATCTATTCTAATAAATATCTCGATTGTTTCTTAATCTATAGTCATGATAAATAATGAATGAACATTATATATAATGAATGAATCATGATTATTATCCATAAATATCTCCATTGTTTCATAATATGAGCGTTGGCTGTGGTTTGTATAAATTACATAGTTTGTATTTGAAGTATCCCTCTCTCTCTTTATATATATATATATATATATATATATATATATATATATATATCATGAAATAATGTTCCATTATTATTATGTACGTATATCATGTAATAACGTATTTATAGGACGACAAAAAAGGTTGAACTGTATGGGATTTAAGTGTATGGGACCATACAATTATCTGTCCTATTTAAATGCGTTGCAACAAGTTTTTAGTATACTTATGAAATACATTGATTTATTAATTTCCGTTTGAAAAAAGTGTCCTATGAAAACAAATGTCCTATAAAATATATGTTTATAAGACAATTCCCAAAGTGTCATGTAAAATTAATACGACAATTAATTCTAAGAATATTCTAAAAAAAAGCTTGTTAAGACGTCAAAAGAACGTCTTATAAACTTACAACAACGTTTTTATGTATCCCATAAGCAGCCTATTAATACACTACTTGAAAACTGACTATTTCCGATGAATATTTCCAATTTGGAAAAAAATCTTAATTATTGAAATGAAGTTTCCTTATTTTTGTTAGAAAGCAAATTATGGTAATATTTGGTGTTATTTTTTAAATAAAATATGTTTTAGGTTTTGTCAATGTCGTGTGGTTGTTTTACATATGTTTCTTGTTTCACATGTTATAATTTTACCCAAGTTTTCATCCTGTCAAATCAAATATAACTATAATCATAATGTTGAAAATTTCTACATAATCATATATATATATATATATATATATATATATATATAACTATAATCATAATGTTGAAAATTTCTACATAATCACATATATATATATATATATATAACTATAATCATAATGTTGAAATTTTTTACATAATCATATATCTATACTATCTTATAAAGCATTTGACTAAAACTTTTAAACTCGTTCATCCCTAAACGATGTAATCCCTATCCGATTTCATCTCATATCTGAATTCGTGTAACTAACTGCAGATAAACACAATCAAATACAGGAAAAAAATCTCATTTTAAATATAAAAAATCTAAAATATAATTAGTATAATCATTAAATTCTAACAGAATACTTAATTATTATTTTTATAAATTTTATAATATTAAACCAAAAATAAATTGTTTTATTATTAAACTTAAATTAAATTATAATAAAAAAATTGAATTAAAGAAATTACACAAAAATTGAGAACTTTTATATTTTTTAATTTTTATGATATCTTAAAATTTATATTTTATTCAAAAATAAAATCATTATTATTTTTTTAAAACACATATATATACTATATTATAAAACATTTGACAAAAACTCTTAAAAATAAATTTTTATGCACGATTACGAAGTATTGTTTATTGATGCATATTACTTAAGATTTAAGATTACAAGTAAATTATGCATAAGTAGAAGTTATTAAAGCTCCATACTTGAATTCGTCTAACTAACTGTAGATAAACATAATCAAATATTAGATAAATATCTCATTTTAAATATAAA
>NC_037529.1:58595103-58598532 GCF_001531365.2 Cynara cardunculus var. scolymus | reverse complement strand
GAGGAAGACCAAGAGGACGAGGAAGAGGAAGAAGTCAGTCTCAGGAAAGGAGTCGGGCTGAAATACATTCTGAGCAGGAAGAATCACACTCTGGGAATGTTCAGGGAGGAACGACATCACACCCAGAATATATAACCAGAGATGTGTTAGCAGAGGAAATGGGGAAATTACGAGAAACTCTTATATCTATTATGAGGATACCTGCTAGAGTTGAAACAGAAAGAGTAGAAGTTTATCCATCTGCTCCAATCACTCATAATAGTGAAAGAGATATTAAGACATTCTTAGCATGTAAACCACCAACCTTCTCTGGAGAAAGAGATCCGGTGAAGGCATTGTGCTGGATCAAGGAGATGGAATCTGTGTTTAACACCATCCGATGCCCAAAAACAGATAAAGTACGATTTGCTGTTTCTGTATTGAAGTCAAATGCATTATTTTGGTGGGAAGTTGAATCGTCTACCAGAACGGATGTTTTACAGACTATGTCGTGGATAGAATTCGTGGATCGATTCAAGAATCAGTTCTGTCCTAAAACGGCTGTGGGACAAATGGAGGAAGATTTCCTGAAGGTGGAACAAGGAAATAGAACAGTACGGGAGTATACTGAAAGATTTATTGAATACTCTCGTTTTGCCGAACATTATGTTTCAACTGAATCAAGGAAGATAGAAAGGTTTATTTGGGGTTTAGAACCCTCAATAAGGGAATTTGTTATTGCTATGAACCCCAATACTTTTCCACTGACAATAGAGGCATCTGAGGTGACTGAAAGAAATAAGAATAGATAATCAGAAGGGAAGGTTGTTGAGAAAAGAAAATGGGAAGGACCTTCATCCTTTTGAGGGCCCAAGACTGTGAGATATGATAACCGATCTGAGCAGAAGACCAGTGAAAAAGTCTGCTCACAATGCCGACAGGTTCATCAAGGTGAATGCAAGATGGACCCAAGGAAATGTTACAAATGTGGCGAAGCGGGTCATTTATCTAGAAATTGCCCAACTAACAAAAGGTGTTTCAATTGCAATTCTCCGGATCATATTCGACCGAATTGTCCCTTGTTAAAAACTCCACAGTTAACAATGGGAAGTAATGCGTCGGGTACACGGAAAAGATCTACTATGAACAGATGAGGCAAGGAGGGGCACATGGACGATCTTTCCAAATGACCAAGAATGAAGCAGAAATATCACCGGATGTAGTAACAGGTACATTTCTTCTGAATTCAATACGTGCTAAGGTGTTATTTGACTCTGGTGCAAACTTTTCGTTTGTATCACCATTGTTTGCTCAAACTGCATGTTTGAATTCTATGTTACTTGATGATGAGATAGTAGTTGATACTGCTAATGGTCAGGAAACTGTCACTAGTATGTACAATAACTGTACTATTGTTATTGAGAATTGTGAACTTCCGATTCGGTTATTCCCTATGCCAATGAAAGAATTTGAGGTAGTAGTGGGTATGGACTGGTTGGCAAAGCATCGTGCTAGTATTGATTGTAATCAGAAAATGATTAGAATTATTCTGCCAGACCAGAGAACAGTTGTTATTTATGGTGACTGTCAGAATCATCATACCAGTATTTTGTCAGTAATGAAAGTCCGGAAAAGTATTGGAAAGAAATGCCAAGGATGTTTGGCATATGTAATTGATTTGAAGAAAGAAAAGAGAAAAGAAGAATCGATTCCGATTGTTAGTGANTATATATATATATATATATATATATATATATATATATATATATATATATATATATATACACACGTATATACACCATCAAATGAAACCATTAAAAAATAAAAACCGTGAAAACCAATTTCATGTATTGTTTCGTAGATGAAATAATACATGCGAAAATCAAACCCGTTAAATCAACCAAAACCGGGCCCGTTTCTAACATATTATAATGTAAGCCCTGAGCGAGATGTAAAAAATGCCCTTAATAAGTATGGATATTTTCAAGGTATTGTTTTTATCATCAAATATAACAATGAATCCAAGAAATCTTAATAAATATATAAAACCGTTTTTAAGAGTATTCCTAGACGAAAAAAAATCAGTCAATAGCTATTTGAAAATTAATATTATCTAAGGTATCATTTTCACATAACATCGTTAACTCGTTCCACGGTAAAAGAAACATCATATTATATACCTTTAATATATAGATTGACATCGATGAGGTCACAATGTTGAGTCAATATAGCCTCTTTCGGAATATTTATAGCATTATTCTGAGTAACACTTTATGTAAATCAATATAAATAAGTTGAGTTTCCATGTCACCTCATGTTAATATTTTTCATCACCATTTTAAATTTTGAAAGTTAATACAAACATTTTCGGGATCATCAGTTAATCTTATCAAAAGCTCATGTTGGTTATAACTTGAGATCTTATTCTTGTTTTAGAAATTTGAGAGTATTTAAGATTCATGCAATCAATATTAAATAATAAAAAGTTAATAATTTATGGGAAAACTGTAGTTTTGAAATCCAATGTATACATATAAGTTGGACCATATCATATGGTTGGTAATTCTTTTTCAAAACTACTAGTTATTTTAGTTAATAACAAGAAATCTACTATTTTCTAATACAATAAATAGAATTTATGTGGATGGAATAATCAAAAGAGTAGGTGCAAGATCTGAATGATGAAGAATATATCAAAGTTTTATAGGTAAGTAGTTTTAGATTTTGGTACCAGATAAAAAGTTTAAAGAAAATAAGCAATACTATAAAATAAACGACCACTTAACTTTTTATATTTCTTTTTCTCCAATATAATTAATTAATACATGTTTGGATTTTTTGGGTCTAATTTTTTCGAACTATATATGCTAAAAGAAATTGGCCCTAGGCATCCAATGAGTTAGATATTTAAGCTATTATTCTTATTGTTTCACATGGTCTGTTTTGTTTGCAAGTATGACTGTGTATTTCATGTATAAGGGTATTTTTGTAAATTTTTTTCACACGCAAAACATTAAGGACATTTCACTTATAAAACAACATTTTATAAAGTCTTGTGTTCACATATGAAACAGAAAATACAACTGAATTTTTTATAAATTCTAACGTTAAGACAATTTTTTTTTGAATATATATATATATATATATATACATATACACATACTAGAAGGGTACTCGCGGAATGCAGCGAAATACATCTAAATTATAATGTTTCGTTTTATATTTTAGTTTTATCGATGTTATAATGCGATTTTATGTGGTTTTGAGAAAAAATAAAATGTTTTTATTTTTGAATAAAATATTATAATTTTTTTTAAAATAAGCGAAATTAGTATTAAAACAACTATTTAAAAGTTCTCATTTTTTATGTAATTTCTTTAATTTATTTTTTTATTATAATTTAATTCAAGTTTAATAATGAAATAGTTTATTTTTGGTTTAATATTATTA
>NC_037529.1:58589811-58594845 GCF_001531365.2 Cynara cardunculus var. scolymus | reverse complement strand
AAGTTGACAATCAAAAACAAGTATCCCTTACCAAGGATTGATGATTTGTTCGACCAATTGGTGGGAGCAAGTTATTTCTCCAAAATTGATTTAAGATCTGGATATCATCAGCTCAAGGTCAGGGAAGAAGATGTGGCCATAACAGCATTCAAAACAAGATACGGGCATCACGAAATCTTAGTTATGCCATTCGGCTTAACTAATGCGCCCGCAGCTTTCATGGACCTGATAAATAGGGTATGTGAAGAATATATTGATAAATTCGTTATTGTATTTATCGACGATATTTTTATATACTTTAAAACCGAAGAAGAATATGCGGAACATCTTCGTCTGATACTGGAATTGTTGAAAAGAGAAAAGTTGTATGCTGAAATGTCCAAGTGTGAATTCTGGTTAAGAGAAGTTCAATTTTTGGGTCATGTTATCTCAAAAGCCGGAATACAAGTATATCCAATGAAAATAGAAGCAGTTGACAAATGGGAAGCTCCAAAGACTCCGTCTGAAATTCGTAGCTTTTTGGGTTTGGCAGGTTACTACCGAAAGTTTATCCAAGACTTTTCTAAAATAGCCGTGCCGTTAACCAAATTGACTCGAAAGAATGTTAAATTTCAGTGGGAAAAAGAGCAACAAGAAGCTTTTCAACTATTAAAGGATCATCTCTGTAGTGCGCCTGTGTTAACTCTACCAGAAGGATCCAAAGATTTTATGGTATACAGCGACGCTTCAAAGTTGGGATTGGGATGTGTTTTAATGCAAAAAGGAAAAGTAATCTCTTATGAGTCAAGACAATTGAAAGAACATGAAAAACAGTATCCGACTCATGATATGGAGTTAGCTACAGTAGTATTTGCTCTAAAAATCTGGAGGCATTATCTTCTGGGAACAAAGTGCCAGATTTATACTGATCACAAGAGTTTACAACATTTGTTCAGCCAGAGAGATTTGAATATACGACAGCGTCGGTGGATTGAACTTGTTAATGATTATGACTGTGAAATCCTTTACCATCCAGGGAAAGCCAACGTGGTAGCTGACGCTTTGAGTAGAAAGGAAAGAAGTGAACCATCAAGACTGTAGCAATGAGAATGAATTTGATTCCTGATATTCGTAAAGAAATTCAGAAGTGCCAACAAGAAGCTATAAAAGAAGAATTTGTAAAGACATAAAAGTTGGGTAAGATGATCTCAATTTTGGAACAGAATGATGACAGACTGATGTGCTTTCAAAGACGAATTTGGGTACCATATTTTGGAGATATCCGAAGTAGGATATTAAACGAAAGTCATAAATCCCGATACTCTATCCATCCAGGTACTAATAAGATGTATCGTGACTTAAAACCTTTTTATTGGTGGCCAGGATTGAAAAGAGATATAGCACAGTATGTGGAACAGTGTCTAACATGTTTACAGGTCAAGATTGAACACCAGAGACCTTATGGAAGTCTCTAATCTTTGGAAATGCCTGTATGGAAATGGGATCACATTACCACGGATTTCGTTATGAAATTACCACGAACTCCAAAAGGATATGATGCGATTCGGGTAATTGTGGATCGTTTATCTAAATTTGCACATTTTCTACCGATAAGAGAGAAATACTCTTTAGAAAAGTTAGCACAGATTTACATTAAAGAAATTGTTACCAGACACGGTGTTTCCTTGTCTATTGTCTCTGATAGAGACAGTCGGTTTACTTCAAAGTTCTGGGAAGGATTGCAGAAAGCTCTAGGGTCTGAAATTCGACTAAGTACAACTTATCATCCGCAGACTGATGGACAGAGTGAAAGGACTATTCAAACTCTTGAAGATATGTTGAGAAGTTGTATTATCGATTTCGGAGGATCATGAGAAGATCACCTATCATTGATAGAATTTGCATATAACAATAGTTATCATTTCAGTATACAAGCAACACCATATGAAGTATTGTACGGACGTAAGTGTCGAACGCCATTGTGCTGGAATGAAGTGGGTGAAAAATAGCTAACGGGTCCTGAAATTGTTCTAGAAACTTTTGAAAAGATTGAACAAATCCGCAAAAGAATCAAAACAGCATAGGATCGCCAGAAAAGTTATGCAGATAATCGTCGAAAATCCATTGAATTTGATGTAGACGATTATGTAATGCTAAAAGTTTCGCCATGGAAGGGTGTTATCAGATTCGGGAATAAATGAAAGATCAGTCCGAGGTATGTAGGGCCGTTCAGAGTATGTAAACAAATATGGCCAGTAGCATATCAACTAGAGCTACCAGAAGAGTTGAGTCTGATTCACAACACTTTTCATGTGTCGAATCTACGAAAATGCTTGGCTGATCCAAACCTAGCTGTACCTTTGCTAGAGATTCAATTAAACAGTAAATTAAATTTTGTGGAAACACCAGAAGTCGTAATTGACAGAAAGATTAGGGTGTTGGGAAACAAAGAGATAAGTCTGGTTAAAGTACAGTGGAAGTTTCACAAAGGACCGGAAGCGACATAGGAATTGGAGTCAAAGATGAGATCAGAATACCCGTGGCTTTTTGATTAAAGGAATTCCGGGACGGAATTCTCTTGAGGAGTGGATAATGTGATAACCAGATCCTGGTTATCACCCAAGGTAATAAATACGTGATTATTTAATTAAATGATTACGTGATAGCATGATAGATTGATACATGCTAGTATGTGAAATGGGTATTAACTGAATATATATATATGTATATAGAAATACCTGATATATATATATATATATAAATATATGATAATATGCATAAGATTTATTATGCATATATGAAGTATGTATGCATGTATATGTGTGTGCATGAAAATGCATGAGGTGGAAGGGAGGAGGGGAGGMGGTTAGCCGACTTTCCCTATTTGGGAAGTATAAATAGGAGGYTTAGCCTCTTCATTTGCTCCCCTGCTATTTTGAGAAAGTTGAGAGAAGAGTTATCCGAATTTGCTAAAAAGAGGTGATTTCAAGCTGATTTGCAAGTGTCAAGTTTCAAAGGATTGATTACAAGCATTTTGCTTTCAAAAGCTTTTTGAGGTGAGTGGTTTCTAAACCTTTTTGTATAAAGATTCTACTGGTTTTATTTGAATGTTTCGTATTGATATTCTTTGGAAAGAAACCTGGTTTAAATTGTTTAAGTGTTTATCCGGACAAGGAGTGACCGGATAAGTATTTAACCGGACAAGCCTTGAGCGGCTTATTGTCCGGATTAGTGTAAACCGGATAAGCTTTGAGCGGCTTATTGTCCGAATTGTTTTAAACCGGACAAGCCATGAGCGGTTTGTTGTCCGGAGTTGGTAAACCGGTTGAGTGTTGAGCGGTTTATTTTTAAACCGGACAAGTCTTGAACGGACTGTTGTCCGGATTTGATATCCGTTCAATATGAATTTGTTCCAAGTGTAAACCGTTCAAAGAGTGTGTGATGTGTTGACCGGACTTGATATTCGGACAAAGTGGATTTTATTCCAAGTATTTAAACCGGACGTTTGTTGACCAGATTTGTTGACCGGATTTGTTGACCGGATTGTTGACCGGATTTGAGATGATGTCTTGTGATTTTTTTAAAGGAAATTGTTGTTTTATCATAAAATGAAGTTTTGACATATATGGTTTTGAACTGATAACAATTCCAATGGMTGCGGTCYAKTCGGAATTATTTTCATAAAWGTTTTGATGAAGATATAARGGTSGCATATCAAGGAGAGGTGTCCATTTGATATAAGGGTGRCATATCAAGGAGAGGTGTCCATTTGTTATAAGGGTGACATATCAAGGAGAKGTGTCCCATGRGATAAGGGTGRCATATCAAGGAGAGGTGTCCATTTGATATAAGGGTGGCATTTGTATGTGTGTGRTTTTATATAACTCTTTCTATTATATCMTTTAAGACTACCAAGGTCTGRAATMTTTATTTCTTTGTGATTTAAGGATTTWAGATCAAGGTTCTTAATTKGAAATCATAGATTGGATGTTATTGTGGAGAAAAGAACAGGTTTGGCCTGAAGCTTTGTTAAACCTCATTTGATAATAAAAKGTTTAAAAAGTGGYATTGTATGGAACCTGATTGGTTCAAGGTATGAGATTTGAATAGCTACGTGGTTAGCTTGAAAGTGGAAAATGATTTGATTTTACCTTCTTGCGTATTCATATATTTGTTATATATATGAATAGTTGTTTTATAAAGATTTTGGTGATCCTTCTCCCTGCAATTTACATGATTAGGGTAACTCACTAGACTCTTCAGTCTAACCCTCGTTTTTGTGATTTTRAAATATGTATTGCAGGAGGTGTAGAAGGTAAAGGAAATGAAAAGATTTAATGCTTTTTCTTAGATGCATTTCGAATGAGGAATTGCTTTTGATGATCAGTTTTRTTGTTTAGTACAAGATTGTATTTTGAAYTTTTGGACCTTGTATTTRGTCATGACTGAATCTTGTATTAATGGACCCAGATGTATATGAATATGTATTTCTTTGATATGAAATATGTGTTACATGCAATGTGTGGGTCGGGGCGTTACATAATAACCATATATTTTTGTCAAAATTTTATGATATCTTCAAACATATATTTTATTCCAAAATAAAAACATCATCGTTTTCTCAAAATCACATAAAGCCATATTATAACATCGAATGAGATAAAGAATAAAATGAAATATTAAAATCACGATGTATCTCGCTGTATTGTTCGAGTACGCTTCTAATATATATATATATATATATATATATATATGATTTGTTGTGAGATTAAAAATGAATTAATAAGAAAAGAAAAGAATTATAATTTAATATTTGGGTCGTCGGAAGATCATCAGCCACCAATTAGTAAAGAAAGTGATAGTTGTGGATTTTAGCTACCATTTTGGTTAATTATTTTCTTTTCTAATTTCTGAAAAATTAATAAATTTTGTAACAATAGAATCTTCCATGATGTCAACTTATCTCTTAAAATAATTATAAAATAAGAATTTTTCTTTTTCTATTAAAATATTAAATTTAATATAAGTAGATTAAATTTAGATAAACTTTTAAAT
>NC_037529.1:58586924-58588761 GCF_001531365.2 Cynara cardunculus var. scolymus | reverse complement strand
CAATGCCACCCTTGTTCTAAGTACACCTCTCCTTGATATGTCAACCTTATTCTTCCATCAAAACAGTGCTACTTATCAGAACAGACATAAGTCACCACGTCTGAAAGTACCCATTCCCAGTTCCAAACCAGAACAGACAAAAGTCACCACGTCTGGGGGAACTATTACTTAAAATAAGTTTCATACTAAAACAGACTTACGTCACCACGCTTGGTAGAAACAATTTATAAAATCCACTTCTATACCAAAACAGACTTACGTCACCACGCTTGGTAAGAAGGTTTCTCAAAATATAGTTCCGTACCAAAACAGACTTACGTCACCACGCTTGGTAGGAACATATCTTTATATCAAAAAAAAAATATAAAATACTCATTTTATAATCCATAATTAAACCCAATAATAGACATTTTAAACCATATAAAAAGTCTAAAATATAAAACTCATGAAAATTCCAAATAAGAGGTTATCCGGATATAAAGTTCGCACAATACTTATACCTTTTTGTCCGATTTACAAATCCGGACAACTCATCGTCCAATCTTTAACCGATTTAAACAATCCGGACAATACATCATCCAACCTTTAACCGATTTAAACAATCCGGACAATACATCGTCCACCCTTTAACCGATTTAAAACTTAGAATATTTTAACAACTTTGTCCAGATAACAAGTCCGGACAATACCTCGTCCAAGGCTTGTGCGATTTAAAAAGTAATCYGGACAAGCTTTGTCCGATTAAACTTAATCTGGTCAGTCTTTGTCTGGATAAAAACCGTTAAACAAATATATGATTTCTTTCCAAATATAAACAAGATTCATATTAAAACCAGTAACAATTTTAATGGAAAAAGATTTAGAAATCACTCACCTTATCAGGCTTTTGAAACCAAATACTTGAATCTTCAAACAAAGAAATCCGGACACTTCTCTTCTCTTTTAACTAAAATCATAAGAGAAAATATGGAGGCTAAGCCCCCCTTTTATACACTTCCAAAAATAGAAGGTCGGCTAACAGCCCCTTCTTCCCATACAACTCCCCATATGCATGCATACATACACATACACCATGCATTTTTTTTATAATATGCATGCATCCATACACACCATGCATTCACATAACATGCATGTGTGTATAATCACATATACATGCACATACTCTCATACATGTATACACATAATTTTCACACACACTAGCATGATCAAATATAACAATTTATCATGCTGTCACATAAACATTTAATAAGATAATCACGTATTAATTACCTTGGGTGATAACTAGGATCCATTTATCACATTATCCACCCCTCAAAAGAATTCCGTCCCGGAATTCCTGTAATCAAAAAGCCATAGGTATTCTGATCTCATCTTTGACTTCAATTCCCATGTTGCTTCCGGTCCTTTGTGAAACCTCCACTGAATTTTCACCAGACTTATTTCTTTATTTCTTAACACTCTGATTTTTCTGTTGATTACGGCTTTCGGTGTTTCTAGAAAATTCAGCTTACTGTCTAATTGAATCTCTGGTAATCGTATAGCTGAACTCGGATCGGCCAAACATTTTCGCAGATTCGACACATGAAAAGTGTTGTGAATCAGACTCAGCTCTTCTGATAGCTCTAACTGATATGCTACTGGCCCAATTCGTTTACATATTCTGAACGGTCCTACATACCTCGGACTGAGCTTCCCTTTCTTTCCAAATCTGTTGACACCCTTCCACGGCGAAACTTTTAACATCACAAAATCACCTATATCAAATTCAATCGGCTTTCGACGATTATCAGCATAACTTTTCTGGCGATCTTGTGCTGTTTTGATTCTTTCACGGATC
>NC_037529.1:58585838-58586824 GCF_001531365.2 Cynara cardunculus var. scolymus | reverse complement strand
GGGATTATCAACAAATCAATGAGAGAGAGGATCAACAAGACGCGAGTACTACATTTTCCTATGTAATATTTATATGCAAAATGTAACATATAATGAACAATGTTGGAACAAATCTGATTAGATCAAATTGCAGTAGGACCGACGATAGGGACGATACAACAACAACGACCGACGATGGGACGGTGCAACAACAACGACTGGCGATGGGACGGTGCAACAGCAGCGACCGGCGATGGGACAGTGGTGTATGGCGACGAGCGGAGACAGGGCTGGTGCAACGGCGACGAACGGCGACAAGGGTGGTGCGGCGGCGACATAGGTGGTGCAGTAGTGATTGGCGAGAGGGAGATGGTGGCGTGGGGGCGTTCAACGACGGTGGTGTGGAGACGAGAGGGAGACAGTGGTGTGGAGACGAGAGAGATACGGGGAGTCTATCACTTTTTAGGATATTTTTAGGTTTTTTCTTAATTTGAGGTTTACCTCCTATTCAGGTTACAAGTTACATTATCAAAGAATGAGGATCTATTTAACAAGTTTTAAAAAGTCTAAGGAGTTATTTAATAGATTCTAGAATGTCCAAAGATTTATTTGTTCCAAAAAGTTGTCCAAGAACTTAATCGTTCCAAACAGTAAAGTCTATTGGGTTTTCTCGACTTTTTCCTACAATAAAGTTCAAACAAAAAATATTACATCAATTAGCCCAATTATTTTATATATACATACATATATATATTCATACACATATATATATATATATACATACATATATATATATATATACATACATATATATACATACATATATATATATACATACATATATATATATATATATATATACATACATACAGGGTTGGGTTCACGTGAGACCAAGGGTTTTTCATGAGACCCGTAAGACTAATTTATGTTCATTGATCAACTTGATAAGTTAATGATCTAATGGTCTAAAGTTCACGATGGCAATTTTGTAATTATTGAGAAGTCTC
>NC_037529.1:58583674-58585661 GCF_001531365.2 Cynara cardunculus var. scolymus | reverse complement strand
ATATATATATATGTATACATATATATATATATATATGAGGTTTATTTTACAAACCATCAATTTCATACAAACCTTACAAACTAATCACATCCATCAATTTTTTTTAATGAAAGACCAAGATTGAAACAAACTAAATAAGTAAAGTAAAACGAAAAAAAAAAAGAATTCATATTGGAGACACGAAAGGGCAAAACGGGAAAAAACGTGTTTTATGAACCAGTTTGATTACAGTTGTTATATATATGAACCTGATGCAATCATATATGACCTATGAACCTGATGCAATCATATATGATATATGAACCTGTTTCATTAAAGCTGTTATACATATGAACATGTTTCATTACAAACTGTTATATATACCTATGAATATAAATCTGTTCCATTACAACTGTTATACATATGAACCTGATGCAATCATATATGACCTTCTTTCATTGAATAGTTTGGGATTGTTTCATTGGAAATTACCCTGTTTCATTGATGTTAGTAAGTATCTATTAAAAATTTACCAATTTCTAGATTATTATAAAAACCAATTGATTGATCATTTCCTAAAATACCTCTAATCTATATATTCTTACTGATTTAGATACAATTAAAATATTACTAAAATTATCTATTATAAAGTCAAAGGGCAATCATACCCTTATTAATTAAAAATAAAGAAAATTAAATGGAATTATGCTATTGGTTGATGCTAGTTTGTACAAAACGAAGCGGTTTGCATTTATATATATATATATATATATATATATATATATACACTAGGTTCGATCCCGTGTGTTACACGGGTAATTTGAATAATTAAATCATGTCAGGAACTTATCTTACATATATGAATGATCATCGAAAGTATGATGATACTTCAGACTTGTACTCTTGAAATAACTCTAAAGTATAACTCTGAAAAATGATTATTCAGACTTGAATTTAGAAATGATTGAATAAGAGGACATATGTCAATCAAATGAGTATAGTTGAACTGTTAATGTAAATTGTGTCTAGATACGTTCAAATGAGTCTAATTGAACTGTTAATGTAAATTGTGTTTAGATACGTTCAAATGAGTCTAATTGAACCACTAATATAAATTGTATCTAGATACGTTCAAATGAGTCTAATTGAACCACTAATGTAAATTGTGTCTAGATACGTGTTTAGGTGGGAAAACAAGAAAACCGACTCACCAGAAGATGACACGTGTCATCCAAGTTACTTATCATAAGTATAAGTATATATATATATATATATATATATATATATATATATATATACTAGTTGTATACCCGCGCAATGCGGCGGGAGCCGTGAATTTTAACGATTTTGAATTTTCACTGGCTTTATTAGAGAAGATTTAATGATGATATAAGTTACACTTGGTCTTTACATATTAATACAATTCAAATAAATAAGAGTTATGGTTCCAATTATAGTACATCGATGAAAAAATATTATGACTGTTTAAAATCCAATATATTTAAAATCCAACATATTTAAACGACTCCATAAATGTGTTCGATTTACACCAAGAGCAAAGTATCAAGAGATCGAGAGCGAGACCGAGAGTTCAAGAGCAACTGAATGAGAGATGAATGAGAGAACTTTTAATAACTCATGGTGGATATCAATTTGAATCTCACCTTGGGGGATGGGGAGAAGACATAGAGGTATGAGAGGGTGAAGACATGAGTGAAAGATGTCAAAAGTATATTGGGAACACGAAAAGAAAAGGTAATAATGTGCATTGGTAACTTGTACTATATGTTATTTTAATTGTAGATTTAGAAATTTTAAGACTGAATGCATAAAGTAGTAGTACTTAATGCATTATGAGTTGTTTTAAAGACTTTGTGCATAAATGTATAATACATTGTGCATTAAAAATTATTTTTAAGACTTTTGATAAATCTGGTTTATAAGATAGTATAGATACACACACACATATAGGCACACACACAGATATATATATATATATATATATATA
>NC_037529.1:58580925-58582384 GCF_001531365.2 Cynara cardunculus var. scolymus | reverse complement strand
ATTAAGTAGCCAAAAGAATACGGGACAAGACTATATATATATATATATATATATATATATATATGTAAGCTACTATTTACCCAAAAGCAAGATCGATATCTTCAAGTTCCCCGATAAATCTTCAAGTCAAACAACGGGTTCTTTCTATTTATCTGTCTTCTTTCCTGAGAAATGTTGCCACTTAAATGGTAAGCCAACGCTTAGTGAGTTAAATAGTTAAGTATTACATATCAATATCGCACATGTTCATAAATATACATAATAAACTCTTATCAATAAAAGAGTTCAAGACATCATCCAGATGCAAATCGAGACTTACAAGAAACTGAGTGAACAATTACGTACCGGATGCTAAATCACAGGATTCCATATTCAAATCACCATAGTATACCATATCATTGATGCTCAATACAACAAGGAGAAGGGATCAACAACCAAATGTATTCAGCAACGTTAGAATACCAATGAATATCAAGAACCAAGAGATCGAATCGGTATATATAACGAAGACAGTGCATCACCCCGTCCTTCACCTCCCGGGCTCATGCCAAAGTCCGAGTCAGAATCATACATTACGGAAAACCTCGCACTGTCCGCCTTCCTCTACCGGGTATGTGCCAAGGTTCCCTACTCATTGCTCTTCCTCCTTTTCTAAGCAATGAGTATTCACAATCGCAGAAAGTCTCATCCGTCCAACCCGAGATCTTGGCTTCACCATAAACTTCCGGCGTACCACACGAAGTAGTACCCGTACTAGGTGTACAATTCAAGGAACAAAACAACGAATCCGGATCCAGAAAGCAAACCGATGTACCGAGATAGTAATGGAATTAACTCAAGAGACGGAATCAAGGACAAATCAAGATCGTGTGACTCCATTCAAGACAAAAAAACATAAATATGAAAATATATATATGTTCAAATCAATATGTAACAATTAACTATATAACTCATCGGGCAACCGTATAATACCGAAAAACTCCGAATTAAGCTCAGAAAGCAAATCCAATCTACCACACTTAGATTGCTTTCAAAGTATCAAGATATGTCTTAATTACCCCCTGGAGTAAATGTACAAAATCTCATAAGCAATCAATATAAGAAACTCATGATATACACATATCCTATTTGAACATTTTACCTAAATTTCTATGTACAGCTGTTGCATGCAGAACTGTTTTGCCTATTTTAAGCTCGAATTCATGCCTTGATCATAAAATAAGAAATAAACTAGACTTAAATATATAACTAAGAAAATTAGCCTCACCTCATTTGGATTTTTCTATGATTTTATACAGATTTTCAAAGTCTGCACACTTTCAATGCATTCTTAAGTCAACATTCTCATTTTCAAACATTTTTCTCAAACCATTTCGATTCCAAATTATTCCAACTTCTAAATCTCAACTTAATAGAAAATATTTGACATAAATAACCAAAATCCAACCTTTATTTTATC
>NC_037529.1:58578568-58580600 GCF_001531365.2 Cynara cardunculus var. scolymus | reverse complement strand
ATCTTGTAGTTCCTCTTTGATTTGAGTTGAATCAAGCCTATATGTGTGAAAATCGCAACTCCAGTATGTGTGTGAGTTCTGGACTTAAATGACAAGAGAAATGGGCCAAAACTTCAATTTATAATGCTAAAACTCGAGTTGGGCAGGGTTGGCCCGGCTAGGTAGCCATTTTGACTATCAACACTTAAAATATTCATAACTTTTCGCTCGGACCTCCGTTTTCTATGAGGTTTTTGCCTACACGTTGATAAAGAGATAATATATAACATCCAACAAAAATATCCCAGAAAAGATCTCCCAAAAAATCCATTTTACGTATCTATTTGACGTGATATTTTTCCAAATTCTCTAATATATTCTTAAGAAATATAATTCTAAAACTTCAGACCCAAACTCCCACTAAGTCATAAGTTCTCTTTAACCCAATAATTAAATATACTAAACAAATAATTGGGCATATTAGAAATTGGAAGTTACAAATACTTCGTCCTTTTGAGGATTTCGTCCCCGAAATCACTGTTGTGGAAATAAAGAAGGGTATTTCGCCTTCATCTCATCTTTACGCTCCCACGTCCAATTTGGTTCCCAATGGTGTTTCCACTTGATCAATACCAAGTCTACTTCCTTATTACGTAGTTTCACTTTTCTCTCGTTCAGAATTGATTCTGGTTCTTCAATGTATCTTAATTTCTCATCTACTTTAACTTCGGCTAAGGGCACCGTCTCTTCATGTTTACCCAAGCATTTACGTAAGTACCCACATGAAACACATCGTGTATCCCCGTAAGTTCCTCTGGTAATTTTAGTCGATAAGCCTGTTTCCCGATACGCTCCAATATTTTGAACGGGCCGATAAATCGTGGACATAATTTACCTTGTTTCTGGAATCGAAGCACTCCTCGCCAAGGAGAAACTTTCACCATTACCATATCACCCACCGAGAACTCGATTGGCCTTTTGCGACGATCTGCATAAGACTTTTGACGATCTTGGGCAGCTCTCATTCTTTCGCGAATAATCTGAATTTTGTCATGAGTGATCTGAATGAGTTCGGGACCAACTAAAACTTTCTCTCCAGTCTCTCGCCAATACAAGGGTGTACGACACTTACGTCCATATAAAGCCTCATAGGGAGCCATTCTAATTGTCGAGTGGTAGCTATTGTTGTAAGAAAACTCAACCAAGGGTAGGTGAATATCCCAGCTACCATCAAATTCTAAGATACATGCGCGTAGCATATCCTCGAGAGTCTGAATGGTTCGTTCTGATTGACCATCGGTCTGAGGATGATAGGCCGTACTAAACGCATGACGTGTTCCCAACTTTCGTTGAAATCTAGTCCAAAAATTAGAAGTGAATCGAGAGTCGCGATCAGATATAATCTTCACTGGTACACCGTGTCGCGAGACAACTTCATCAATGTACAACCTTGCCCATCGATCCATAGAGTAAGACTCTCGGACAGGTAAGAACAATGCCGATTTGGTCAATCGATCAACTATAACCCAAATACTGTCGTTTTGATGTTGGGTCTTCGATAGTTTAGTAACCAGATCCATCGTTAATTCCTCCCATTTCCACATTGGTACCTCAAGAGGTTGTAAACTACCATACGGTTTCTGGTGTTCAACCTTTACTTCTAAGCATGTGGTACATTTCTCAACATAACATCCAATATCAGTCTTCATCCCACCAGTAATCTAAATGGAGATCTTGGTACATTTTGGTACTCCCTAGGTGCATTGATAATCGCGACTTATGTGCTTATGCTAAAACAACATCTCGCATGCCGCCAAGTTTGGGGACCCAGATTCGGGTCTTAAAGACCTTCAAGCCACGTCCATCTTCAGAGAGAGAATCAATGTATCCTACTATTCGTTCTACTTTGACATTCTCAGGCTTTAAAGCCTCAATCTGCCATTTTCGAATATCATCAAATAAATTATTTTTAACCGACGTGTAAGTGATAGAGTAGCATAGAAGTCCAAAATACGTATTCCTACTAAGAGCATCTGCCACTACATTGGCTTTA
>NC_037529.1:58570307-58577993 GCF_001531365.2 Cynara cardunculus var. scolymus | reverse complement strand
AGCATTCTTTGGTTGCTCCCATTCTTGAATTGCTTCGATCTTGGCTGGGTCTACAGAAATACCGTCTCCGGATACGATATGCTCCAAGAATTGTACTTGGCGAAGCCAAAATTCACATTTCGAGAATTTTGCATAGAGTCGTTCTTTTCTCAACAATTCTAGCATTTGACGTAAGTGTGAAGCGTGTTCGTTTTCGGACTTTGAATAAACCAAAATATCATCGATGAATACGATCACCGACTTGTTGAGCATAGGATAGTATACTCGATTCATTAAGTCCATAAACGCTGCAGGTGCATTTGTAAGTCCGAATGGCATTACAAGGAATTCGTAATGCCCATAACGGGTCCGAAAAGCAGTCTTGGGTACATCGTCCTCCCGTACCTTGAGTTGGTGATAGCCAGACCGTAAGTCGATTTTAGAAAAATATCTCGTTCCTTGCAACTGATCAAAAAAATCGTCAATTCGCGGTAATGGATATTTGTTCTTTATAGTTACCTTGTTAAGCTCACGGTAATCTATACACATCCGGAAAGTTCCATCTTTCTTCTTGACGAACAGGACTGGAGCACCCCAAGGAGACATGCTTGGTCGGATAAAACCCTTGTCCAATAATTTTTGCAGTTGTTTCATCATTTCTTTCATTTCCGCAGGTGCGAGACGATACAGGTGTCTTTGCTATCGGAGCTGCACCCGGTATCATGTCTATACGAAATTCTAATTGACGATCGGGTGACAATCCAGGCAGATCATCCGGATATTCACAAACAATAGGAACGTCCTTCACCGTCTTCTTCAATTCTTTTGCTACATCCATAACATAGTATAGAAAAATTGAACAACCCTTGTTTAGATAACGACGAGCTTTTAGCATAGAGATTACCTTTATGTCAATTACACGCCGCTCCCCATAAATGTATAGGTAATTCCCCTTGCTAATTGGTATTCGAATAATTCGTTGTGAACATATGATGTTGGCTTGATTCTTTACCAACCAATCCATATCAATAACAACATCGAATGCATGTATATCCATGGGAATGAGATCGATAATAAATTCATAGTCATCTAAAAGCAATGTACACTCTCTAAATACCTTATCAGCAACTAATGGTACTCCGCTCGCAGTGTCAATAGTGAAAGGTTTTTCAAGCATAGTAGGCACGGATTCAATATAGCGAATATAATCTTTTGACACAAAAGAATTTGTTGCACCAGAATCAAATAAAATACGAGCAAACCAAGAATTAACAAGAAATATACCCATAACAACGTCGGGATCGTTCATGGCTTCCTTCGCGGTAATTTGAAATGCCCTGGCCTGAGGTTTCGGAACCTCCTCCTTTTTGGTCGAAGCCCCCGTTGTATGTATCGGTCGTTGTCTTGATTGTTGTACCGACCCCTTACTTTCCTCCAGTCTATTCTTTGTACATTCTTGCATACGATGACCTAACACACCACAATTATAACATGCCTTTTCTCTTTGAGGGCACTGAGTTCGTATGTGCCCAACTTCACCACAACAGAAGCATCGTACATAAGTTTGATCACCACTACATCGTCCCTAGTGATTCTTGCCACATCAGTTGCAGTTCCGTGACGTATTTGACTGCATTGTATAAGCCTGTGAGGTAGTATGTGGTGTATTATGCGATTGAGCTCGTCTCGACTTGAAGAATCGAGATGATTTAGATGTCGGGGTCGAGAAGGTTCTCTCAACTCTCGATCGTTTCTCCGGTACACCAGAACCATCAGCGAGACTCAGGTCATGCTCCTGTTTCCTTGCATACTCAACTGCTTTGGTAAATGATGGTACGTCGTGATTGGTGACGAAATCACGAATATTCTGTCGAAGACCGTTGACGAAATGATTAATCTTGTCCTTTTCACTTGRTAYDAACCGTTGGGCAAACTGAAGCTTCCGATTGAACTCTGTTTCATATTCAATCACCGACATGAATCCYTRTTTGAGCTCTAGGAATTCCTTCTCAAGCTTTTGTTTCAAATCATCCGGACAATATTGTTCGAAGAACAGCACTTGAAACTCTTCCCATGTCGTTCTATCCNCAGAACCATCAGCGAGACTCAGGTCATGCTCCTGTTTCCTTGCATACTCAACTGCTTTGGTAAATGATGGTACGTCGTGATTGGTGACGAAATCACGAATATTCTGTCGAAGACCGTTGACGAAATGATTAATCTTGTCCTTTTCACTTGRTAYDAACCGTTGGGCAAACTGAAGCTTCCGATTGAACTCTGTTTCATATTCAATCACCGACATGAATCCCTGTTTGAGCTCTAGGAATTCCTTCTCAAGCTTTTGTTTCAAATCATCCGGACAATATTGTTCGAAGAACAGCACTTGAAACTCTTCCCATGTCGTTCTATCCTTAGTATTAGGATCCATTGATCGATATKTGGCGTTCCACCAAGTGAGTGCACGATCGGTAATGTCGCTGTAGCATAACGTACTTTATCCTCCTCCTGTACGTAAACAATCCTGAATACTTTTTCAGTGTTTTCGACCCATTGCATTGCAAGTACTGGGTCCGTCTGTCCCGAGACCTCTGTAGCGCCACTGCTTCTAAATGTTTTAAATGAAGGTCGGTCCGACTTTGGTTTGGGTACGTCTTCATTAACCGGCTTCGGTCCTTGGACAACCGGATTATGAGCATTAACTAGATTTTGCACTTCAGATAACTTTCTTTCAAACTCTATTCTTTGTTCTCGTAGAGCAGCCCGTGTTTGATCATTCATTATTTTCAATAACCTCTCAGTACGAGGTGATAGTTGGGCTTCATCGTCATTGTCCACATTTTCTTGGACATTCCCTTTAAGATTGAGGTTGTCATTCCCAATTTCTTAAGGAACCGGCGCGTTGCTAGATGCATAGTGATCAGACATCGTACTGAAATTATAATACATATATATAGGGGTCAAATAATATTCTATCCTTTGTAGCCCAACAAATCCTAGGTCTCTCCTATTGGTCTATATCCCATATAATCATAACCTAGTCACTATATAATGTCAATACCTAAGTTTGAGTCCAAAAATCATTAATGATATCTAGTTCACACAAACCACAGCTCTGATACCATATCTATAACATCTCGCTCGATTAAACCCCAAATTACCAATTCCTATAAAATCTCTAAAAAAATATAATTTATTAATTATTAGGACCAAAATTGATCCTAAATTATTCTAAAAGTTTTGTCAAAGCCATCTGGGCCAAGGATGGAAAATCTGAAAATGCTACTAAAAAGACTAAGTCTGGAGGAAGACCAGAGGCAATGGTTGGACCAGAGGCAATGGTCCAGAGGCTGCTGAAATGGCTAAGTCTGGAAGAAGACCAGAGGCCATGAAGGGCCAGAGGCGAGGCTATGAAGGACCAGAGGCAATGGTTGGACCAGAGGCAATGGTCTAGAGGCTGCTGAATTGGCTAAGTCTGGAAGAAGACCAGAGGCCATGAAGGACCAGAGGCGAGGCTATGAAGGACCAGAAGCAATGGTTGGACCAGAGGCAATGGTCTAGAGGCTGCTGAATGGGCTAAGTCTGGAAGAAGACCAGAGGCCATGAAGAACCAAAGGCGAGGCGAGGCTATGAAGGACTAGAGGCAATGGTTGGACCAGAGGCAATGGTTGGTCCAGAGCCGATACAATGGTCCAGAGACCATTCAATGGTCCAGAGACGATGCAATGGTCCAAAGGCGATGAAGAACCAGAGGCCAACATTTTGAAACACACAAATTTGGGCATAACATTAATTAACCTCAAAATATGGGATATTAATTTCTAGAAAAACATCGAAATATCCATTCTATTTTAGTGATAAAACCACCCAAAACACAATTCCAAACCAGATATAACGGATTTTTACTTACAACCCAAATTAAGTAGCCAAAAGAATATGGGACAAGACTATATATATATAAGCTACTATTTACCCAAAAGCAAGATCGATATCTTCAAGTTTCCCGATAAATCTTCAAGTCAAACAACGGGTTCTTTCTATTTATCCGTCTTCTTTCCTGAGAAATGTTGCCACTTAAATGGTAAGCCAACGCTTAGTGAGTTAAATAGTTAAGTATTACATATCAATATCGCACATGTTCATAAACATACATAATAAACTCTTATCAATAAAAGAGTTCAAGACATCATCTAGATGCAAATCGAGACTTACAAGAAACCAAGTGAACAATTACGTATCATATGCTAAATCATAGGATTCCATATTCAAATCACCATTGTATACCATATCATTAATGCTCAATACAACAAGGAGATGGATCAACAACCAAATATATTCAACAACGTTAGAATACCAATAAATATCAAGAACCAAGAGATCGAATCGGTATACATAATGAAGACAGTGCATCGCCCCGTCCTTCACCTCCCGAGCTCATGCCAAAGTTCGAGTCAGAATTATACATTACGGGAAACCTCGTACTGCCCACCTTCCTCTACCGGGTATGTGCCAAGGTTCCCTACTCATTGCTCTTCCTCCTTTTCTGAGCAATGAGTATTCACAACCGCAGAAAGTCTCACTCGTCCAACCCGAGATCTTGACTTCACCATAAACTTATGGCGTACCACACGAAGTAGTACTCGTACTATGGCGTACAATTCAAGGAACAAAACAACGAATCCGGATCCAGAAAGCAAACCGATGTACCGAGATAGTAATGGAATTAACTCAAAAGACGGAATTAAGGACAAATCAAGATCGTGTGACTCCATTCAAGACCAAAAACATTCATATGAAAATATATATATGTTCAAATCAATATGTAACAATTAACTATATAACTCACTGGACAACCGTATAATACCGAAAAGCTCCGAATTGAGCTCACAAAGCAAGTCCAATCTACCACACTTAGATTGCTTCCAAAGTATCAAGATATGTCTTAATTAACCCCTGGAGTAAATGTACAAAATCTCATAAGCAATCAATATAAGAAACTCATGATATACACATATCCTATTTGAACATTTTACCTAAATTTCTATGTACAGCTGCTGCATGCAGAACTGTTTTGCCTATTTTAAGCTCGAATTCATGCCTTGATCATAAAATAAGAAATAAACTAGACTCAAATATCTAACTAAGAAAATTGGCCTTACCTCATTTGGATATTTCTACGATTTTATACAGATTTTCAAAGTCTGCACACTTTCAATGCATTCTTTAGTCAACATTCTCATTTTCAAACATTTTTCTCAAACCATTTCGATTCTAAATTATTCCAACTTCTGAATCTCAACTTAATATAACATAATGACATAAACAACCAAAATCCAACCTTTATTTTATCATTTATATTATCTCCCAAATCTTTGACTTAATCAAGTCAAAGTTCATATGTTGAACTTGCATAAATATTGATAATCTCTTGAATCTAATGATCATTTCAAGCCATAAACACTAAAAAGCACTCATTTTATACACTTAAGATCAAACCCATATGAAACCCTAACTCTATCTCAACATGCAATCCATAAAACAAGAATTTTTAACCAAGAACAAGTGCAAAAATAGATTATACCTTACTTGATGATCAAATCATTCCAAGATCTTGTAGTTCCTCTTTGATTTGAGTTGAATCAAGCCTATGTGTATGAAAATCGCACCTCTAGTGTGTGTGTGAGTTCTGGACTTAAATGACAAGAGAAATGGGCCAAAACTCCAATTTATAATGCTAAAACTCGAATTGGGCCGGGTTGGCCCGGCTAGGTACCCATTTTGACTATCAATACTTAAAATATTCATAAATTTTCGCTCGGACCTCCGTTTTCTATGAGATTTTCGCCTACATGTTCATAAAGAGATAATCTATAACATCCAACAATAATATCCCACAAAAGATCTCCCAAAAAAAAATCCGTTTTACGTATCTATTTGACGTGATATTTTTTCAAATCCTCTAATATATTCTTAAGAAATATAATTCTAAAACTTCAGACCCAAACTCCCTCTAAATCATAAGTTCTCTTTAACCCAATAATTAAATATACTAAGCAAATAATTGGGCATATTAGAAATTGGATGTTACATGGAATGGGTGCTTCATGAATAATGTGCATGATGATATGGGTGCGTGAAGGAAGTGAAACCATTGCAGAAAATATAAGAAAAAGTCTGTGTAATTAGTGAAAAGTGAAACAATTTCATTATCAATAGCGAATAGTGAAACCATTTCATAATTGTTAAGAACATGTTATGTAATTAACGAACAGTGAAACCATTTCATAATTCTTAAAAACATGTTGTATAATTAGCGAACAGTGAAACCATTTCATAGTTAGATTGTTAAGAACATATTGTGTAATTAGCGAACAGTGAAACAATTTCATAATTGTCAAGAACATGTTGTGTAATTAGCGAACAATGAAACCATTTCATAATTAGATTGTAACGGATCCATCTACCGATAACATGAAGATGACAAATGTCTCATCTAGCATTACGTTGATTTGTGTATTGATGAAACTGTGAAACCATTTAAATCGTTTCTGAAACGTTGATGAAATTGTTTCATATATGGTTTAAACCGTTGCATAATATACTAGGATACAAAATATATTCCTGGATAATATTGTTTCATTATCAACAACTGTTGATGAAATCGTTTCATTTTTTTCCCCGGGTTATCTTGTTCACTTAATGGTTATTGATTTGTATTGTATGGTGGATGCATTATTTTTAATTGTTATAAGTTGTGAAACAGGTTCATGGAATGGTTATTGTAAACGGTTGAGATGTTAACGTTAAGAACATGGTGTTTAATAGGCAAACAGTGAAACCATTTCATAATAAGATTAAAATGGATCCATCTTCTGAGAAAAATGAAAATGACATATGGCTACTCTAGAAAGACGTTGATTTGTGTATCGTAAAAAATTCGGTGAAATCATTTCATTCATTAAATGTAATAGTTAAAAATACTGTTTCCTTATTCAAAAAGGGGTTGATTAAGAAAACTGATGATTCTACCTGATTTATTGATATAGACAATTTTACAATTTTGCCCTTTTTCCAATTAAAAAATAATTTTTTTTATTTTTATTTTTTAACTTTCTAATATAAACTAAACTAATATTGACCATTGATCATGAAAATGGATGGATGAGATTGATTTATATGGTTTACACAAATGAGGGCGGTTTTCATTTGATCGCTCCTCTCTCTCTCTCTCTCTCTCTCTCTATATATATATATATATATATAGACATGGGATCATGTGAGACCAATGTTTTTTCGTGAGACCCGTAAGACCAATTCTCAACCATTGGATTAGATTTACAATCGTCAGATCTGAACATCCATAAACGCCACGAGACTTCTCAATAATTACAAAATTAACATCTTGCAACTTTAGACCATTAGATCATTAGTTTATAAAGTTGATCAATGAACATAAATTGGTCTTACGGGTCTCACGTGAACCCAACCCTATATATATATATATATATATATATATATATAGGGGCCTATTCAAGGGAGAACTGAGTTGTTTGTGGTAACTGTGAGAACCAATATTAACCTCAAATCAATAGATAAATTAGGAAATTTATAAATTTGGTAATTTTAAATTAAAATCTTAATGCAAGGTTATTTTTGGTATTTTAAAACTCTCTTCTCTCTTCTCTCCTCTCTTCTCTCTCCGGCCACCGT
>NC_037529.1:58564524-58569997 GCF_001531365.2 Cynara cardunculus var. scolymus | reverse complement strand
TATATATATATATATATATATATATATATAGGGAAGGGTTCAAATGAGAATACTTCTGGACCTCCAAATTAATTAACACATTATAAAAAATAGAATAAATGAAAATAAATTATTATTTATTCATAATTTTTTATTATCCTATATTTATCTTTATTCCTTAAATTTTGTTACTATCATCGGATTATGTCAATGCGTTAGTTGTCGATAATGATGTGATAATAATGTGATAATGATTTGATAAATTGAAGATTGTTTATAATATGATTTTGATAATGATAATCATTTTGTGATAATTGAAAACCAATGATTATCATGTTTACATTAATCAACCTGTTTTTTTCATTATGTGATTTTGATGTGATAATTATTTGATACCATTTATCGTATTATCAGTATGTGATTTTAGAGATAAGGATGTCATTAAAATTAAAAATAAATACAAAATTAATCACATGATTATCCTTAATTAATTACTTTATTTTCTTTTATTCTTAACGTGGGTTAAATATTTGAAGGCTCGTAAATGTTCTCTCATCCTCATAAAATAGATGTGTTCTCGTTTAAACCTCCATCTCTCTCTCTCTCTATATATATATATATATGTGTGTGTGTGTGTGTGTGTATATATATAGATATATATATTTGGGTCCATTTAAGGAAGAACTAGTTAGTTTGTGATAATTATGAGATCAAATCTCAACCATAAATCAATGAATAAATTAGAAAACTAATATGTTTTTTTTGTAATTTTACTTACAATTTTAATTAAAAGGCATTTTACGTATTTTAATTTTTTTTATCTCTCCTACCTCCAGCCTCTGGCCTTCGGTAAACCTTATTCCGGTTAACACCATATGATACTCAAAATAAACAATGTGGTACACAAAATACATACAATGTGATACCCAAAACACACTAAGTAAACTTCGAGACAGTTAAAAAGAGATACATACAGATGATTCACGTTGTGATACCCAAAATACATATAAGATGCACTGTGATACCCAATGTAGTACCAATTGGGGTACCACTGTGATATCAACTGTGATACCACTTACACCAACTATATTACGCAGTGATACTAAACCTTAATACACAAAATCTTCGATTTCTAGCCAACGATTTTTCCAAAAAGAAACGTTGCAGACCTTCGATATTGGTAATTTTCTTTCATGTAGAATCTTCGATTTTTCGATTTTTCAAATCTATATTTTTCGAAAATTTTCTTTTATCCAGAGCTTCGATATATGGATGTTCTCAGATCTAATCCCGATGGATATGGAGAGATGAAGAACTTTGATATATGGATGTTTTCGGATCTGATTTCGATGGAGATCGAGATCTGAATTCGTTCAAGATCTCGATAGGATGTCAGCTCCTTCTTAGACAAGGGACGACAAGGTTGACATGGAGATGACCACAGAAGTGGAGAGTTCTCCCGGATGGTGGGTGCTACGGATGGAAGGTGTTGGAGGGTGATCGGTGAAGGCGTTTGAGGGGAAGATCGAGGGGAGTGTCGATGTAGATGGTAGTCAGTAGTGGTGATGGGGTCAGACAAGATGACCGGAGGAGGCCACCTGATTTTGGCCCCTGTATGTCCATGTGTGTATGTGTATATATAATAAAGTAATTAATCTAATTAAAGTAAACTGGAATATTAAACTAATTAAAGTAAAATGAATAATCAACCCAAATTACTAATTTACCATTCTATTTTATTTTAAGAAAAATATTAATTATCTTAAATTGACTCACGTTGGATCTTACAGTTACCACAAACTAAATAGTTATATATATATATATATATATATATATATATATATATTGGCATTTTCAAATGCAACTAACTTAAAATGTACAACCAATGCAACTCAATCTAGGCCATCCTTATCTCTGATCAACGGTTGAGAAATATCTAATTTTTAATTGATTTAATAAATTAGGAAAAATGTAGTTTTGGAATAGATTTTAATTACTTTAAATTTAGAATTTAGAATTTAGAATTTTTGGTTATTATTTCCATATTTTTCTCCCCTATTATCTCCATTACTCTCTCTCTCTCTCTCTCTCTCTCTCTCTCTCTCGATATGGGTAAACTGTCGGCACCCCACAACTTTATCATTAGTAAACCCACAACCGCTCTATCGCCGGTAAACCCACGACCCGCTCCATCACTAGTAAACCAATGTCTCGTCGATCTGTTGCACTTCCCAACTACCGACCACCTCCATGCCTTGAGTTCGTTGGTTTCCAAACCCGTCCCTGAGATCGTCCCTAAACCATATGGGAAGCTTTCATCCTTGAGATCGTGACTTCATTTGTGAAAATTGAACTAGATCCCAAACCATAGCGTAAGTTTTCGAACTCTCTTCATCTTCTCCAATTTAGGGTTTCACTCGATTTGGTGTTTAGGGTTTCAAGATAAAAATCAAACCAGATCCCTTCTGCTTTTCCACGTCTTATCTTCTTCTACTCCAGCCCTTTTCCAGAACTGAAGTCCACGGTTTCATATACAAAAAAGTGATGAACCTTTTCACATATGAATCATTTTTCATATTTTTTCATATATGAAAAAATGATGAATTTTTGTATATGGATCATTTTTGTATATAAAGTTTTCATATATGGATCAATTTTGTATGGTTTCATATATGAAAAAAGGATGAATTTTTGTACATGGATCATTTTTGTATATGATTTTTTTTCCATATATGCATCATTTTTCATATTATTTCATATATATGAAAAAGTGTTTCATTTTTATATATGAATTTTTAATATATGGATCATTTTGTATATGGTTTCATTTATGAAAAAAGTGATGAATTTTTTTAAATGGTTACGGAATTTTATTAATGGTTATGAATTGTTCTTGTATTACGTATGAATTTTCATGCATGGTTACATATGGTAGCCAAATTATGAATGTTTATGAATGGTTGATTTATTAAGTAATTAATAATTTTTAACAAAAAATTGATTTGTTCCTAAAATATGGAGTTGGTTACATATGGTAACCGAATAAGATATTTAAAAAACTAATATTTTTTAAACAAATATGAATTATTTCTAAAAATACGAATTTTGTAAAAAGACTCAAATACCTTTGGTTGTAACGGTTTGTACTCTTTAAGACACACACACACACACACACACACACATATATATATATACACACACACACACACACACACTATATTATAAATCATTTGACAAAAACTCTTAAAAACATTTTTTAATGCATGAAGTACTGTTTATTAATGCATATTACTTAAAATTCAAAATTACAAGTAAATTGTGCGTAGTACAACTTATTAAAGCTTTATGTTTGAATTCGTGTAAGTAATGCAGATAAACATAATCAAATAGAGAATACACATTTCATTTTAAATATAAAAAAATCTAAAAAATACAATTAGGATAGTCATTGACTTCTAACAAAATACTTAATTATTATCATTATAAAAAATTATATTATTAAACCAAAAATAAAAAAAATTAATTAAAGAAATATACAAAAAATAGAAATTGTAAATAATTAGGTTGATACTAATACCAATATTTGTTTATCAAATTTATATTTCATTCAAAAATAAAAACATTATCGCTTTCTCAAAACCACAAAAAATCATATTATAACATCGACTGAGACAAAGAAAGAATAAAACAAAACATTAAAATCGTTGGATCTCGCTGCATTGTGTGTGACGTCCGTCAGTTTTGAAATCCAGGTTAGTATCTGCATAGGGTTTCCAAAATTAGAAATATAACTTATTAGAGCTTAGTTAAGTTGATTAGAACTCAGCTGGTTTAGATTGCCGGCGTTTAGGTCAGAAAGTCCTGTTTCGGCAAGTAACCGATAAAGTTAATTTATGTAATGCCGAAAACTCTAAAAACTCTCCAAAATATGATAAAAGTTAATAATATAAAGTCCAAATTTAAAATATAAAATGTTTAATTTTAAAAGTCCAGACAATTTCACAAAAATCAGAAATTTTGACCAAATAATGATTTTTATCACCGGTAGCCATTTTAATTTGGTAAAATACAAGATAATTAGGTTTTAAAAAAAATTTGAAATTGTTGGGCTTGGGTTAGGCCCATGGCTGGCCCCCCTTCTCTCCCCCCACCATTCCCTCTAAACATTTAAATGAAAGTGACCTTTAGTCTACCTTCATTTCCCTCTCACTTCTCCATTTCTCTCTTCACAAAATTCTCCTCCTTCTCTCTAACCCAACCGATTTTCTCCCTAAACCCTTACCATTTTACAATTTCTTTGAAGAAAATCAAAGAACAATCTTCATTCAAGAAGGTAAGAACATTGTTTATGCATTTTTTTTTCATTTTTGTTGTAAAAGTCCGTTTTTCTTCTACTTTATCTTACACTTTCCCTAAATCCACGACTTCTCTGAGTTCTAAGGGTAGATTACACACCAAAAATATGATATATATCGTTGAAATGGTGGTAATTCATGATCCCAAACATTAGAACTCAAGAAAAGTTGGTAAAAGTATTTGCATGTGGGTTTTTGACCATAAAAGGGGCTGTTCGGAGCTGACAGATTACTACCTAGTAGTTATGTCGCCCATTTCTCCCAAAATAATAGTCACATTTATTTTTTTAAATGAAGTTCAGTGAGCTAGGGTTCTATCCCCACTAGAATCACATAACAAGAGTAAGTTTTGAATCTTCAAATGTTTAGAACAAAATAAGTGTTCAATAGCACACTTGACAGTAGGTAAAACCTACTTTGGACGACCATATCTCTTTGGTTATTCCTCCAAAATGGTTTATTTCTTTTCTAAAACTTATTTTAATGAGTTATCTTTCTAATGCATCTACTCTCACTCAAAAATATTTAGTTTTGAGCCTTCCAGTTCTTGATACAAGATTATGGTGCAAAAAGAGCAAAGCTGACAGAATTTTGCATGCATTTTAAAATGGTCATATCTCCTTCAAAACTCAATGAAAATGAGTAATTCTTTTTCTAGAAGTTATCCTTATCTGTTAGCTTTAAAATACAGCTAGAATCACTGAAAAACGATGAGTTTAGACCCCTAAGTGTCTGTCACTTGAAGAGTGTACAATCTGTCTTGGGGACTGTGACACTCAAAGTTGTAGGGTAATGATGAGTGCCTTAAATCCATCCAAAATTCTTGATATTTGGAAAAAATCTGTGTAACTCATTATTATTAATGATATAAAAATTTGGATTCAAAAAGAGTTGTGGAAGGTACCTTTTGATGACGTTTTATAAGACCAAAAATTCCAGGAATAAAATTTACCTTTTGCCCAATTTATGATTTTATGTGAAAAGGATTTCAAGTTTAATTTACATTAAAATGGACAAATTAAAGGACATTATATTATAAATATCAACTTTAAATAATGAGAACTTATCGGCATTACATAAAAATAAATACTTTATCTATACCGAAATCAGATAGGTGGACTAATTTTAGACTTTGGACA
>NC_037529.1:58551527-58564334 GCF_001531365.2 Cynara cardunculus var. scolymus | reverse complement strand
AGCAAGCTTCCTTTGATCGCTGAATGCTGGAATGACCTGAAGGTCTCATCATCATTCGCTGAAGCTAGAGCAGTCTTCACACATAGCTAGACAGGAACTTTGATCGCTGGAACTGAAAGTACAGAAACACAAAATACTTTAAGGCACTCACCGCCAAAGTCATCAAGTTTCACGCTAAGTAAGTCGGTGAGTAATCACGGCCCCGTTTTTATCGTGTTATTATTTATTGAATATTTGGGGGAAAAGCATGAATAAATTGCAAACTGAATTGTTTAAATGTAAATTGTTATAATCATGATATCTGATTATTAATGCACAATGGTCTAAATGCTAAATTGATGTACTTGAATGATGTTATTTATCGTCCCCAACCGCGTACGCTACTAGTTAACTCGGAATTGTGCTGGGCCGATAGTATTGTGGATAGCGCTATTTGGTTGACATTCCCACCCAAAAACGGGTGCACTCTGCTATTTGTTATTATTGTAGGCTACACATGTGCGAATGCACTACCGCTGAGATAGTCCTACCCATTTAGTTCTACACATGTGGGTTAAACACCACCGCTGAGGTAGTTCTGTAGACGAACCGTGGTACCTAAGTTGGCGCGCGGGTCACTTCATGGTAGTTCGTAAAAAAAATTTTGGGACTAATTGTTGTCGGTAAAGGATCTGTAGCGGCTCGAGTTAAACATCATATTAAAATTTTCATTTAACCATGTGCAAGTGTTATAAATAAGTTTGCAAGAATGTGATTTTTCTGCATTGAAAAGTTTTTGTGCATATAAAACCTGTGAACTCACCAACTCTTTGTAGTTGACTTTTTTTTTCTTTCATGCTTTTCAGGAAATAAGTAAGTGACGTTTTGAGCATCTGTGTGCAATGACATCAACATTTCGACCTTTCGAAATTGGGCAGAAGGGCGCATGGAGGAGAGCAAGATGGATGGCAAATAATAGCACGAAGACGAAGATCCAACAAAGATTTGTTGGGAGCTGTTAGCACTACGTACTTTGTGAAGAATCTACCTAAAGGGATTGATGGGAAAACCTTATGGAATGCAGTGGAGAAAGTGGGGACGATGGCAGATGCGTATATAGCGACGAAGGTCAACAAAAGTGGATCCATATTCGGCTTCGTGAGATTCATTAGAGTCCAAAATAAAGATGTTATAAAGAGTAAACTAAACGAAATCACAATAAATGGTGATCGGATAATGACGAACTTAGCCATATATGATAGAACAAGCAAGAAGACAATGAGGAACAACAAGGTGGATAATTCATGGAAGCCACATGAGAAGCTCAAATTGAAGCCATGCTCTAATGAAAGATGAGAAATCAAGGGACGTTCATTTGCAGATGTAGTTTTCAATAGAGATTTGGATAAGGAAAGAAGAGTATGGCAATGGCATCCATATGGTATTCATTTACATGAGCTTGCAGTTGCTCCAAATTTCAAAGGTGCTTGTAATAACATCTTATTAGGGGAAGCAAAAAGCTTACAAGTACTAGATTCCATCGTTGAATTATTGGAAGCTAAAGGAATGGGAGAGATTACAGTTCAATATCCGGGTGGGCTCGGAATCATCTTATCATTCAAGTCCTCGATGGAAGCAGAAAACTTTTCAAAAAAGGAAGTTTGGAAGAATTGGTTCGAGTGGTTAACGGAATATAATTACGATACATCGTTTGAGAAAAAGGTGGCGTGGGTAAGTCTCTTAGGTCTTCCCCGTCATCTAAGAATTAAATCTAACATCCGGTCAATTTTGGGGAAATATGGTCGTTTGCTTTCACCGATTGATTGCGAATGGAACTCTCTGGATATTTCATGTCTAAAAGCATGCATTCTCACTAGTGTTCATAAAAAATTAGATGATCATTTTCTTGTGAATTGGAAGAATAAGTCGTATAGGATATGGTTATCGGAGTTACAAGAATCATGGGTCTCGGATTTCGCACGTGATAAGGAAGTCGTTGATGATTCGGATGAGGAGATGTCCTTTCAAGATTCGGATGGTAAAGTTGGACAAAATTATGATGATTTCGAAATCTTTGAACGAGAAAATGCAATAAAATCGCTGGAGATGATGGCACCGAAAATGGGGGAGGGGAATGACAAGTCGCCAGCAAAGTTGGTAGTTGAAGAGGTTGTTCTCGAAGAGGGAGATATATCTATTACTCCTGGTCCCAAGAAAGTGGCTAATGATAAGGTTGGTTCTTTTTCCAAGCAGAGTCAACATGAGCAATTATCAAAAAGTAGTGGTGAGGAGGCTGTAGACTCTTCTAAAAATGATGATGAATATTTTGGCCTAGTTTCTAGTGGGCTGGGTGATCAAGAAGAGATTATGGCTAATGGGCCCAAGATTGTTAAAAATGATGAGATAAAAAAATTAAATGATGGTGATTTTTAAAAGATAAGCCCAATGACCATGCCTTTGACCTGAACGTACCATTTACATCGTCTTCCTTGTCAAGAAATCAAGGGCAAAATTTTTCACTTTCTAGAAGCATGTCAAGGAGATCAAAGTTTAAAGATTCGTCAGCCATGATCTGGGATAATCGTAGAAATGAGAGGAATCGTATTCTCCAATCTCAACGATCTACATCTGGGATGTCAATTAGATCTACCCCTTTATAGGCAGCACCTGCAGGCGTGGTTACTGAGCAGAAATCGGGTGAGCAAAGATTGGAGGCAGAAGTTCTGGAAACAATGAATTTTGGGAAGGAGATTGGTTTTCAGATGGACGGTTTTGAAGAAGTAACCATGCAGTTGCTAGCAGGAAATAAGGAGCAATCAAACGTTCCCCAATGAATATGTTGTCTCTAAACGTAAGAGGTATTGGGGGTAATCAGAAAGCGGAATGGGTGAAAAGACTGATTAAACAACACAAGGTGAACTTSCTTTCGATTCAAGAAACTCAATTTGCGAATCCGGGTAATATCAATCCTTCAATTCTCTGGTGTAATTCCAATTTTGATTTTGAGATTGTAGCTTCTCAAGGGAGATCGGGGGGTCTGGTATGCATTTGGGACTCCAACTTATTTGTGAAATCTTAGTGTTTGAAACATTCCAATTTCATTATCGTTATTGGGCGTATAAAAGGGTTAAACACTGATGTTTTTGTGGTAAATGTATACGCTCCTAGACAACTCAATTCTAGATTGAACTTGTGGACCGAATTAAGTAATCAGGTTCATTCTAGGAGTGGTATATGGATTTTGATGGGAGATTTTAATGAATTAAGGGACAGAGGGGATAGAATTGGCTCAACTTTTTCCTCTGCTGGTGCAAATTTTTTTAATGGTTTCATAAGAGATTCTGAGTTAAACGAAATTAAGCTTGGGGGAAGGTTGTATACTTGGATGAGTGACGATGGGACCTCTCTTAGTAAATTGGATAGATTTTTTGTCTCATCGGAGTTCTTGTCGATGTGGCCAGACGCAAATGCTACGATTCTTGCAAGAGAATATTCAGACCATTGCTCGATTATTCTCACTTGCAATTCAGCGGATTTTGGTCTCACTCCGTTTCAGTTCTTTAATTTTTGGCTTGTTCATAAAGATATTCGGGATTTAGTTCATACTACTTAGAATTCAATTAAGTGCAGGAGTATGGCAGATTTGACATTAGCAGCCAAATTAAGAGCGGTAAAATGGGCGATTAAGAAATGGAAGGTCGAGGTATTGTATAAAGAAAAATCTAGTATTGAAGAAATCAAAAGAAAATTGATGATCTGGAAACAAAGGCAGAATTGGGTCCTCTTTCAGATGCTGAAATTGAAGATAGAAAAAAATGGAAGGCAGAAGTAAAACATCTGGAATATGCCAACACTTTGGATTTGAAACAGAGAGCCAGAGTGAAATGGGTGATCGATGGAGATGAGAACTCTTCTTTCTTTCATGGGGTTGTAAATGCAAACAGGAATAGACACATGATTAATGGTCTCATTGTTAATAAGGTATGGGAAACTAATCCGAAGTCGATTCAGAATGAGGCGTTTGGGTTCTACTCAAACAAGTTTTGTGAACATTTGCATTCTTGCCCAAAGTTTCAAAGTTCGTTATTCAAAAAACTTTCTGTTGAAGATAAGACCTTCATTGAAGCCCCGTTTTCCACGGAAGAAATTAAAAGTGCCATTTGGTCTTGTGGAAGTGAGAAAGCCCCAGGACCGGATGGATTTACTTTTAAATTTATCAAGCATTTTTGGTCTCTTGTCAAAAAGGATGTGATCAGAGTAGTGAAATTTTTTGAAGTTCATGGCTATTTCTCTCAAGGATGTAATTCTTCTTTCATCTCTCTATTCCCCAAGATCAATGATCCTCTTGTTATAAAAGATTTTCGCCCGATAAGCTTGATCGGTTGTGGGTATAAAATTGTAGCTAAGCTACTTTCGATGAGGTTGAGGCATGTAGTTGGAAAAGTAGTAAGTCCGGCACAACTAGCTTATATCGAAGGAAGACAAATGTTGGATGGGCCATTAATGCTTAACGAAGTTTGTAATTGGGCAAAAAGATCGAAAAATGAGATGTTTCTTTTCAAAGTTGATTTTGAGAAGGCGTTCGATAGTCTTAGTTGGAGTTTTATCGACTCTATGCTGGAACAAATGGAATTTGGCATTAAGTGGAGGACTTGGATCAACGGATGTCTTGCTTCTGCTAGAGCATCAGTTTTGATTAATGGAGCACCAACTGATGAATTCCCCATCTCGAGGGGGGTGAGGCAAGGTGACCCCCTCTCACCATTCCTTTTTATCATTGCAATTGAGGGTTTGCATATCGCAATGATGGAGGCAACAAACAAAGGCTTTTTCCATGGAGTGTCTCTCCTAAACAATGGTCCCACTTTATCGCATTTTCTCTTCGCTGATGATGTAATTTTCCTAGGGAAATGGGTGGCGTCAAATATGTATACAATGACCAGGCTGCTGAATTGCTTTTATCTTGCTTCAGGTCTAAAGGTGAACTTCTCCAAAAGTAAAGTGTTTGGCATTGGTGTACATGAAGATGAGGTACAAATCTTTTCCAATTTCCTTAAATGCGACCGAGCAAAGTTACCATTCTCCTGTCTTGGGGTCACTGTGGGGGCAAACATGAACCTTGCTCGGAACTGGCAACCAATAATTTTCAAGGTGAATAATAAACTTTTGAAATGGAAAGGAAAAAAATTATCTTTTGGAGGAAGGGTAACACTGTGTAAATCGGTCTTGGGCAGCATTCCATTGTATTTTTTCTCAATTTTTAAAGCCCCTCGTAAAGTAATTGAGGCAATTGAAAAATAAGAAGAAGATTTATGTGGGGCTTGAATGCATCTGGGAAGTCTAAGATTAATTGGGTGAAGTGGCAGAATGTTGTTGCTCCTAAACAAATGGGTGGACTCGGAATTGGCTCGCTCAATGCTGCCAACATTTCTCTCTTGATAAAATGGTGGTGGAGGTTAAAGATAGAAGAGCATGCCTTATGGGCACAAGTTATTAAAGCGATTCATGGGGTGTCAGGTGCAGATTCAAACTCCATGGCTAATCCAAGGTGCTCTGGTGTGTGGCTAAATATCGTTAAGGCAGGTATGGCTCTAATCCCTCTTAATGTTGATTTAGATCGCTTATTCATTCATGTTGTGGGTAATGGGGAGGAAACAAAATTTTGGATTGACAAATGGGCTGGTAACAATATCCTTAATAGTATGTTCCCTGACTTGTTTATTTTTGAAAGAAATAGATCATGCTTCATTGCTGATCGATATACTCCAAATAGTAGCGACGGGAGGTTATGGAATTGGTCTTGGTTGGAGAGTCCAATCGTTAATAGCAGACTTTCAGATAGAGTTACCGAATTACAAAATTTGGTAAGGAATTATGAGTTCTCTAGTGATAGGGATAAATGGATATGGGTGGGAGATAGTACTGGGATATTCATTGTCAAATCCATGAGAGCTATTTTGGATGAGAAACTTAATGGTAATGTTGTGGGGCAATCAATATGGTGCAAATGGCTTCCGATAAAAATAAATTGCTTCTTATGGAGGCTTTTTCTGAGGAGAATTCCTACAAGACAGAATCTTGGTTCTAGAGGTATACAATTGCAAACTGATTCTTGCCCGCTTTGTGGAAGAGAAATGGAAACAGAAGAACATATTTTTTACGTCTGTGAAAAATCAAAAGAGATATGGAGATGGGTCGAGAGATGGTGTGATATAAACTCTGGCAATCATTCTTCCTTTGATAAGATGGTGGTCAATCTGATTGAATGTGCCAAATCGAAGAAACAAAGAAAAATGATCGAGGCACTTATCGGGAGCATTCTTTGGTTTACATGGAAGGCAAGAAATGATGTGATCTTCAATAACAAAAGGTTCTCGTGGGAAGCAGTGATGGTGGATTCTCAAGCTATGCTTTTTACTTGGATTAAATTTAGATCTAAATGTAATATTGATTGGTCTAGATGGGGTTGTAATCCATTAGCTTTGTTTTAACTATTTTGTATCTTTTCTAGCGCCTTGCTAGTTTTATTATAGCTTTTTTAGGGTGTTTGGGAGGGGGTGATGGTCGTGCCGAAGCTCTTTTCCTAATGCTTTTTCTTTTTGCCGTTAAAAAAAAAAGAACATAAGGCTAACTTCCAGAAAAAGAATCACCCATTTTCATTGAGTTTTGAAGGAGATATGACCGTTTTAAAATGCATGCAAGATTCTGTCAGCTTTGCTCTTTTTGCACCATAATCTTGTATCAAGAACTTGAAGGCTCAAAACTCAATATTTTTGAGTGAGACCAGATGCATTAGAAAGATAACTTATTAAAATAAATTCTAGAAAAAAAATAAATAGGGGTTGGTTCAAATGCTAACCAAGATTATCGTGTTAACTTTGTTAATCGATCTTGATCGTTAATTTGAATAATAAACGCTTGTGATTTAATGATATTTAAAAATTAATTATTAAATTAATATTTTCAATTAACATATGTGAACAAAATATGAAAGGGTATTTAGGTAAAAAGTAATCTATCTTTGATACACGAGTTGTTAGACATATGAACAACTTGTGTATATCTTCAAACCACATCAAACAAAAAAGATTAGACATATGAACAACATGTGAACCGTATGAACATCTTCTGTATATTCAGGAGCCAACTCTGATGTATGTACATGAACACCTATGAACCAAGGCATCTAGGGTTGTGTGTTTTCATACGTATTCACATGTTTTCACATGTTCTCTGTGTGTGTGTATGTATTCATATGAACATCTAGTGACTTGAATATACATGAACACTTATGAATCATGACATCTAAGGCTGTGTGATTTCTGATGTGTTCATATATCAAAGGTGAGAACTGTCAATTAAAATAAATATGAATTATAGAACATGAACACGTGTGAAACCCCAATGTTAATATTGTATCATGATTAATTGTGATATTTTCAAATTTGTAACTCCCAATTAATTATTTGGGAGTTACATAAAATGACAAGTTACTTAAATACTCGTGTATTTAATATATGAGTTACATTTGAACAAAAAAAAAGATGAAATATGATTGGTTGAGCTTGGTTAACATAGTTAACACAAACAAATTGGTTTGTATTTGAACCAAGATATATATATATATATATATATATATATATATATATATGGGTAGGTTGTTTTGTTAACCCAATTAGTTGGTGTTCACTTTGTGAACCCATCACAACCATTCATCTTGTGAATCAATGGATAATATTTATGATGATAATTTTGTAATAACTAATAATATAATACGTTACCATTTAAGACGAACATACATGAACAAGAGTGTTATTAGAAAAAGTTCATAAAGACATGGATGTTGTGCAACCGCCCATGTATATATTATGTGTTAATATAAACATTAATCCATTGTCATTAGTAAAAAAATCTCCGTCATTATGAACATTAATATACACATGATCATCTATCCTCTATATGAACATATATTCACTTATGAACAATGTGATTATATTCAAATATTCCAAATGTGTATGGATCATATATATTCACATGTGTCATGTACATTGCTTGGATGTTCACACATGTTCACAAAACTTCACTTAGTTGTTCCATATTTTCATATGTTAACAGACAATAAACATGATATACTTATGGAAATATGTTCACTTATCAACAATGAAATTCTGTTCAACCATTAACATATTGGAACTGAATGGGAATAAGGGAAGTTTTACATTTGAACATGGTGTCTACACAAACAGGTAAAAAAATAAGAACATTACTTTAGCTAGTATCAAGGACGTAGATGGTTAACAAATGATCCTAGCTATATATGTATATATAGGGAGCCTTTCTTTTAAGAACTTGACAATTTGTGGAAACTGTGAGGTTCAATATTTTAACCCACTAAATGATATTAAATTAAGAGTTATTCATTTTGGTTATAATTAAATTAAAAAATCAAATAAAGGACATTACGGGTAATTATAATTGTCCTCTCTCCTCCCCCTCTCTTATCTCCCCTTCTTCCTCCCAATTTGTTTGAACACCTCCACCCTAATTTTTGTGAATAAAATGTGTACAAAACTCATTCGTCCCCAACACGTTTGACTACCACCCCAATTTTTGTGAACACGTAGTGTACAATGTGTAAATGGTGGTTCTGTGGTAGGATGACATTGTGTACATTGTGCACCAGATCTGTAATTATAATCCTCTTCCACCATATCTGTAACTATAGTAGTCGTTCTGTAGTGGGATGATAATGTACACGGTGTGCACCAGATCTGTAACTATAATCCTCCTCCACCATGGTTGCTTTGTCATCTTCCCCACCTCCCGCCACCACCGCTAACGTCAAAAACTTGCCGAAAACCACTGTCTCTAGCCTTCTCTCCTCCGTGTCTCCTCGACCATGGTTGCTTCATCATCTTTCCCATCTCATTCACCACCTCCAATGTCGAAAACTCGCCCTCTTCTCCGTCTTTCCTCTCCCTCTTCTCCGTCTCTCCTCCATCATGGTTGTTTCATCATCTTTGGACCTCCCTCCACCAACGTCAACACCCAAAACCATCATTTAGAGCCCCTCTCTTCTGTGTATCTTCTGCAAAAATCAAGCGTCATGTATCCCTCTCTTCCACTTGGTTGAATCTATGCTCTGGTTGCCAGTGGTGGTGTTGTTGATGCGTGTGGTTGCTAGACCTGATGTGGTAGAATCTTGCCATATCTTCAGAAAGTCGTGAGTAGGTCACAAGTAGTCACATGCTTTCAAGTTCTGAAACTTGTTGGAGAAGTAATGTTCGTGGATTGCTAAGACAGGCAAAGGACAGAGGACTAACACTTGTCGGAGATCTGTCAATTCCGACAGTGGAGAATGGTGGTGTTCTACATCTATTAAGAAAAGGAGTCGCTTGGAACATGAAAAATGAAGGTGCCGCATGTTTCAAAGAAAATGACGTGGGTTGGAGAAGAGAAACCTAAGACTACATAATTTAAGGGATAAGATTTAGGTTTTAAAAAAGCCTATAAATTAGGTAATAAAATCAATTAAATATTTTGATTAGTTGTCAATAAGTTAAATTACTAACTTATCCATGAGTGGTTTAGGGTTGGGTTCTGGTGAGAAGAGAAATTATCGTAAGAAGAGTAAGAAACTGTAAAACCCAAAAAAAAAAAAATTGAAGAATATATAATTAGTTTTATTTTTTTTATTCTTTCCTTTTTAGATTATATATATATATATATATATATATATATATATATTATAAATAAAGAAATTAAAAGGATTTTGAAAATCAGACTAATAATGAAGAAAAAACTCAAAATGGAGGTGAAAAGTGTAATTTTGACAAAAACTTTGAAGCCAGGGGGCCGAATGTAAATTTATGATAGTTAAAGGGGTGTGTCAGGTGTTAACAGGTTCAAACCAGAAGAACCCGTTTTGTAATTATGTCATTTTCTGATTTTTGAAAGTGATGGAACGATGCCGACTTTTGAGTCTTCTTATTGGCTCGTTCAGTCAACCAATAAGCCAAAAAAATTCAGGATGTAGCCAACGTTTCCCTCTACATTTTTCATTCAAACATTTTGATTTTTTCGTTGAGAATCGGGAGAGAAATCGGAGCTCGAAAGTGCCCATCAGAAATCTTCGTTTATCGATGATTAGAGGTAAAATACTCAACTAAAATTCATGTTCTTTATATGGTTAGCTTCGTTTTTTTAGTCCTCTATAGAACACCAGTAGCCTTGCGTTTCAGATTTCGTGTTTTATGGTTCGATTTTGGAGTTTAAAGTTTCGTTCAGTTTAGTTTAAAACTAAAACTTTAAATAAGAAAATGAAACTTATTTCTTGACGAAAAATTATGTTCTTTATGTCAAAATTTTGGTAAAAATATTACCAAGATTTAAATACAAAAAGAATGAAGAAAAAAGATCAAAAAACAGATCAAAATGAAGCTTAAATCGGTAAGAAACACACAACCATGGTTGCTGTGTTTCTGGGTTACGATTGGGTCGGGTCGGGCCGATCCGACCCATACACATATGAAACTGACCCATTAAAAATACATATAGATATCTGTTTAAAAAGAGTCAAACTTGTGACCTCTTGTTGGTAGAGGCGTGCCTAAACCACTCTGATATGAGATCATTTCATGCTATTTAGGATTAGAAATTTCTTATATTTAGTAATTAACTAACTTTCCTCAACAAATTTTTATTATAATCCCAAAAGTTTAGGAAACTAAACTTAACCTCTAAAACTTTCTTAACTCCAGAAAGTTCCTTGAAAATTTTAGATGTGTAGAAATCAACTTTATTTTATTATCTGATTTATAAAATTGCCAAAATGCCTCTAAAATTAAAGAGTGTGTATTTTGAGTAATAAGTGACCATTTTGCTTTTTAAAAATACGGTCATGTTGAAATTTACTACTTTAACTATGTAATTATTTGGGGATAATTAGAATGAATCATTTAAATAATTAAATGATTTTTTATGAGATTAAAGCGTAGCTCTTGAGATATAGATATATATATATATATATATATATATATATATAAGTTTGTCTAGACATTTATTTTATAAAAGATGATTGTATGGTGTTATAAAATCATTAATTGACTATATGAGGTGTTACTCGAGTTGTAAATTTGTTAGGACGCTTTTAACTCGAAATATGTAATTATTAACTTATCTATCATATAATAGATAACTTAATAATCACACTTATGATGTCGTTTTAAGATCTATAGCTAAATGAGACACCTTATGTCGGAACTCACGGTTCCTATAATTTTAACTGATGTGAGGAGCGTTCTTAAGCATATTTGACCAAGGTTGACTCTAGTCGACGTAGTTGACCGTAAGTTGACTTTTATGTTGGCCTTTGGGAGAAATTAATCATTAATGCACTATTTGTTATATTAAATTGTAGGTTACCAGTCAACGACATTAGTTAAGCAACCTACGTTATCAGGTGAGTCTTCATGAGATTTCACTAAGATGCATACCTAAGTACAAATTTATTTTTGCATGATATGAATCGTTGATGATGTGTACGTATGCATGATATTTCAGTTACATACATGTTATGATATATTTTACGTGTATGTTATTTTGTGAATGGTTTATGCTATATGTTTAATCAGTTTTCGAATAACTCTAGCATGCTATTCCATATTAACGTTTTATGATTCAAGGATGGCATTTAACCAGTACGTCACGACCAGTATAAAACACGACCCAGAGTGATCAATTAAGACTGACATATCAACCCAGGGCTTGTTTGTGACTAAATGGCCCATACCCGACTAAACGTTATATGAGATCTCTTATTTTCAGTGTTTTAAATATATTTTTGTAACAGTTGTGACTTTTATTATGAAGCTTGCATATATGCCACACACACACACACACATATATATATATATATATATATATATATATGTCAAGATATGATTTTATACACGCAAACCATGAACTCACTGGGCTTTATAAGCTGACTATAGTGTGCATCTCAGTGCCAGATAGTTCGAGGTTGGATAAGGGCAAAGGACATGCTTAGAGAGTTACCTATTATTATCTTATTTTTAGTCTTTTGTCTAGACAGTTATGTGTCGATCTTTTGTAACTTAACCTGGTATGAGACGGATTAGAACTTAAGTAAATTTTTTGTTAATTCAAAGACTTCCGCTGTAAACGATTTTATTTTAGTCGTCTTTTTGGAGTATTTATTTAGGAATTCGCTTTAGATTACGTAACGTTTCAAAAAAAAATGAAGGCGTTACAGAAATGATCTCCACTCATGGATCAATTCTATTTGAGAATCAACACTAGTGAGATGCACTAGATAAATTCCTCTCTAAAGTGCAATTCATGAGTGAAAATGAGATTAAAAGTGATCAATAATAGAAATCTCTTATTACGCTTCTCACCTTAACTCTTCTTATCACACGATCCTTCGTCTCTCTCTCTATATATATAATGTACGATGCAGTGCGATTTATTATTTCAAAATCGCAAGTCGCATCGCATAGCACGGTTTGGTAAAGATACAAACCGCATTGCAGACGTTTTAAACCGTGCTTTGCGGGTGTCGGTGGTTTATACGGTTTGGTGTTGATGATTTAAATGAACACCTTTAATGGATGGTGTTAAGAGTAGTTTGTTGCTCCATGTACAAGGATGGGTTTGCTATCAATGAAGAGGGCTCCACCAAGAAGGATGAGTCACCATATAATGTTTATTCTATAATATTAATTGTTTGTATTTAGTAAATTTTAAATTTTGTATTTCTAGATTTTTATTAAATATATATATATATATATATATATATATCAATAT
>NC_037529.1:58534259-58551427 GCF_001531365.2 Cynara cardunculus var. scolymus | reverse complement strand
ATTATTGTAAAATTAATTACTTCACATTACAATTATTAAGCTTTAACAAAATAGTAAAATAATAAAAAAATATATTTTATTTTTATAATGTTAAAGATATATTTTTAGTTTAGTATGTGGTAGGAATTGAAAAAAAATCTGGTGTAAATTTTACATTAAATGGATGAAAGTTTTAGGAGATGTTTGGTTCGTGGATTGTTTTCTGAAGAAAAAGAATTTGTTAAACGAATTTGACTTTGTAGAAATTGGAATGAAATTTGTCTGCTTGTTCGGTTGGAATGAATTTGAAGGGAATCCGTTAAACGATTTGAAATCTGTCTGTTTGATTGGTAAAATGTAGCTTCGGATTTGGAATGAATAACGATAAATGACGAAAGTACCCTTTTTAAAACTCATTCCTTAACTTTATTTCGGACACAAAAAAAATATTAAAACACAAAATTTTCATATTATAATAATAAAATAATATTTTATTTTAGGGCAAAATTTATAAAATATCAACATACTTTTATAAATTTTCTTATCATAGTATTATGGTTCCAGTTTTTCTTATTACAACAATGTACTTTTAAATTATTTTTTATTAAAAAATTGTACATTGAAAATTTTACCTATTATAATATTGGGTAACATTTTGATTTAAATTTACTCATTATACAAGGTTTTCATGTCACCTCACTGTCTACGTAGGTTGTCTACATGTAATATAGATGATGTGACATTTTTATTACAATATCGTATTTTCAAAATTATTTTATTATAATATCTACATATTCTTATTACAACATTGTACTTTTATTTTTAATATTATATTATTACAACATTTTACATATTATTTAATAACTATATTAAGTATTTTTTAAAAATTCAAAATTATTCATTAATGAACCATATTAATAAAACTAGCAAAACACAATTTTGTTTTGCTAACATTTTAAAAAAAATACATATGATTTGAAGAAAGAATATAAGAATGGTTATTGTTTTTTTCCAAAAAGATATTATCTTTTAAAGAATATATTATACTTGTTTAAAAAAATTACTTGACATATAAATATATTAAATTAATTAATTTTTTTTGAATTATTTATTAGTATAACAATATTAAAAAAAATTGTAGATCACAATTTATCTCGCTGACATCTTAAAAAAACATTAAAAGATATGTATTTTTTTGAATAAAAGAAAAATAAGATGTATTAACTTTTTTTACAAACAAAATAGTTATCTTAAAAATAATATATCATATTTATTTAAGAAATATTTTACTATTGACTATTTAATTTGTATGCAATTTAATAAGAGAAATGTCAAGAAAATTAAATGTTTTTTTAAACCGTAGCAATGAAAAATGAAAAAAAATCATTAATAATAATTTGAAATGTTTTTTTTTATATTTATTTTAGCCATGTAATCAAAATAATGTGTCATTCACATCATCTCATTGAAGTCAAGCAAGAAAAAAAAGTAAAAGAGTTAACCGGTTTTAAAGGTAACAAATTATTCATTGTTATAATGGGTAGATTTTGCAAAGTATAATACCATAATAAAAATAAACTGAAAGTATTTGTTGTAATAAGAAAAAATAAAAGTAGAATCTTATAATAAAAATAAACTGAAAGTATTGTTGTAATAAGAAAAATAAAAGTAGAATCTTATAATAAATTTTTTTATAAAAAAAATTATTATTTCATGCATTTAATCACATTATTTTATTATTATATAATTGTATCTGAATATAATAAGTGTTAAGTATTTCATTAATCAGCTTTGTATAGAAAATAGTACAAGTATTTTGATAAAATAATTTTTATTACAATAATTATATTAATTCATTTGAATCATAATTTAAAAAAACATATGGAGTGATCATTTTATTCTAATTAAAATATATTAATTATTAAACCGAATTGTATTTAGTATTAGTAAACATAAAAATGAAAAGAAAATAAAATAAAATAAAATAATGATGTTTGGCATCATTATTGAAGATCATTAAGGTAACGTTTTGTATGCAAACATGATTGGATAAGACTGAACATGAAAGAACTGGATAGGATAAGAGGGTAGGATTGGACAAAACTGGACGAGACTGGATTGAACAAAACAAGTGTATGTCTGGTGTTTAGTACGACTAGGACTGGACGGTACAGAACTATACAAGTTACCCCCAACAGTTATTTGAGGATTTTAAATATTATTTAATAATTACAATTAAAACAAATAATTAAATAATTTAATTTATAAATATTTTTACACAATTGTCATATAGATGAATACATGCATATATAATGGTACCAAATTTGAATGAAAATTTGATATAATTCATGACGGTAGTAGTGGTGATGGAGGTGTTTTTGGTTATAGTGGAGGTGATGGTGGCCGACGCCCGACGGTAATAGTAGCGATGGGCAGTGGTGGTCGGTGGCCGACGGTGTTATGGAGGTAGAGGCAATGGTGGTTGGTGGACAACGGAGGTTATAGAGGACGTGAAGATGTTGGATTGTGGTTGTGGCAGCAATTGACAATGGTGGAGGAGGTAGTTGTGGCTGATGTAGTGAAGATAGTGGTGGTGGTGGTGGTGGTTAGGGTGGAGGTGAGGTGGCAATGGATGGTCGACGGTGGTTGTGGAGGTCATGGAGGAGGTTGTTGCAGTAGAGGAGTTGGAGGTGGCTAACAATGGTACTGGTGGTGGCAATGGACGGTGGTGGTCGGTGAGCGATGGTGGTTGTAGAGGTGGCAATGGACAGTGGTGGTCGATGGTCGACAGTGATTATTGAGGTCATGGAGGAGGTTGTTGCGGTATAGGAGGAGTTGGAGGTGGCCAATAGTGGTAGTGTTGGTGATAATGGGTGGTGGTGGTCGATGGCCAATGGTGGTTGTGAAGGTGGCAATAGACGGTGGTAGTTGATAGTCGACGATGGTTGTGGAGGTGGTGAAAGAGGTTGTTGAGTAGAGGAGGATTTGGAGGTGGCAAACGACGATAGTGGTGGTGGCATTGGATGGTGGTGGTCGACTATGGTAGATGTGGCGATGGACGATGGTGGACGGTGGTTGTGGAGGCGGTGGAGGATGTTGTAGTAGAGAGCAGCTGCGGCCGAAACTAACAGTGATAACCATTAAAACAAATACAATATTTAGGTTATATATCAAACTACGGTAAATTAGTAATATTTTAGTTTCTGTCTCATTCATGTCCCATTTTGTTCCACCTATTTTGGTGGAACAAGAAAAAGCCTCTTTTGTCCCATGTTGTCCACTTTGTCCCAGTTCTCGTCCTTGTCCATGTCATGCCAAACGCATAACAGTGAGTTCTTGTTTTGTCCCGTGTTATGCCAAATGTGGGACAATGTGTTTTGTCCCGTCCTATCCTGTCTCATCCCATGTACCAAACGCAGCCTAAAATGTCATGACTAACGTCGGTCGACAGGAGCAGTTTCTCCGGCAAACATGTTTTTAAGGGCCGGTTGAGGATGCTTTGGTATCTAGTTGGATCAATCTTTGGAACCGATAATTACTTTAGTAAATTTGTCTTCATATATATATATTTTTAGTGTTTTTAAATACACATCATGATAAGTCTAACACAATAGGAAGAAAAAGACTTATCAATAAAGATAAAAACAAATGTTAATTAACTTTTCTAAACTTGACAAATGTTCTGTATTTGATGGTAGAAAAGGTTGTGTATGCTTACACCAAAAAGTACACCAAGTATAACTTAAGTTTGTTTGTGGAATTTTAACAACTAAAGATCAACCACTGTTTTGGTGAAAAATTCCCTCATTCGACGGACGAGGATTTTCCCTTTATAAACATGGTGCTATTCACTTATGAACATAGGACTAATTCGTATGTGAACAAAGTGATGGTTCGCTTATAAACGTAGGAGTGGTCCAATTATGAACGAAAGAGTGATTCACTTGTGAACATGTCAGGGGTTCACTTATGAAAAAAGGAGTGGTTTACATATGTAAGTGGGAATGGTTCCTTTATGAACATGTGACTGGTTCGTTTATGGATATGTGCTTTTCGGAATACAAGATCGATATTACCTGATAACAATACAACCAAATCAAAAAGAAAATCTATTAATAAAAGAATTAATCAAAAAATAATTTCTATAATTATCTCTCCTAAAAACATGGAAAGAGTACTATAATTACCTATCATAAAAAAATTAAAAATTAAAAAAAAATACAAAACTACCCCTAATGAAAAAGGGAACGCCAATTCAAGGAAAAGGCAAGAATGCTTCTGATTGGTCACAATCATTTAACAAAGTTAACATGTTTTTGATTTTTATGCTAACATTACATATAAAATCACATGTGATTCAGGTGACCTTGCCTTGCAACCTGAAGACGCAACTACAAGTTGTCCGGACACTTTTTTTGATCATTAATGTAAAATCACAAGTGATTTTGCACGTGATTTATCCGTTTTCGTGTTCTTTTAAATATGTATCGTTCTCGTTTGATCATGCACCCTCTCTTTGTATGTGTGTGTGTGTGTGTATATATATAAGTTATTTTGGAAAGTAAATAAGTGATCTTAACTCTTCACACAATCAAGATTGGATTTGACTAGTCAAAGATTGTAGTTTTGACTGGTCAAAAATTTTGCGGCTATGCAAAAAATAGAGTGGGTAGTTTTATAATTTCTACAAATATGTGGCAAACGGGTCCATATGTGAACCCGTGGGATTCATATATGAACTATTTTAAGTGATTCACATATGAAACTGATTCACATATGAACGCGTCTAATTCATATATAAACAAATTAACTAATTCACATACGAATGCTTGTGGTTCACACATGAACTAATTGTTTGATTCACGTATGAACCCACCACTACAAAATAGAGGACTATCAACGACGGAAAAGTCCGTCATTAATATGTCCCTGATAGCCAGTGGGTAATGCTGTCAGCGATGGAATTCAGCAACAGATTAAAGACGGAAGCAGTCAGCCACGGATTTAGCTACGAAAGTTTTAGCGAGACGGAAATGTTAGCGGCGACAACCTTTAGCGACAGATTAGCAAATTTTTTAGCAACGACTTTTCTTTCGCTAATCCATTGCTGACTTCTAAAAATTAAAAAATAAATAAATAAAATTATAGATTTCCTGTATTTCTTATAGAAAACCTGCCCACAAAAATAACAAACCAAAACTGTCCAACAAATTAAAAATAACCAAATTCATACAATCGAATGTTCAAAAGTTAATTAAATAACAATCTAACTACCAGGAGGTGGGAGGGAAACGTATTCTGACTACTTCATAAAAGCAACAAAATGTTGCGATAAAAAAAATCTGCTCAACTAACTTGGTAGCATATCTGGCCTATTGGGCCTCCAAATCTGCCTCCTCTTCCGTTTGGCCTCTATCTCGATCTCCCTTCTCTTTTATTTGGCTTCTAGCTCGACCTGATGACGTTCCTCCATTTCAGCCATCTTTGCTCTCAAATCTGCTACATGTAGATATTAAATATTTGACAAAAATCAGTAATTTGTTCGGAATGAAAAGTAACGACAAGGTACATAATAATATTATCAACATACCTTTGAGGTATCATATGATCACCCGCTGTTGCTACTACCACATCGAACGATCATAGCATAATAGTGATCCTGGGAGGTCTTGAAATAAAAAATATGACCCTTCTTCCGTCCTCCGAGATCAAGGTTTCATGATTACCTTATCACACACTAATCATTTACCTGTAACTATTCAATACCCTTATGAAAAATTGATCACATCTGAGCATTTTGCTTCCAAAGAGACGCGTCTTAAGGGGGAGGGGTGTCAAGGTCTGTAGTAGACTGTGACTCTTCCCTAAGCGATTGAAATCGCTTGTATGTTTATCGAAACGAAAACATGTGAGCTTATATATATATACATTTCAGCAGCACAACGACTCTAAACCAAACATGTCCACTGCTTGTTTTTAACATTAAAGCATTCTAATTACTAATGATAGTCACATTCTCAACCAACCTATATACTTAGGCTCGTCTGCCCAACCCAATAATAGCATCAATATATTTATTAAAGTATATTACTTTAAACCTACTATACGTATGTATAAAACAAAGTAATGGTTTTAGAAAACGTACATGAAACCTAGCCTCTTTGGAACTGAATTTAGGAGGTTCAACAGGAGGTTCACCTGAAACGGGCTTCCGGTTCATGCAGTGGGTATGCTCAAACACCTCGACAGTTGTCGGGTCATGACCCAGTGCCTCTTTCTACATTAGGCAATTAAGGTAAGTTAGTAAACATATAGAACTAGTTACATATTCAAAAAAATTGTATATTCACCATCCTATATCAATGCTATGCAGTACTGATTGATCATTCGATGTGCTTGGTTAACACCCCCTCAAACTCGATGTTTCAATTGGCTTTATTGATCCTTTATTTTCTTTTCCAAGCCTTAGTATCCTAAAACTGTTAAAAAACATAACACATAAGTCGGTAAAAAAGACATGACAATATACAAAGCTCACAATCGACCACGAACATCCTCACAGTCCCACTCAGTACCATGATAACCCTGTGTCCCAGCCTAGTCACGTGTAGCCCTCATCCAATCTTTATACCTATTGGTTCATAAACCACGAACCTCGTCATCCTCATCTGGTTCCTACTGAAATTTACCCTACACGCACAAGAGTCATATCAAGGTAAAAAAACAATTTTGATATGTATAATTACATTAAAAGGATACACCAACCTGAAAGCGTTGGAACATCAAGTCGCAGGCTTCTGGAGGGACCTCCTTCCAGCAATGCCACATACCACCAAAACAAGACCTAAATGTAGTCATCATCTCTCGGATAACATGAACATCTTTAAACCTTCACAATTAAAAAAATATATATACAACACAAAATATATTCATATCATTTTATTATGTAATACGTACAAAGCCTTATACCACATCTAGTTACTCATTGCCTAACAAACAAATACGTGGTTGCATGCTCAGATTATTAGGTGTCGGTATTGAAGGTTTGGCGCCTCTCCTCGAGTCTGAACCAGACATAAATGGATCATCCATATCTTGCTCACCAATATCCTTGAGGCCGATGATTGGGGTGGTACCATCAGTGAACTCCTCCATGTCATTGGCGCTTGGGTTGCTACACCTGCAAGCGGAGTTGCTACCCCTGCCAGACATGTGCTACCTCTACCATGCTCTTGATGTGATATCTCCTGAAAAAACGAACATTAAATTTTATTTAGAAAAAAAATAATGACAAATCGCGATTATACAATTGTGAAATAAACATACAAAAGACAAGTTACTCATCAGAAGAATAATCAGATAACATTGGTTCATCTTCGTTATATGAATCATCATCTATGTCTTCAAATTATGGGTCATCCTCTCTATCTTTATTAATATTATCGAGTACATTTAACCCCCTCTGACAAGACGAACTGGATCGAGCTTGTTCCTCAATGTGAACATTGTATGAGTTACCCTTTCGTTGATTTGAAAGAATTGTTCTCCATCCACATTATCATTGTCTTCAACATCGTTAATCATGTCTGACATTTCATATATGCCATGAGCCTTTGTCTTGACAACCGCCCACCAATCTTTCGAATTCTTTGTCATCAACAGATATAAAGTATAATAGACTTGTTCATCTTGTGATGCTAAGACGAACGTGTTGTTGGATCTAAATCTAGACTTATATTTGATATTTACCAAAACCGTGTTTAGGGTCAACTCTAACCCCTAAGGCAATATCAAACCAAGTGAATTTGAACAACACAACTACTTGTTGAATTGTACTATAATAGTTCACCTCCATAACCTCATCCAACATTATGTAGAAGTCAAACTCACACTCGTCATAATAGGCTCCTCTAACACAAATACCACTATTATGAGTAACCCGACCAGATCCGTGGGTTACCTTCTGGAACTTGTAACCATTCACGAAGTATCCTTGATGTGTGGTGGCATAACGGTCTGGTCCGTATGCTAAGGATTTAATTATTCACTTGAGTCATTTAACTCAAACATGACCTATAAAAGAAGGCCTCACGTAAGAAGCACACAATGTATGTCATTGCAATTTGTATATTAATACTAGCGAGTATATATATACTCATGTGGTGCAAGAACCAACTAGAAAACCTTTCCTTCTAGATTCTATCAAGTGCAACATCATCAATATTCGGTTATGTTTGTCGAATCTTTTCATTAAAGGTCGACTAGAAAGGTTGAACTTCTATACAATTGAACAAGACATATCTATGGATCATCTCCATGTCATATTCAATTCAATATTAATAGTTTCCCACCCTTTGTGAATAGTGGACTAGATGGAACCTTGAATATGCTTAGTCGATCATTGGTCCCGAAACAATTAGGAATATCTGAGGCAAAGTTCCTTGACTCATGATTATGTCTTGTTTCTATCGTTGGATCAAAATAAATGGAGCAACAGGTAGAAAGTTCATTTATAAGGCACAACTCGACGATAGTGCCCTCAACCCATGGTTTGTTTCGAATCATTCTCTTCAACGATCCAAGTTGCCTAAATAAGCGATGAAATATGTGTTAGGGACGAAGAGAGTGTTTCATATGAATATATGGTACTATTTTTTATAGAGATACATCCACCTATATTGGACCATACCACCGTTTATAGTTTCACATGTTAAATGTATCATGATGTGTTCCATTGAATCAAAGAATCCAAGCAGAAATACCTTTTCCAACTTGAAAATTGTTTGAACAATACTTGTTGGTAATGGAACTAAATCATCTACGTGTAACACCCTTGAACATATCACACAAAAGGATGTGCACAACCCCATTATTGCATCCCATATTGAAGTTGGTAACATCCCTTGTGAGAAAATAGGGAGCAATCGTTGCATAATACATGGCAATCATGAATCTTGAAGCTATAAAAGCCGGAGTCTTCCATATTCAAACAACTCCATATATTTGAAGCATACTCGTCCAAAAACCTCAACCTCTTCAACCATATGAACACATTTATTTTACTTGTTGTTTGCTCAAACTGTACGATGACTTCGGTTCACTACTTTGTTGCCTGATGTGGTAACGTGCAATGAAATCCAATCGCAATGAATCTCTACATCCCTCCTCGCCTTTATATTATCTTTTTTAGGTGTATCCATTACGGTGTTAAAATAGGTTCTAAAAAAATGTTCTTCTTAATGTGTATGATATCCAGGTTGTGTTGGATCAACAACTTCTTCCAATACAACAATTCCTAGAAGATGCATCTCTTTACCCAATTATGAGTCGTTCTGAACCTGTTGATTTTTCTATTCTTTGAACTATACGGGGAACCCTCGTAAATAGTTGGAAGGTGACAGACGAACTCCCAGATCTCTACATCGGCTACCTCGAGTGGTGGATTGGCTGACACCTTGTTACTTGCCATGAATCCTTTTCAATTACGAAGGAATAAATGTGCTATAAGTAACCATCTTTGATGACAGTCAAACCAACATGATTTCCCTCTTTTTTTTAACTGAAAAGAATCCACCTCGACTATGCAATACGATAAGGCGAACTTTTCGTGCATGCTCCAACTATCAACATTGCATAGGCCGGGAAGTCAATTATGGTTCATAATAGTTTAGCCCACATATCAAAATTATTCTTATAAATTACGATACACATCATATTTAAGAAAAGCCCTCCATTTACAACATCTCTAGATCGTCTATTTACGGCCTGAGAAACACATCCAAATAATGACCAGGGCTCTTTCTACCAGGGATGACCAATGCAAGTTCAATATACGAATCTTTCAAAGCCACCCAAGGAGGTAAATTGTAGATGATAATAAAGACATGCCATAATGAATATGGATTCAATGTTGAATTAATTGGATTGAAACTGTCAGTGCATAACCCAAGATGAACATTCTGAATCTCAGAAGCAAAGTCAGGATCCCTCATGCCGAAATATTTCAAGACGCACCATCCTTGGATGTACCATCTCACCCGGTTTTGTAAGATGATTGTAATGCTAAGTCATCTCCTTCGAGGTCTTTGTAGTCTAGGAATAACCGGTAAGTACGTCAACACCAAGTTAGGGACCTTGTTTCATCGATTGGTCTTGCTACGACTTCTATTGCATACTCGACAATTGGTCAACCTAGAATCATGCTTGTAAAATAACATGCAATGGTTTTCGCAAGCATCGATATTTTGTTTTGGTAGAGCAAGATTTTTCAAACTCTTCTTCGTCTTATAGAAGTTACTGGGTAGTTTATCACTCTAGGGTAACATCTACTTAAAAACTAGATGCACTCGATTATATGTTGTCTTGGGTAGATTACATTCCGCCTTCTAATTCAACAAACTCATCGCAGTTCCTAATTTCGAAAAAGTTGAACACCCGTCCCATAAAGGCTTGTTAGCAGCTTGTAACATGTTATGAAATCTCTAGGTAGAAGAATTAAGTGTTTGCTCTTCCCATGTCATGGAATCGTGTACCATGTGATCGTTCACTATTTGGAAAACCCTTCATTATGATCCACTATAGGATTATAAGATTGATCCACGTCTTGATGAGATGCATAGTAATAGGTTTCACCATGTGCCATACAAATTGTATAATCAGGCATGAACCTATATTGCATCAAGTGTTTTTTCATGTCTTCCCTTGCTCTATAACTTAGTTTCGACATTTGGAGTGAGGGCATCTTATTTGGAACACTATCCCATAACGTGTAGCTTACCTTTCAACATAATCTGCATTAGTATAGGCAATGTCCAAAAAACCATCCAAGTGCCTGACATAGGCCCTGTGATACGCACTAATTATTTAGTGCTTAAACACTCTTTTCTCCTCTTTTAGATTGGACATTTTCCATTCGTATCCCAACATTGAGTCACTTTATTCCCTTATTTTACGCTTATTTGTTCATGGAGCTAGAATAAATGATTTACATGTTGTTACCCTATTATAGGCTAATATGGACTATTTTGGACAGATTGAAGCTGGTTGATGCTGCTGGACTGCTGCAGCATGACCTGTGTGTGGTGATATGAACGAAAGAGACCTAAGGGCTACATGACAAGACAAGAGCTGGCTTTTTGAAATACATTTTTGTATTTCCAGTTGTATTTATTATAAATGACTGGATGTTAGGATTGAATTTTATTAAATTGTATTCATCTTGAAAGTCTATAATTGTAATACTAGCGTGTTTGACTTTGTTAGTGTTGTTGACTTTGACTAGAGAGTTTATTGTTTGACCTTATTCATAGTTTGTCTTCTTGTGTAATTGAGGGAGAAGAGCTCATTTGTTGTAATACGTATATTGAGAGTGAAATATAAGAGTTTGACCAATGAATGAAGTAATCGATTCTGAGTAATATAAGGATTTAAAGATCAAAGGGGAGTATGATATAAAGATTGGGAACCGGAAAAAGACTCAAAGGAGTGTGAATGTAATAATGACTGAAGATTATTCTTGTGCAACATTGTTTGAGAGAGAAACAGAATGTGAAGATCATCTTTACAAAAGTTTACTGATAGAGATTTCTCAGTGAGAAGAATATTAATTTTGAGGAGAATGTTTGTGAATTTTTATCTGAAGAAATTCGTTTATGGGGAGAATGTTAGTATTTTGTTATCTAAATAAATTCTTTGAAGATCATTTCTGAAGATTGTTGCTGATATTGTTTTGTATTGTAAAAAGAGAAGATTGTTTCTGTTCTACATTCGAGGGGGAGAATGTTAGAATATTTTCTCAACAAAAGATTATCTGAAGATCTTAAAGCAGAGAATGTTAGAAGTCTGTTTTGAAGATTTCGAGAAGTCATAAAGTGCTTAAAGCGACAAAGTTCAAAAGAGATTCAAAGTGCGCAAATTCTTTCAAGCCTGAATACAAAGGGGGAGAATGTTAGGATTGAATTTTATTAAATTGTATTCGTCTTGAAAGTCTATAATTGTAATATTAGGGTGTTTGACTTTGTTAGTGTTGTTGACTTTGACTAGAGGGTTTATTGTTAGACCCTATATATAGTTTGTCTTCTTATGTAACTGAGGGAGAAGAGCTCATTTGTTGTAATACGTATATTGAGAGTGAAATATAAGAGTTTGACCAGTTTGACTTTTCCTCTCTACTCCTTCTATGTGTTCTTCATGATAATATGAGTTTGCCATATATTCTATGTTGAATATTGAAGATTGATCGTATTGTGGACTAACACTGAAAATTAGTTGTCTAAACTTAGTACAATTAGATCTTTAACTACTTGCTTTAGTTGTACTTTTAGCTACTTTTATTCTAAATTAGTGTTAAATGTCTATTTTGCCCTCACCTCTAATTTAGTATAAATAAAGGGGTTGGGGTTGGTGTTGGTGTTTTAGACATCCCAAAATCCCATCCAACTTCATTCCATCATCTTACTACTAAGAGTAGTTTCTTTCTCTATAAATAGAAGTAATCTTTTGATGAAAGTCATCTCCAAGTTTTCTTTTAATTGCTTTTTATTTCTTGTTCTTTAATTTCCGTCATTTATTTATTACGCTTTCTATCAATTTAATTTCCGTCATTTATTTATACACTTTTCGCTTTTTACATTCCGTTAATTATATTCCGTCATTTACTCTCCATTATTTAATTTTATGTCTTTATCTACTGCAATTTATATTTTCTTAAAATTTTCTTTCCGTTATGAGTAGCTAAATTTCTTAGCTCGGTTGTAAGACGAAAATGGTGAGTTTGTAAATCAAAGAAAGTAGACCATTTTTGTGATAACCGGATCCTGGTTATCACCCAAGGTAAATAATATGTGATTATCTGATTAAAAGATTACAAGACAGCCTGATAAATTGATACGTTTAGTCATGCTGATATGTGAAAATTATGTGTATGTACATACGTGAAAGTATATATATATATATATATATATATTTATATATATATATATATACATAGTATATATGCTTGAGATAAGTGTGTATATATATATATATATATATGTATACATGGTGTATGTATGCATGCATATGGCGGTGTAAGTTTGCTGACTTACCTGATTTGGAAAGTATAAAAGGAGGGATTTGCCTCCATATTTCTTCTTCTGGTCTTTTTGATAAGCTGTGCAATTTAAAGAAAGAAGAGAGTTGGCCGGATTAATTCTGTTTGGAGATTTAAGTTAATCTCAAGTGTTTGATTTCAAAAGCTTGATAAGGTGAGTGATTTCTAAACTCTTTTGCATAAAATTATTACTGGTTTCATATGAATTTTGTTTGAATTTGGATAGAAATCAGTCTTTTTGCTCTAAGTATTTATCCGGATATTAAACCGGACAAGGTTTGACCGGATTGTTTTAAATCGGACAAAGGACGAACGATTTGTTGTCCGGATTGGTTTAAATCGGACAAAGGGTGGACGATTTGTTGTTCGGATTATTTTAAACCGGTTAAGTTGTGAACGGAGTATTGTCCGGACTTGTTATCCGGACAAAGATGTTGGTTTATATTCTAAGTGATAAATCGTTCAAGCTTTACGCGGGGTATTGACCGGATTTGTTATCCAAACAAAGTTGAAATTTGTTTAAGTGTTAAATTGGACAAAGCTTAGGCTGTGTTGTCTGGATAGTTGACCGGATTTAAAGTCCGGCTAAGTCAAGATGGACCGGATTTGTTGTAATGTTGTGTTTTCGATGAGAAATGATATTTTATCATAAAAAGGAAGTTTTGAAAGAAATGATTTTGTATTGATAATAATTTTAATGGCTGCGGTTTATTTGAAATTATTCTGTGAAAATATTTTGATGAGGAAATAAGGGTGGCATATCAAGAAGAGGTGTACCATGGGATAAGGGTGACATATCAAGGAGAGGTGTACCATGGGATAAGGGTGGCATATCAAGAAGAGGTGTACCATGGGATAAGGGTGGCATATCAAGGAGAGGTGTACAATGGGATAAGGGTGGCATATCAAGGAGAGATGTCCTTTGGATATAAGGGTGGCATTTGCATGTGTGTTGTATGTTATAACTCATTCTATTATATTCTTTAAGACTACCATGGTCCGGAGTCTTTATTTTTATTTGTGATGTAAAGATTTAGGATCAAGGTTCTTATTGGAAATCATAGTTTGAATGTTATTGAGGAGAAAATGTCAGGTTTGGCCTGAAGCTTTATATAACCTTGTTTGGTTAAGAAAARGTTTAAAARTGRCATTATKTGGAACCTGWTTGGTTCAGAGTTTTGAGATTTRAATAAGAKGAATGYTTTGCTTGATAAATGGAAAAGATCTGGTATTACGTTTCTATTTATTCATATATTTGATATATATATGAAATGATATTTTCCCTAAAGGTTTTGGWGATTTTTCACCCTGCAATAACATAAATAGGGTATCTCACTAGACCTTTCGGTCTAACCCTCGTTTTGTGATTTAAATTATGTGTTGCAGGAGGTTCGGATAGTAAAGGGAAGGGAAAAGTTTAATATGTTCTTTTATGCGCTTCTGCTTGAAGATTTGTTTTGATTGATTAGTACAAGAAATGTATTTTGAATTTTTGGACCTTGTATCTGGTCATGTTAGATTCTTGTATTAAGGGACCTGAATAGATTGATATCGTGTATTTCTTTTGTATGAAATATGTGTTACATGCAATATGTGGGTTGGGGAGTTACAGAATGGTATCAGAGCCTGAGTTTTAGGGATTTAGGTATTTAACAGCATGATACCTAGACTTAAACTGTTTTATTGCTTGTTAAGGGTCCCGGACATGGTTAGCACCATTGGAAAGAAATATGATGGGTTAAAAGAACAGTGTGTAAGGTAAAATTTACTTACATCTGGCCAGTGTAATTATGAATTTACAGGTACACATCTGAACTTGAATACTTCATTATATTTGGGAATGTGAATACATAATTATTAACACTAAACTCTGCAGATGTCTAGCCAAACTAGAAGATCTGAAAGAGTGAATCATCTAGAATCTGGAGAAAGGGAAGAATCACCTGTTAATCTTCCAACTAGTATGTCGGGAAATAGAGGTTGGGGAAGACCAAGGGGACGAGGTAGAGGAAGAAACCAGTTTCAGGAAAAGGGTCGGACTGAAATACATTCTGAACATGAGGAATCCCACTCTGGGAATGTTCAGGAAAGGTCGATGCCACATCCAGAATATATAACCAGAGATATGTTGGCAGAGGAAATGGGAAACTTGCGGGAAACTCTGACATCTATCATGGGGATACCGGCTAGGGTGGAAACGGAAAGAGTAGAAGTATATCCCTCTGCTCTAATCACTCACAACAAGGAAGGAGATATTAAAATGTTTTTAGCATGCAAACCACCAACCTTTTCTGGGGAGAGAGATCCAGTAAAAGCTATGTGCTGGATTAAGGAGATGGAATATGTGTTCAACACCATTCGGTGTCAGGAAACAGATAAAGTTCGATTTGCTGTTTCTGTATTAAAGTCAAATGCTTTATTCTGGTGGGAAGTTGAATCGTCTACTAGAACATATATTTTACAGACTCTGTCTTTGATAGAATTCGTGGATCGATTCAAGAATCAATTCTGTCCTAAAACAGCAGTGAGACAAATGGAGGAAGATTTYYTGAARYTAGAGCAAGGAAATGGAACAGTTCGGGAGTATACCGAAAGATTCATTGAATATTCTCATTTTGCTGAACATTATGTTTCGACTAAATCCAGGAAGATAGAGAGGTTTATTTGGGGTTTGAAACCCTCAATCAGAGAGTTTGTTATTGCGATGAACCCCAATACCTTTCCATTAACAGTAGATACAGCTGAGGTGACTGAACGAAATAAGAATAGACAATCGGAAGGAAAAGTTGTTGAGAAAAGAAAATGGGAGGGGCCTTCATCTTTTCGAGGACCGAAAACTGTTAGATATGATAACAGATCTGAGCAGAAGATCAGTGAAAAAGTCTGCTCACATTGTCGACAGGTTCATCAGGGAGAATGCAAGATGGACCCAAGGAAATGTTATAAGTACGGTGAGGCAGGTCATTTATCCAGAAATTGCCCAGCTAACCGAAGATGTTTTAATTGCAATTCTCCGGATCATATTCGACCAAATTGTCCCTTGTTAAGAACTCTACAGTTAACAATGGGGAGTAATGCGTCGGGTACACGGGGAAGATCTACTGTGAATAGAAGAGGGCAAGGAGGGGCACGGGGACGATCCTTCTAGATGACTAAAAATGAGGCAGAAGCATCACTGGATGTAGTAACAGGTACATTCCTCCTGAATTCAATACGTGCTAAGGTGTTATTTGACTCTAGTGCAAACTTTTCGTTTGTATCACCATTGTTTGCTCAAAGTGCATGTCTGTATTCTGTGCTACTTGTTGATAAATTAGTAGTTGATACTGCTAATAGTCAGAAACTGTTACTAGTGTGTTCAATAACTGTATTATTGTTATTGAGGATTGTGAGTTTCCGATCTGGTTATTTCCCATGCCAATGAAAGAATTTGACATAGTAGTGGATATGGACTAGTTGGCAAAATATCAAGCTAGCATTGTTTGTAATCAGAAAATAATCAGACTTATTCGGCCAGACCAGAGAACAATTGTTATTTATGGTGATCGTCAGAATCATCATACTAGTATTTTGTCAGTAATGAAAGCCCAGAAAAATATTCGAAAGAAGTGTCAAGGATATTTGGCATATGTAATTGATTTGAAGAAAGAGAAGAGAAAAGAAGAGGAATCGATTCCTATTGTTGGTGAATATCCAGAAGTCTTTCCAGAAGACTTATCTGAATTACCACCAGATAGAGTCATTGAATTCCGAATCGATCTTGTACCAGGAGTTGCACCAGTAGCAAAGGCACCATACCGTTTAGCTCCATCTGAATTGAAAGAATTGGTGGCACAGTTGAAAGATTTAACTGATAAGGGATTTATTAGGCCTAGCACTTCGCCCTGGGGTGCTCCGATTTTATTTGTTAAGAAAAAGGATGGGTCTATGCGAATGTGTATAAACTATCGTGAACTGAATAAGTTGACAATTAAAAACAAATATCCTTTACCAAGGATTGATGACTTGTTTGATCAATTGGTGGGAGCAAGTTATTTCTCCAAAATCGATTTGAGGTCAGGATATCATCAGCTTAAAGTCAGGGAAGAAGATGTTGCCA
>NC_037529.1:58516464-58534214 GCF_001531365.2 Cynara cardunculus var. scolymus | reverse complement strand
TGATGAATAGGGTATGTAAGGAATATCTTGATAAATTCGTTATTATATTTATCGATGATATTCTTATATACTTTAAAACCGAAGAAGAACATGCGGAACATCTTCGTTTGATGCTGGAAATATTGAAGAAAGAAAAGTTGTATGCCAAATTGTCCAAGTGTGAGTTCTGGTTAATAGAAGTTCAATTTTTGGGTCATGTTATCTCAGAAGCCGGAGTACAAGTAGATCCAGTAAAAATATAAGCAGTTGAAAAATGGGAAGCTCCAAAGACTCCGTCTAAAGTCCGTAGCTTTTTGGGTTTGGCAGGTTATTACCGAAAGTTTATTCAAGACTTTTCTAAAATAGCCGTGCCATTAACCAAATTGACTCGAAAGAATGTTAAGTTTCAGTGGGAAAAAGAACAACAAGAAGCTTTCCAACTATTAAAGGRTCACCTCTGTAGTGCGCCGGTGTTAACTCTACCAGATGGATCCGAAGACTTTGTGGTATACAGCAACGCTTCAAAGTTAGGATTAGGATGCGTTCTGATGCAAAGAGGAAAAGTGATTTATTATGCATCAAGACAAATAAAGGATCATGAGAAGCAGTATCCGACTCATGATATGGAGTTAGCTGCGGTAATATTCGCTCTAAAAATCTGGAGGCATTATCTTTTGGGAACAAAGTGTCAAATTTACACAGATCACAAGAGTCTACAACATTTATTCAGCCAGAAAGATTTAAATATACGACAGCGTCGGTGGATTGAACTTGTTAATGATTATGACTGTGAAATCCTTTACCACCCARGAAAADCYAACGTGGTAGCTGACGCTTTGAGTAGAAAAGAAAAGAGCGGAACTATTAAAACAGTGGCAATGAGAATAAGTTTAGTCCCTGATATTCATAAAGAAGTTCTAAGATGTCAGAAGGAAGCTATGAAAGAAGATCTTATCAAATCAGAAAGGTTGGGTAAAATGATTTCAACCTTGGAAACAAATGACAAAGGAATTATGTGTTTTCAAGGGCGAATTTGGGTACCATATTTTGGAAATATCCAAAGTATGATACTAAATGAAAGTCATAAGTCCCGATACTCTATCCATCCAGGCACCAATAAGATGTATAGACATTTGAAATCTTTTTATTGGTGGCCAGGATTGAAAAGAGACATAGCTCGATATGTGGAACAGTGTCTGACATGTTTACAGGTTAAGATTGAACATCAGAAGCCGTATGGAAGTCTTCAATCATTAGAGATACCTGTATGGAAATGGGATCACACTACCATGGATTTTGTTATGAAGTTACCTCGAACTCCAAAGGGGTATGACGCGGTTTGGGTAATTGTTGATTGTTTGTCCAAATCTACGCATTTTCTACCAATAAGAGAGAAATACTCTTTAGAAAAGTTAGCGCAGATTTACATCAAAAAAATTGTTACCAGACACGGTGTTCCATTATCCATTATCTTTGATAGAGATAGTCGGTTTACTTCAAAGTTCTGGGAAAGGTTACAGAAAGCTTTAGGATCTAAAATTCAATTAAATACAGCTTATCATCCGCAGAATGATGGACAGAGTGAAAGAACTATTCAAACTCTCGAAGATATGCTAAGAAGTTGTATTATTGACTTCGGGGGATCATGGGAACATCACTTGCCATTGATAGAGTTTGCATATAATAATAGTTACCATTCCAGTATCCAAGCAGCACCGTATGAAGTGTTGTATGGACGTAAATGTCGAACGCCGTTATGTTGGAATGAAGTGGGTGAGAAACAGTTGACGGGTCATAAAATTGTTCAAGAAACTTCTGAAAAGATCGAACAGATCCGTGAAAGAATAAAAACAACACAAGATCGCCAGAAAAGTTATGAAGATAATCGTCGAAAGCCAATTGAGTTTAGTATAGGTGATTTTATGATGTTAAAAGTCTCGCCATGGAAGGTTGTCATCAGATTTGGAAAGAAATGGAAGCTCAGTCCGAGATATGTGGGGCCATTCAGAATATGTAAGCGAATCGGGCTAGTAGCATATCAGTTAGAGCTGCCAGAAGAGTTGAGTCTGATTCACAACACTTTTCACGTGTCGAATTTGCAGAAATGTTTGGCTGATCCGAATTTAGCTATACCATTACCGGATATTCAATTAGACAGTAAGTTGAATTTTGTAGAAACACCGGAAGCTATAATCGACAGAAAGATTAGGGTGTTGAGAAACGAAGAAATAAGTTTAGTTAAAATTCGGTGAAAGTTTCACAAAGGACCAGAAGCAACATGGGAAATGGAATCAAAGATGCGATCAGAATACCCATGGCTTTTTGATTAAAGGAATTCCGGGACGGAATTCTTTTGAGGGGTGGATAATGTGATGACCAGATCCTGATTATCACCCAAGGTAAATAATATGTGATTATCTGATTAAAAGATTACGAGATAGCATGATAAATTGATACGTTTAGTCATGCTGATATGTGAAAATTATGTGTATGTACATATGTGAAAGTATATATATATTTATATATATATATATATATACATAGTATATATGCTTGAGATAAGTGTGTATATATATATATATGTATACATGGTGTACGTATGCATGCATATGGCAGTGTAAGTTTGCTGACTTTCCTGATTTGGAAAGTATAAAAGGAGGACTTAGCCTCCATATTTCTTCTTCTGGTCTTTTTGCTAAGCTGTGCAATTTAAAGAAAGAAGAGAGTTGGCCGGATTAATTATGTTTGGAGATTTAAGTTAATCTCAAGTGTTTGATTTCAAAAGCTTGATAAGGTGAGTGATTTCTAAACTCTTTTGCATAAAATTAATACTAGTTTCATATGAATTTTGTTTGAATTTGGATAGAAATCAGTCTTTTTGCTCTAAGTATTTATTCGGATATTAAACCGGACAAGGTTTGACCGGATTGTTTTAAATCGGACAAAGGACGAACGATTTGTTGTCCGGATTGGTTTAAATCGGACAAAGGATGGACGATTTGTTGTTCGGATTGTTTTAAACCGGTTGAGTTGTGAACGGAGTATTGTCCGGACTTGTCATCCGGACAAAGATGTTGGTTTATATTCTGAGTGATAAATCGTTCAAGCTTTACGCGGGGTATTGACCGGATTTGTTATCCAGACAAAGTTGAAATTTGTTTAAGTGTTAAATCGGACAAAGCTTAGGCTGTGTTGTCTGGATAGTTGACCGGATTTGAAGTCCGGCTAAGTCAAGATTGACCATATTTGTTGTAATGTTGTGTTTTCGATGAGAAATGATATTTTATCATAAAAAGGAAGTTTTGAAAGAAATGATTTTGTATTGATAATAATTTTAATGGCTGCGGTTTATTTGAAATTATTCTTTGAAAATATTTTGATGAGGAAATAAGGGTGGCATATCAAGAAGAGGTGTACCATGGGATAAGGGTGGCATATCAAAGAGAGGTGTACAATGGGATAAGGGTGACATATCAAGGAGAGGTGTAACTTTGGATATAAGGGTGGCATTTGCATGTGTGTTGTATGTTATAACTCATTCTATTATATCCTTTAAGACTACCGTGGTCCGGAGTCTTTATTTCTTTGTGACTTAAAGATTTAGGATCAAGGTTCTTATTGGAAATCATAGTTTGAATGTTATTGAGGAGAAAATGTCAGGTTTGGCCTGAAGCTTTATATAACCTTGTTTGGTTAAGAAAARGTTTAAAARTGRCATTATKTGGAACCTGWTTGGTTCAGAGTTTTGAGATTTRAATAAGAKGAATGYTTTGCTTGATAAATGGAAAAGATCTGGTATTACGTTTCTATTTATTCATATATTTGATATATATATGAAATGATATTTTCCCTAAAGGTTTTGGWGATTTTTCACCCTGCAATAACATAAATAGGGTATCTCACTAGACCTTTCGGTCTAACCCTCGTTTTGTGATTTAAATTATGTGTTGCAGGAGGTTCAGACAGTAAAGGGAAGGGAAAAGTTTAATATGTTCCTTTATGCGCTTCTGCTTGAAGATCTGTTTTGATTGATTAGTACAAGAAATGTATTTTGAATTTTTGGACCTTGTATCTGGCCATGTTAGATTCTTCTACTATGGGACCTGAATAGATTGATATCATGTATTTCTTTTGTATGAAATATGTGTTACATGCAATATGTGGGTTGGGGCGTTACAAATTTATGTAACAACAATATTTCATTATTTCATTTCAAGTTTTATAAAACCAATGACACTTCTTGACTAGTTGATCACTGAAAAGTGTTAAAGTGTCATGGACTCTAAGCTGAGCCATTGATTGCACGTCAATTTAGATGATATGGGAAGTAGACTTGAGAGAGTTGCTAACAAAGAGATTTGTTATCCGCATTTTCTAAATTGTTAATTCTCGAAAGATTGATCAGTGTGAAGTGTTAAAGTGGAATGGACTCAGAGATGAGCCATTCGAAACACGTCAAATTGAATGCTATAGGAATCCATTCGAGAGAGTGATTTTTAACAAAGAGATTTGTTTATCTGTATATTTTGAGGACACCATTTGTCACTTTCACTGGTCAGGATACCTCATAGAGATATGAGTTGAAAGCTATACTATCAGTGCAATGGTGAAGTCCAAAGGAATACCCTCAAAATAAATGGTGAAAATAGTTGTTACTAATTGCATGTTGTAGCATTTTGCCAACATTGTTTCATGCTGTGACATTTTGACAGCATTGGTCTGCTGGAAATAGTATTTACATCTCACCCTGAGTTTTACACCCTGGCTTTCTTTTATTATCTGTTAATTTCTATTAGTTATCAGTAGTGTTAACTCGGATCCAATCAAAGTCTTCAAATTCGCCATCTGAAATCATTTCCTTTATATTACTCTTACTGAACTTTTACTTAGGGGTGTTTAAAAAGACTTTTGGACCCCTTAAACGGGCCGAACCAAGTCAAACCGGACCGTTTTTTGGCTGTTTGAGTAGTCTAGCAGTTTGGTCTGGTTTGGAAATAAGCAAAACCGGGAGGTCCGGTCTGCGGTCTGGAACCTTTTTTGGGCGGTTTGGACCAAAACGACCGCCTATATATATTCGTATTAGCAAGGCCAACTTTTTTAACTTATTTGCTATGGCCCAAATATATTCCTAAGCCCAACATAATGCCTAACATCTAACATAATCAAATCCAAATGAATCGGCGCCTAAAAATCCTTAAACCACTAAACATATCGACACATTTGACATTGACAGTCTCCAAATTTTGAAATCCCTCAAGAACTCTATCAATCTATCGATCTTTCCTAATCCATAATTTGATTTCGGCGCACATCATCAAGACATCAACCAAGTGATTCAACTCTTTCCTTCAACTTTTTCGATTTCAAACTCAATTTGTTCAACTGATCGTTCATCGGCGCACATCATCAGGTCTCCAAATCTGCCCTACTCTCCAAATCTAGATTTGTAAATCATGTTTTATGAGCTCTTTTTTTACTTTAAGAAATTACCTATATTAAGCATATTGTAAGTTGTAACTTTATGTTTGTTATCTACTTTTATAATATTTTTCGATCTTGACTCTTTCCCTCAACACTTTCCATTCCAGATTTTGACTTCAGCGCACATCAAGACCAAGTCTCGAAATTGGCAAATCATGTCTCCAAATCCATATTTGTAAGTCATGCTTTATAATTTTATGAAACTTTTTTTGTTGCTTTAAGAAATTTCTATCTATAATAGGTCTTTGATCACTGATTACTGTTAGATATTTAGAGTATTAGTGATGATTCTATGAAATCCTATTTCCTATATTGAGCATATTGTAACTTACGTTTGTTTTCTAATTTTTTTTTTGTTTATGTCTTTTATGTGTTTTAGATGGAAATACCCTCCCAAACTCAAAGTTTAGACTCAACTGGTGCTTCTAAACCTCCTTTGCCACCTAATCCAAAGAGGAAAAAAAAAGCAGACAATGTTCTGAAGTATGAGACCATTTTACAAGAAATGAGACTAATCAATGACCCAAAGGTTGTGTGTAATTACTGTGGTAAAGATTATGCAAGTGATAAGAAAAAAATAGAACTAGCATCCTTTGGAACCATCTTAACCATCAATGTAAAAAGTATCCATTTAGATTAGAGGATAAGAAGCAAAGGTTTTTGTCGTTTCAAAAGAATAGCGTGAACAAAAGTGGTAGTCTTGTATCTGTGGGGATTAGTCAAAAAGCATGTCGAGAAGCTTATGCCAAAATGATTGTGATTGACGAGTTGCCTTTTAGTTTTGTTGAACAAGAAGGGTTCACATCATTTTGTAGTGTTGCATGTCCTAAATTTGAACTTTCGTTGCGCATTACAATAGGTAGAGATATTATGAATCTCTATAACGATGAAAAGAAAAAATTGAGGTTCTTTTTCATTCAAAATTCACAGAGTTTCCTTCACCACAGATACTTGGACTTCTATTCAGAATGTTGTATATATGGTATTAACAACCCACTTCATAGATTATGATTGGAAAAGAAAAAAAGAATCTTGAACTTTTGTCAAGTGTCCAACCACAAAGGAGAAACAATAGGAAAAGCTATTGAGTCATGTTTAAGAAAATGGGGTAATGAGAGGGTGTTCACTATCACTGTCGATAATGCATTTTACAATGAGTTTGTTCAACATATCAAGAAAAGATTGCAAATTTGGAAGAGTGTTGTTTGTGATGGTGAATTCTTGCATATTAGGTGTTCAACCCATATATTAAACTTAATTGTGGTTTATGGATTGAAAGAAATGGACTATTTTTATAGCTGTTGTTCGTAATGCGGTTAGGTATGTTAGATCTTCCTCCTCTAGGTTAGCAAGGTTTAGAAGTTGTGTAAAAAATACATGTAAAGAAGATAAAGCACTTGTTTGTTTGGATATGCCTACTAGGTGGAACTCCACATATTTGATGTTAGATCATGATTTGAAATATGAGGAGGTTTCTAAGTTATTAGAAGAAGAGGATGATTACTTCATTCAATACTTTATTGAAGATGATAGAAATGAAAAAAAGCCGCATGGGCCACCGACGTCTAAGGATCAGGAGCAATGTGCCACGTTTTGTAAGTTTTTGAAGGTTTTTTATGATGTCACTTTAAAGTTTAGTGCTTCTTTGCATGTTACTTCAAATGTTTATTTTCACGAGTTGTCACTAGTTCATGGGTTGATTAACAAATGGTATTCAAGTGATAAAGAAAACTTGAAAGAAATGGCTTTAAGGATGAAAAAGAAATTTGATAATTATTGGGAAACCACAAACAAACAAAGTGTGATTCTTTATGTGGCTATTGTACTTGATCCAAGATACAAACTAAAATACGTTACATTTTGTTTGACACATCTTTATAAATTACCATTATCACGGATTCCATCAAAAGTTGTCTTTCAAGGCTAGTAGTTCATTATACTAGTGAGCTTACAGTAGAGCATCAAGTACATAGTGTTAATCAACAAGATCATGTGCCAATAGTAGACTCCGATGATGAAGATTCGGTCAGGATGCATGAATCCGAGTTTGACAAAGAATGTAATGAAGATGACTCTTTGGACATGCAAAATGAACTTGAAAGGTACCTAGGTGAACGCAATGAAGATAGGAAAAATAAGAACTTCAAAATCTTAGAATAGTGGAAAGTGGCATCATCAAAGTATCCTATTTTGTCCGCATTGGCTCGAGATGTTCTTGCTAACCAAGTATCAACAGTGGCTTTAGAGTCCGCTTTTAATACCGGAGGGAGAGTTCTTGATTGTTTCAGGAGTTCATTGAGTCCTTTCATGGTTGAAACTTTGATTTGTTGTCAAAATTGGTTGAGATCCACGAATTTGCCATTAGATTTGGCTTCTATTTTGGAAGAGATGGACATGTACGAATATATGGAACCATGTAATCAATTTAAATTAATTTCACATTACTTTAATTTTATATTACGTTATTTTCATTTATGTTGTTTATCTAATTTATTTTTGAATTTTGTAGATAAATCCATCTAAACCCCATCTGAAGACTGAAGTTGGGAGTCTTGATTAGAAAGTTGTTGGATCGCTCTAACGTAAGCTTTGATTAAATTTCTACTTCTTTCACAACATTTCATACAATTTTTTATCCTTCTAATTTATATTATGCCAATTTTTTTTACAGATTCTTCATTCCTGGTTGATAAAAGATTGAATCTTTAAGGATTGTGAAGCTATGGACTTTGTTTGCACTTTACATATTACTGTTTTGACTTTTGTTAAACACTAAGATTTGGCTTCTAGTTTGTTTGGTCAAGAACTCAAGACTCAAGAATTAAAGGTTGTGAAGTCGTGTATTTTATTACTCAATACTCACAGTGGAGTTGTAATTTTGTTAATTTGTTTGTTTTCTAATATACATTATATATTTATTTGTTTGGATTACTTGGATTTTAGACTCAAGAGCTGCTTAATTATTACATTTATTTGTTTAGATATTTTGTTTTGTTAAAATGGATATTTAATATAAAATTCTAAATTATATATGTTTGTTTAAGTTTAATATTTAAAGTCCATTAAAGGCCAAACCGCCTAATCGGTCATACTAAACCGCCTTTTCGTGGTCTGGTTTGACCGGTCTGGGCACTTGATGTTAAACCACTCGGTAAGAAAACTTCATAAACCGCCATTACGGTTTGGTTTGTGGTCTGAGGGTTTAAAATGCCCAAACCAGACCGCGAACACCTCTACTTTTACTACAATTCCTGTGGACGATATTCAATACTTGTACCACTTTATTACTTGAAAAACGATATTAGGATTAATTATATACTTGCTTTTGGTCCTAATTGCTAAGTCTATGGGTGTGTAAAAATGTATTGGCCAGCCTGCTAAGAGCCCCTACATTGTCATTCTTTCTATACATCAATCCTAAATCTGTCGATATATTCAATAACTATAACAAAGAAAGAAATAGTTAGTCGACATAATCAAGGTGGAGGTGATGTAGAGCAGTTAGAGACCATAGGTTTAGAGGAGTTTTGAATTATTTTGAAACACTAGGTGTAATGTTTTGACTATTTGAATTTCAAACCATATGTGTGAATGAAGTTGGATGTCTTTTGAATCACTTGAAAACCCTACATATAATGATTTGACTATTTGAAAGTCAAACCATAGGTTTAGAGGAGTTTTGTATAAATTTGAAACTATAATATAATGATCTGACTATTTGAAAGTAAAACCGTATGTGCGAATGAAGTTGTAGGTTTTTTGAATTACTTGAAAACCCTATATGTAATGATTTGACTATTTGAAAGTCAAACCGTAGGTTTAGAGGAATTTTTTATGACTTTGAAATTCTAAGTATAATGATTTGACTATTTGAAAGTCNTGACTATTTGAAAGTCAAACCGTAGGTTTAGAGGAATTTTTTATGACTTTGAAATTCTAAGTATAATGATTTGACTATTTGAAAGTCAAACCGTATGTGTGAATGAAGTTGGAGATCTTTTGAATCACTTGAAAACCCTACATGTAATGATTTAACTATTTGAAAGTCAAATCATAGGTTTAGACGAGTTTCATTTGACTTCAAAACTCTAAAGTGTAATGAGTTGACTATTTGAAAGTCAAACCATATGTGTGAATGAAGTTGGAGATCTTCTGAATCATTTAAAAACCGTACACGTAATTATTTGACTATTTGAAAGTCAAACCATAGGTTTAAAGGAGTTTTGTATGACTTTGAAACTCTAAATGTATTGATTTGACTCTTTGAAAGTCAAAATCGTATGTGTGAACGAAGTTGAAGATTTTTTGAATCACTTGAAAACCCTACATGTAATGATTTGACTATTTAAAAGTTAAACCTTAGGTTTAGAGGAGTTTTATATGACTTTGAAACTCAAATCTATGTTTTGGAATGAAATAAATGTAACACCCTATACCACACATTGCATGTAACACATATTTCGTTCACAAGAAATACATGTTTATACACCACATAAGTCTATTAGTATAAGAATCTACCAATACAGAATACATGGTCCAAAAATTTAAAATACAATCCTTGTACTAATCATCGTTCATCTATCAACACTTTACATATCATAGACAAATCTTCTTAGCAGATATGCATATAGGAAAATATCATATTTTCCCTTTCCCCTTACTATCTGAACCTCCTGCAACACATATTTAAAATCACAAATCGAGGGTTAGACCAAAAGGTCTACTGAGTTCCTTTTTATGTTATTGCAGAGTGAAAATCACCAAAACTTTATGTAAAACAACTTTTCATATATATAACAAATATATGAACAAGTAAGAACATATTACCAGTACCTTTCCACTTTTCAAGCAAAATTCTCTACTTTCAGATAATACCTCAAAACCTAAATAGGTTTGTACTAACTTGGTTTATCATAATGCCACTTTTAAACTTTTTTAATTAAACAAGGTTTATACAAAGTTTCAGGCCAAACCTGTTATTCCCTTCTCAATAACATCCAAACTACAATTTTCAATGAGAACCCTGATCATAAATCTTTAAATCACAAAGAAATAAAGATTCCAGACCATAGTAATCTTAAAGGATATAATAGTAGGAGTTATATTACATAACACACATACAAATGCCACCCTTATATCCAAAGGTACATTCTCCTTGATATGCCACCCTTATCCCATGGTACACATCTCCTTGATATGTCACCCTTATCTCATGGTACACCTCTCCTTGATATGTCACCCTTATCTCATAGTATATCTCTTGATATGCTACCCTTATTTCCTCATCAAAACATTTTACAAAATAATTTCAATTAGAACAGACCGCAGTCATAAATGTCCTAATGGAATATCATCAGTTCCAAATCATCTTTATCAAAATCCTTATTCTTTATCATCATAAAAGAATAATAATAATTTGTTTTGAAATACTTGATTCAAGATATAAACCGACAAATAAATAAATTTTGGTCCAGATAGACTTGGTCGGACTTCATCTCTGGTCAAGTCTTGGCCGATAACCAATCCGGACAACACTTTGTCCCACTCAGCCGGTTAACAAATCTGGGCATCACATGATCCCTTGTGCGGTTTACAAATCCGGACAACACAATCCTTTGTCGGATTTACTAATTCGGACAACTCACCAGTCGGATTATAAACATATCGGGCAACCTTTGATTGATAAATACCTAAACCGGATAGCTCTTGATCGTATTCTTCCTTCTCCGTTCAAAACATTTAACCGGTTTTCAAAGATAGAATTCCCCAACATATCAATCTGATCAACACTATGATCGAATTCCTCTAAATTGGATGATGCTATGTCCGATTTATATCCAATTCGGTCAGACCTTTGTCCGGTTTATTTCAATCCAGACAAACACTTGTCCGATTTAAGTCTAATTTGAGTGAGAAGTTTATAGCACAAATCAATTATGCAATTCAAAAAGATTTTAAAACATTTAATCACTCACCTTTTAAAATACTTTTGGAGAATCAACCTCTTTGAAAATGTCAACTGGAAGCAACACTCACTTCTTTAAATCGTACACTCTTCTTTAAAATGGCAAGAAAAATGAAAAGTAATCTCATACTCCTTATATACTTTTTCTAAAAAGAGTATGGCAGCTAAGCCGCCCCTTCACATGCATGCATCTTAATTTTTAAACATATGTATGTATTCGTACATACCTTTTCATGCATACATACATATACTACATTCATCCATGCATATATACATATTTAACATATGCATTTCATCAAGCATACATGTTTATGTTAATTAAACGCATGCATATTCATATACTCGCATGATCAAATATAACAATTTATCATGCTAACACGTAATCATATAACAAATAATCACGTATTAATTACCTCAGGTGATAACCAAGATCCGGTTATCACAATAAATGAGTTTAAAACACAAACCTATTGTTTTTAAAATTTCGGCGGCATAATGGGTATAAAATGAATATTTTCAAATACAATCAAGTCTAATGTTTGCACAACAATTAGCAAAACCAACTACAAATTAATAAAATCAAGCCTAATGTTTGCCCAACAATTGACAACCCAACTAAATAATAGCACAAGTTTTGAGTTAGATAACAAACTATTGCATCATATATAGCATTTTAACAATCACTCGATTTAATCAAGAATACACCGACTAATTTCATCATATCTCACAAGTGCTATCAAATGAATGTCACACCATCGTTGTTGGTAACTAGATTTTAACTTTAAGAAACCATCGAATACCATATTTACATATAATATATATTTATACATAATTTAAACCTACCATGTGAGGTAATCAGTATGCCAAAAATACTCTATTCCACTTCTTTCTTTACATTACCTTTTTTATAACATTATGTAATAAACATAATCACAAAGCAATATATAGATCATTTGGTCTTAAATCCCAAATCAAAACTTGATTCTAGTTAGCAAAATTTATTTTGTTTTATCTCTAAAATCCAAATCCTGAATCCCAATTTGACTTTTAACATTATGTAATAAACATAATCACAAAGCAAACTCAGTAATCATTTCAAACACAAACCAATATATAGACCATTTCGTCTTAAATCCTAAATCCCAAATCAAACTTAATTCTACTTAACAAAATGGTTTGACAAAATGAAGTAACAAAATGAGAACAAAAATCAAGTTTTACTAAATCAAACTTAAATCCCAAATAAGTACATGTAGATTTCCTATTTAACAAAACGAAAACAAAAATCAAGTTTTACCTCTAAGTGGTGGGTGCCCGAAGGGATGGCAGTGGCAATGGTGGTGCTCGACTGGGGGAGTGGTGGTGGTGGTGGTGGTGACCGATAGTGGAGTGTCGGTGCTCAATGTTGGTGGTAACCAATAGTGAAGTGGTGGTGGTCGACGGTGGTGTGACCGATAGTGGAGTGGTAGTGAAGGCAGTGGTGACGGTCGTGGTTCAGAAGTGATGGTAGTGGTCGTGATGGTGAATCCAGCAGTGTCATCGCCGGTGACGATGTCAGAGGTGGTGGTCGCCAGTTATTTCCCCTTTGTCGCTCGATCCTCTCCCTTTTTTTCTCTAAGTCTGCACATACACAAAATAGCTGGCTAGGGTTTTATTTGTATAAAAAAATTCCATCGCTAAAAAACTTTAATTACTTTTCTAATTTAGTTCAATTATGAATTTAATTAAATATTAATTAATTGTTAATTATTAAATATTTATTGGTTTATTAAAAAAACTAATTAGTAATAGATAAAATATTAATTAACTTATTAAGCCTAATATAACTCATTAAAGCCTGTAAGAACGGATTAAAGCCCACTATAATCTATTAAAGCCCAATGACATTGAATGAAATCCAATAGATTCATTAAAGCCCAATGAAACCATTACAGCCCACTAAGATCTATTAAAACCCAATATAACCCATTAAAGCACGTAAGAACGGATTAAAGCCCAATATAACATATTAAAACCCAATGATACTGCAAGAGATTCATTAAAGCTCAATGAAACCATTATAGCCCACTAAGATCTATTAACCCCAATATAACCCATAAAGCCCAACATAGCCCATTAAAACCCGTAAGAATGGATTAAATCTCAATAAAATACATTAAATCCCAAAATACTGAATAAAGCCTAATAGATTCATTAAAGCCCAATGAAACCATTATAGCCCACTAAGATCTATTAAAGCCCAGGATAGGCCATTAAAACCTATTAGAACCCATTAAATGATACTGAATAAAGCCCACTAAGATCCTTTAAAACCCAATTAATCCATTGAAGCCACTAAGACCCATTATATATGAATGTGATGTCTATTGGATTCGGTAAAACCATTTAGACCCACTAAGATCCATTATAGCCCAATAAGACTCTTTTTATGACTTATTAATGCCCATTAACATCAATGGTGACTTATTAAGGCCCAATTATATCAACATCAATGGTGGCTCTTAATGAAATGTAATGGGTCTTAATGAGTTTAGATGGCATAAAAACATATATACAACACATATACACATATATATGATTAACAACACCACTTATACACACACATACACACATTATCTATACATAATATACATGCATATAAAGATATATACAACACATATACATATATATAATTAACAAGATGCATATATGTTGTTAGCAACTAATGCACACATATATCATGTGTGTATGTGTGTGTGTATATATATATATATATATATATATATATAACGAACTGACGAATAAATATGACACATAGTATACATATGAGAAAACAAAAAAAAAGTTTTTGTCGTTGATTGGCGATGGAAATGTGTATTTTATTTTTTCTTTTTCTTTGAATGGAAATTAGAGGAATCCGTCATTGATTAATGACAAATTAGCGACTAACACATGTATTTTCTTTTTTTTTAATGGAAATTGAAGAAATCTATTGCTAATTCGTTACTAATTAGCGACGGACTAATTATGTCACTAATTTGTGACGAATTTGCCAGGGATAGGTTCCGTTTCCTTTTTCATAGCTAATATGTCGCTAATTTCGATTGTTAATGCCTCTTTTCCAAGTAGTACGTATGATTCACATATGAACTAATTAACTGATTCACATATGGACCTGTGGGTTCGTATGTGAATCACACAGGTTCATATGTGAACCTGTTTGCCGCATATTGGTAAAAGTTATGAAAATACCCCTCTATCTTCGACATATCCTTGTGAGGAACTATCCAGTACTTCACAATCAAAGGTACAATTGTTGACTAGATGAAAAGCTAGGATCACTTCTTTATTTCTCAAATACTTACCACTTCTTGACTTATCCTACTAACTTCTAAAATATTTACCATGTTGATCCCAGATCTCTCAATTTAACACGAAGATTTAAGTATAATAATCTAAATCTATGGCTTGGATGAAGAAAATGACAAACAACTTGAATGTTATTCAAGAACGGAAACCAACCTTCGAAGAGACACGAATCACATACCTATGAAGTTTTCAAATGAGTTCACTATAGTAACAATAATGAGAAGGTATCAACCTTTTACAAGACATATGAATGTTATTTATACTAGCAATCTAGTCTAAGAGATAACAATCTAGTATGAGATATCTATGAGATAAACTAAGAGAACATATCTATCTAGAAAGATGGAGGTTATCTCTAATTACCTAGAATAACAAAATTCATGCTGGCAATGAGTCATCTCCAGCTGTCTTCAGGAAGTGTGTCCAATCAAGATTCTTCATGTATCTGCTTGTTAGAGTATATCTTATTGAACTATGCTGGATTTTGCCAATCAATCCAATCCGATTAACAATGGATAACCGATCCAATTGTGATAATCGGGTGTATCGGTTATAAAAGTTCGGGGTTGTTTTCGAAAAATGATGGTAAGTTGAGGGGGTTAAATTGATTATGTGCTTAAATATTTTTAAAACTCCCCACTGCCTTATGTGTTATGTCTATTATTTGATGAGATGTTTTATTTATATCATTGGGATGGTAAGTAAAGAGAAAAGCTATAGAAAACTTATGTATGTGTTCTCTTGAGTGCGAAGCAAAATAGAAACCAAAAAAGGAAGAAAGAAGAACTGAATTCTGTGATTTTGAATCTGATTAATTGTTGTTGTTTGTCTTCATCTCTTTGTAATCATAAGGTAAGTTTATTTTAAAAACTTTCATCTTATTGTGTTTGAACAAGAACCGTATGGTTCTCTATATTGGTTGTTTTAAAACTGTTATTATCCTATTTTTAGCATAATATTATATTTTGGTATGTTAATATCAAATAATTGGAACATTATTGGCATAATCAGTAGAGATGTATTATGAGATAAGAGTGGCATAATCAGGAGAGGCGTATTATGGGATATTGTAGCAAAATCATTTATATGTGAAAACTGGGATTTTTGTATCTTGTGAAAACTGTTATTGCGTCCTTATGATGCAATGACTTTGAATTCTCGCATCTTCATGATGTGATGACTTAGGTTATCACATCCTATTGATGCGATAAGTTGCTTTTATCGCATCCTTTTGATGCGAGAAGGGAGTTTGTCGCACCATTATGATGTGACAAAAATTGAGTTAACACATCTTATTGATGTGGCAAAATGTATTTATCACACCTATGTGATGTGATGAGATGGGTCCTCGCACCTGTGTTATGCGAGGAAATGGGTTTGTCTCACCCGTGTGATGCGAGAAATGTTATGGTTTTATCTATATGATGCGATGAGTTTATGTATAATGCGACAAATGGATTATTCTATGATTTGAAGCAATAGGTGGATAATGTCTCATCATCTTGATGCGACAAAAAAGAGGTTTGCTCGATAAAACACTGTTTGTTTGTTATTTATACAAATATGAGAATTATAAAAGTGTTTTGATGATTTTCACCCTGTAATAGCAATGGAATTTCTCACTAGACCTCATTTCATTTTGGTGTTTCAAAATATGCATTATAGGTCAGGCACAATCGGATGATAAGTAGAATGGGAAATTATAAAGAGTATATGATTGCTTGCATGTGGGTTTTTGGGATGATTTGATGTTATCTGTACACGATTACTTGTTATGTATACAAGTCTTGTACTGGGATTATGTAGAAAAATTTAGTAGCTACTTCTATAATGTAGCTTTTGTATATTTTGGAATCGAATGTGTAAAGTTATATTTCATGATATATGAAATATATGTTAATATGCAAATGTGATTCTGGGTTGTTACACCAATCCAGTCCACTGGATGATTGGATCGGTTCGGTTCCATTCATTGGATACTTTTATTAGATATCCATCGGATATCCGATGGATGACCCGCTGAGATTGTATCATTTTTAACAATGATACAAATTGACTAATAACTTTTAATGTGTTAAAATCAGCACAAGATAAGTTAAAAATTCAAAGTCTCACATAAAACAAATTCTCATTTAAGTAATTTAAAAATAATTAATTGGATGATGTTGGATAATGGTTGGATGGACAACTGGATGATCATCGGATGTTGATCAGTTCGGTTTTGGACTGCCATCTGTGTAACGCCCCAGCCCACACGTTGCATGTAATACATATTTCATACCAAAGAAATACATATTCATATACATTCGGGTCCACTAGTACAAGAATCTATTATGACCAAACACAAGGTCCAAAAATTCAAAATACAATCTTGTACTAATCATCAGAGCTTATGCATCAAAAGCAAATCTTCAACCAAAATGCACGTAAGAAAAACACTAAATCTTTTCCTTTCCTTTACCTTCCACACTTCCTGCAATACACATTTTAAAATTACAAAACGAGGGTTAGACTGTAAAGTCTAGTGAGATACCCTATTCATGTCATTGCAGGGTGAAGGATCACCAAAACCTTTACAAAATCAAGTATTCAAAATAACAAATATATGAAACCATAATACCAAAATACCAAGTCACTTCTCAAATTCAAGCTATCACTTAGCTTATTCAATTCTCATACCTTTTAAACCAATCAGGTTTCATACAATGCCACTTCTTAAACCTTTTTCTCAATAATGAGGTTTAACAAAGTTTCAGGCCAAAATAGTTCTTTTCTCCACAATAACATCCAATCTATGATTTCCAAATAAGAATCTCGATCCTAAATCCTTAAATCACAAAGAAATAAAGATTCCAGATCTCAGTAATCTCAAAGGATATAATAGAAAGAGTTATATAAAATCACACACACAGATAATGCCACCCTTATATCCAATGAACACCTCTCCTTGATATGCCACCCTTATAACAAATGGACA
>NC_037529.1:58511993-58516364 GCF_001531365.2 Cynara cardunculus var. scolymus | reverse complement strand
CAGTGTAATTATAAATTTACAGGTACATATCTGAACTTGAATACTTCATTATATTTGGGAATGTGAATACGTGAATATTAATATTAAAACTCTGCAGATGTCTAACCAAACCAGAAGGTCTGAAAGAATAGCTCGTCCAGAATCTGAAGAAAGAGAGGAATCCTTGGTTAATTTTCCAGTTAGTACAGCTGGAAATAGAGGTCGAGGAAGACCAAGAGGAAGAGGTAGAGGAAGAAGTCGGGGACAACGACATGCGTCTGAACATGTTTAGAAACACATGTTTCGGCCCTTGGTTGGATTTATCCAACCCCTATTCAGACTCGTGTCTTGTCAATTGGATGGTGCAATGTGAGGACCTCTCCGTCTCTTCGCTGAAGGAAGAAATCTACTATAATGTCAAAGGGTTCAGCCTACGGTTCGGCAGACATGAGTTCTGTCTGATCACGGGGTTAAGATTTGGGTCGGATCTTCGCCCCTCACATAACACCTGTTCCATACGAAGATTGTTTCCAAACAATCTTCGTAATATTAAAGTCGGACATTTTAAAAATAAAATGTCCAACTTAAATAATGTATCAGACGATGACGCAGTGCGTGTCTGCCTGGTCGTCGTGCTCCAGTTATTTTTTCTGGGACGAAAGCCAACCCACAACATTGAAGATCAGATTTTGCATCTGGTTGACGATCCCGAGTCTTGGAACCGATACCTGTGGGGCTCATACATACGGCGTCTGACATACCCTCAAATAAAGAATGCTTTCGAGCGGCACAGACACAACAATTGGCCGCCCTCGAAGTACACACTATACGGTTTCATATATGCCTTCAAGGTCGGTGAATTTTTTACAGCAATGTTAAACTACTTATTTAGTGATTATTTGATATTCTCTAACAAACAATTTTTTCTTAACATACCAGATATGGATCTTGGAGGCATTGCCCGGAACTCGACCCTATTTTCGTTATCTTCCTTCCCTCCCGAGGGCTATTGGATGGCAACGAATTAAGATGATGAATTGGGAAGAGTGTTGTGCACTATAAACCATTGCCAAGGTTTGGTTTCATTGATTATAATTTTAACATTTGACAGCTTTTTTTTTGGTTAACTATGTTCCAAATTATATATTAATTTATATTTTTATAGAAATCCTCTCGGCCCCTGACCGAGTTGGTGCCAACATATTTGGAGGAGTCGGCCCAATGGTGGATAGACAGCATTGAATATATAGAAAGGAATAATTATGGACGCCCGGATAATAACGATGCTGACGCGGACTTCCAATCATCAGGACCACGTCAGTCCTTTGCCGCGCACACGTCTGAAAGACCTACATACGAGCAGCAAACTCGCCATTCATCAGCTGCAAATATGGACACACAATGGCGTGATGAATGGCTCAAACATTAGGCTCAGGTCGATGGGAGGCTCGCTTCAATAGAAGCGAGATTATCTGAATTTGTGCGTGGGTAAAATACGGCTAATCCTCCACAATACAGTAGGCCGCATGAGGTCTACGTAAGAGCATTTATTCTTGTCGATGTTTTAATTTGCACGTTAAAAATTACATAAACAATAAATTTGCACGTTAACAATTACATAAACAATAAATTTATATTGGATGTCGCAGCATCAGCCTCCGATGACGCATGCGGCGACATATATACCAGATGCTTTTCCATCATGGGATGCGGTAAATATGTTTAAGGTTTTATTGATTTTATTTTAATAATTAACAAGTATATTAAAGAAATTTATTTTTATTGAATATTTTTGCTTAAACAGTACATACCGACGCCCTACACCCCAATGGATACGGTAAGTTGTGGCTTCATAATGTTTTTATTTATGAAGTCAATAATTAAATTAGATAAACTTTTTAATAAATATTAGCTTGTGCCTACACAGTCTATGTCGCAGTAGCAACCTCCGATGGATGCTGCGGCATCTACACAATGCGACGTTCCATTGGTCGCTAAGAAAGATGATGCCACCGTACCCGACCTGCCTGCGAAGCGATTGACCAAGAAATCGCGGTGGATCTCCTCTCCTTGGACCGCATTTTAAAGGGAAAAAAGGAGAAGAAAGTCGTTGATGAAGAGGCAGGCGTCGCACAGTTGTATGACTCCGGTCGGTTAACCTCGGTTAGGTTAACGACGCTCCAGTATATGGAAGTTGACGTGGAGTTTTGGGGATAACTGTTGGGCAAGCTTGGTTCAGGCTATTTGGGAAACGAAGTATGAGAATTACACAAATTTGTATAAGTTGAAAAAATCTATTTTTTTTCGCATTTAATTATAATTGATTCATTGTTTTGTATTTTTAGCATCTTGACGCGTGGACCATCTATCTTCTCCGACAGAGGCGACCAACAGACCGTTGGACCATCATGTTGCCTTGTTGGATAACAAATTTATCCACCGAAGGGCTTGGGTCTAGGTCGCAGAAGATGTGGGGCGATGGTAGACACAAGCCATTTCCGTCATGGTGAGACGTCGACCGGGTCGGTAGAATACGGTTTCAATTTTTTTCCGTACATAAGATATTTTATTTATCAATTGTTATTCACAACTTATTTTTCCAGGTAATCATCCCAATTAACATACCGAATGCTCATTGGGTGACCGGGGAGCTCGACCTGAGGTCATGGCATTTGACCGTATACGATACTTGTCCGCCGCACATGTTCAAGAAAGAGACCATTAGAATCATCCACATGCTGAAGCAATCCCTCCTCGAATTATATTCAACGTATGACATCGATATTATATTCAACGCGTTTTGCTTAATCCAAATAATAAATTTATTCCTTGTAAATGACATTGTTTGCACTATTTTATGAAATGTTCTTCAATAATAAGAAAGGGGACTTGTCACATCATCATCATTTCAGTGTAATACATTTTAAAAGATCGAATAAGTTTTTTACCCGATAATACTAAATTTTGTCATGCGGATAGAGTTCCTTAATTCTTTCTATTGCTTTTTTTTTCAATGTCCTCTTCATTCTACCTAATGTGTATTCCAGTCTCCCCGCATGCAAGCTCGAACCATGCCTCGTGGTTAAGGTTTTCCGCCTCTTTGATTTTCTTTCGTGTATCAGCAATCCAGCACTTTTGTTGTTTAATCTGCTGTTTTGCATCAGCAATCCATCTCGTCCGCTCGTTCATCTCATGTTCAATCTTCTCCTTTTTTGAACCAAGGTCCGCACGTTTTTGCTGTAGTATATCCAATTTCAGTTCGTAGTCCTTGATAGCCTCTCTCACATCATCGGGCATTTTTTCAGGTAGTTGACTTCTCCACCATTCTTCTCCAAGCCTCTCCCACTCCTCATTCGTTGTTGGAACTTTAAAATTACAACTGGACGAGCTTCCGTCCATTGTTATAAAGAAAACAGGAAAACTTAGCCAGTAATATGTCCTCTAACAACAACCCATTTTATAGAAACATTTGATACCAACAAAGAAGCTTATATTTTTTTTGCAAAATAATGTCAAAAATAAATTAAAAATTGGATCGCCCCTGAGGATAGAGTCACCAAAGTCGAGGCAAAAGGGGGGCGATAGTACATTGGTACGGTTACGGGTCAGGGTTTCAGGACGAATCTTGTAAGCTTTATGTCAGCGACGATTTAACAACTCATAGCTTTATGGCAGGTTCATGACTGGAATTTGTAAAAAAAAATTCACTTTGTGCATTTTGTAAGCATTTTTGACCCTTCTCAGAGGCTAATCCAGATTATATTTTCTAAATCAAAGTTGTAGGTTGGTAGCACACGAGTATATTAGTTTTGGAATCGTCTCATTTGGATCATCCATCTATTTTATATGAATTTTAGAAAACTGCATATTAATAACGAAAAATGTGCAAACAGCCTAAAAACCCGACAGGGTCCAACCATTTCGAGTCATAATTAGATTTTCGACCGGGTCCAAACACTTCAAGTCATAATTGAAAAATAAAATGGATCGCCCTGATGGTAGATTCACCAAAATCGAGGCAAAAAGTGGGGGCGATAGTACATTGGTAGGGTTATAGGTCAGGCTTTTCCAGGACGAATCTTTTAAGCTTTATTGACGAATCTTGTAAGCTTTATGTCAGGGATGATTTAACAAGTCATACCAGGTTACAGTCCGGATTTGACCACACCATGCCAACTATTAAATCGTAGGCTATGACAGTGAATTGGTAGGTTCACGGGTGAGGGTGCCAGGAAGAATCTTGTAAACTTTATGTTAGGGACGATTTAACAAGTCATGCAGGTTCATGACCGGATTTGACCACACCATGCCAGCTACTAGACCAACTTATTTAAATCGTAAGTCCCGAAAGTGTATAAAAAGGATTCCTTGTGAAATCATATATCACAACTT
>NC_037529.1:58509106-58511443 GCF_001531365.2 Cynara cardunculus var. scolymus | reverse complement strand
ACTACTTGAACTTCCGTGCGTCGGCCTAGGAGCTGGCATCAGACTTGGACAGTTATATCGAAAATGTCCACTCTGGCCGCATCGACTGCAAGTTTTCACTATTGGTTCCTCGTCTCGTGACGGGATACGATCGCGGTTGTGTGGCCTGCCTGAGTTTTGTATGTCCAAGGGAGGGGGTAGGACGGTCAAACGTTTGTTGGGCAACACATATTCAGCTTCTGGTGGAAGGGGAATGACTTCCTCCTCATATGTTGCACGGTAAGAGTCGAAATTGAACCAAACAGAACAGAATTGACTGCAGTCTTGAATATCTAAACTTCGAGCAACAGAAATCACATGACCGCAAGCTATTCCAGAAAGTTGCCATTGCATGCATGTACAAGTCTTAGCATACAAATCACACGTTCCTTTCTTATAGCGGTCGTTAACTTCAAATAACAAATCGCTAATGGGATATACCTTCCAATTTGCGCTCCTATGTATTATTTTCTCTAATTTGGCCTCCGCCCAAGGAGTCACGGCATTCATCATTTGCGCTGCAGATATTTGATATCATTAGCATATGTTACATAATCAAACATATAGTCAAAGGATGGTTGAATTTACCTCCGTTATGCCGACATATGAAATACCATTGTTGTAATGTAGCCCGATAAAATTCAACTAACAGTGTTATCGGAAGATAGCGTGCAAACCGCGTTACTAGAGTTGATGGACTCAACACTATTGGACGTCATTGCACTGTAACGTAATCCAGCGAAGTGCGATCGTGCCCATCTAGCGTAGCCAACTTCCTCAAGATATTGAGCGGCTCTAGGTAGACTATGTCGCATCAAATCCATAGTAGCTTCAAAGTCTGACAACCGGTAAGCTTTGCATGCCTCCCAGAAAATCCACCGTTTCCTTTTCTCTTTAATAGAGTTTAGGCGGAGGTTTTGGCTCAAATGCCGACAACAAAGTCCATGGTGCGCAGAAGGAAATACAGTTCGTATGGCCAGGTCGATAGAGGCAGTCCTATCGGTGACGAAGGTTAAATTGGGCACATCACCGATATACTGCCTAAGCTTACGTAAAAACCATGTCCATGACGTGCCACTTTTTGTCTTCCCTACTCCCATTACAATGGGTACGATACCATTGTTTCCATCCATGCCGACCGCTAAGAACATGGTGCCAACGTACGGCCCCTTCAGATGGACACCGTCCATTATAAGAAGCGGTCTCATGTGTCCTAGAAACGATCGAATCTGCAGATGAACGAGATTAAAAATGTAATTTCGGAACATAAAATTATGACAATAATTATAAAATATGACAAAATTATTACCGAACAACCGAGTGCGACAAACAACATGTCGAATCGTCCTAGTGGATCAAGAGCAATCTCTGTCACAGTCCTAGGATTTGCTAGCTTTAGATTGTGACAATAAACCGGGAGTAGGTTAAACGACGATTCCGGGGTCCCCCTCAACAGTTGCAAGGCATACATCTTTGCTCGCCATGCTTGGTGGTAGGAGATGCTAATATTGAACCGTTGGTTCACATCTTCCATGATTTCTTTACCACGGTACACTCTCCTACAATCATTTAGACTATCTGCCAATATATGACCCAAAACCTTTTTATTCGCATTACGATGGTTTGGGTGCACTTGGGACCTTGAACATGTGTGTTTGTTATGGAGCTTGTGTACCTGAAAAATACTGGTACCATCGATGGAAACAGCCATCAAACGCCAATCACAGTCTAAATCTGAGTGACAGACCACCTCGTACCGGTGTTTGGAAGATTTCTTTACTTTCATCTGAAAGTTTTCATGAACGCACTTTAATCCCACTGCGAGCTTAAGTGCTTCCTTCGAGTCAAAGATTTGTAGAACTTTGACATGAGATGTAAGCTGGTAGGAAATGTTTCCCTTTCTACTTTTGATAACTGGGTCCGGACAAGGTGGTGGGTCGGACATACCCCAAAAACTATTCCTTACCGGCTTGATATCTTCAGAATCGGAGTTATCGTCGTCTTCGGGTATGTTCAAAATTTTGGCAGCAACAGAAACATCTTCTGCCATATCTACCTCCCACAACGGTTTTAACAGTTCGAGAGATCGGTATGGGTACGGGTTGGGAGACTGCATCGGAGGCATGTTCAAGTCTTGAACAAAATAACTGTCAGGTTCAACGGTAACTTTTTGTTCAAGATATGAATTTCCAGCACCATCGTAGGGGAAGAAGGTGCTTCGATTTTCACCACTTCCACTGCTAGGGAAGAAAGTGCTCTGATTTAGACTAGGAGCACAACCGGTAGGGAAGAGTGTGCTTGGACCATATGGGTTTGCAA
>NC_037529.1:58503230-58508846 GCF_001531365.2 Cynara cardunculus var. scolymus | reverse complement strand
ACCACGTAAACTTAACTTTTTCGTCACACGTTTGACAATCCCAGAATACGTTATTGGCGAAGACAAACGTATTGCACATGTGGGGGAGGTTATCGGAAGGKACTCTAAAACACCATTTATATCTTGGAATAAACCGCCACTTCGAAGATACACACAAACATTATCACTTTGACGTGATTTTATGTTTTGTGATGGTTGATTGTGTTTAGTGGGTTATAAGTTGTGATGCTTTATTGTGTTTAATGGGTTAAGGGTTGTGAGAGTAAAATATATGAGAAGAGAAATGGAAGGGAATGTTTGAAAAATTATGAAGTAGGAGGTTGGTATTTATAGTGAAATTGGTATTAGAAAAAAAATCAATTTTTTTTAACCCGGATCACCCTCGGGGCGATCCGTACACATGGATCTCCCCCATCTAGTACACCGTGTCCAAGAAAATAAAATTTCAATTTTTTTTTACTTAGAAAAAGGGATCGCCCCCCATATAGTACGGATCGCCCCCGGAGGCGAGGTCAAAGCACGGTCAACGAGGAATGAACAATAATCTCGACTTTTGAGGGTAATTTTTTTTTTTTAAGACTTAAGGGGGGATCGCCCCCTATTCCGGTAAAAACTCTAAAATATAGTTATTTTGTGGCAAAAGATTGTGTAAACCGGTTAGTTTTATAAATTTTCCTTTTTTTTATACCTATTTCTTAATTTATATAAGAAGGCCAACAAAAAGCTTCATTAATGATGTGGGAATATTATCATAAGAAGTAATGATGTCACAACTACCAGAAGGAGATATTATTAACTTAGAAATGAAGACTTATCCATAAAATTATTTGATATTTGTAAATGTACTTAAATACATATATTATTATAAGCCATCAGTCTTATCTCTTTTTACTCAAATTCAATTATCAATTTATGATGACAAGTCACACAACCAAAAAAGGCCAACTCTTAGCTACAGCACATGCTCCTCTTTTACCATGAATTCAACTTTTTTATTTTATTTTATTTTCTTTTTTAATTATTTTATCATCAATATATTTTTTATATTATATTTTAACATTTTGTAGATAATGTTATTATATTAAAATATCGTTGCATACCAATCCAAAAATATATAAATCAATGTTTTTACAATGCCAATTTTTAGATCCTAGATCTTTATTATAATGCCATTTTTCATCTTTTGAATAACGAAAGACATTTTTTCAACTCGGTCAATCCATAGATGATTTTTTTTTCATCTATACTATATTATAAAACATTTGATAAAAACTCTTAAAACTATTTTTTATGTATGAAGTACTGTTTATTGATGCATATTACTTAAAATTTAAGATTACAAGTAATTTTGTATAAGTACAACTTATTAAAACTTTATTTTTATATTCGTGTAACTAACTGCAGATAAACATAATCAAATACAGGATAAACATTCATTTCAAATATAAAAAATTGTATTATTAAATTCAAATATAAATTACTTTGTTATTAAATCTAAATTAAAGTATAATAAAAAATTAAATTAAAGAAGTTACACCAAAAAAAAGGAGAATTATTAAATAGTTAATTTGATACTAATATCGATTTATTTTTTTCAAATTTATATTTCATTAAAAAATAAAAACATTATCATTTTCTCAAAAGTACATGAAATCATTTATAATGGTTTTTCAGTATGTGATTGCAGATAATTTTTCTAATGTTCAATGGACTCATTATTTATAATGGTTTTTCAAGGTTGTATTAAATATGGCCTTAAAAAACGTATAAATTCTATTTCATTCGTAATTAATCTCCCTTGGTGAAACTGTTTGATTTCATATGATGAAGGGATGAATATATGTGATGACGTATGCTGAATGTTGCATCACAGATTGTATTCTCATTTAGATATAAATGTCATCACTTTCAATCAATTTCTTGTCATTTAATGATTGAGCAACAAGACATGATAACATCTACTCATTTTTTTTTTTTTAGCTTATCCATTAAGACTTATGGGTTATGGGTTGGGTTATGAAAATGTCTCTATTCTTAAATGCATATTAAGATGATCAATCCCCGTATCAAGCATGATTCATGAGTGAATTTGAGATTATAGCTGTTGTTTTCTTACGATTCTCATCATAACTCTTTTTTTTTTATATAATAACCATAGTTTTAGCTTAATGAAAATAAAAATATTGAGTAAAATTGGATCCTAATCTTTATTTACATTTCATTAGATAAAATAAATATTTAAATATTTGAGATCAAAATTTCGTAGGGTTTTTTTTTTGGAGTAAATTATACGATCTTTGTTGTTGTTCGTTTTTTTGAATCCATGTAGTTTTAAGGAAATTGGAATGGTGAATTTCTATTGACTAAATTACATTTTTTGAAATGGTGGAATTCTTTAAATTCCTTTGGTTATTATAGATTAATGATTTCATCATTTGTTGACAAAAGTAAATGAATTGAACTACATCTCTTGTCAAATGTAACGAATTTCATATAGAAAAAATCACTAAAACGACCATAATATACCTGATGTATTAATAAAATAGCCAAGTTTTACCAAAATTGCCAAAATGCCCACAAGGATCGGCCCAGCCCAGCCCATGCATTTTGACCAAATAGTACAAAAAATTATAAAAAATTTAATTTGGTGGGGCTCACATGTATCTACTTTAGAGAAACCAATACTATTTGTCTCGATAATTGAGATCTACCCTCGGGGGCAATCCCCACCTCACCGGATCGCCACCGCCCCATGCATTTTTTTTCTTCCCTTTTTTGTCTTTTAGTATATCTAATTTAAGGGGTGTTTTTAATAAACATGAGATGATATTTAAACTTTTTTCTTTTACCTTTTTAGGACCAAATGTCATGGTTTTAGTTTATAAAATAAAACCATGATAATTGTGGACACGAAAAAAATTATTTGTATCTGAGTGGGGACAAAAATCAGATATTATATCTGATTTATGTAGTTTGACGTTATTTCGTCTTTTAGTGTCTAAATCGATTTGACAATTAAGGGGTGTTTTTAATAAATAGGAGACGATATTTAAACTGTTTTTTTTTTTTTTACCTTTTTAGGACCAAATGTCATCGTTTTGGTTTATAAAATAAAACCATGATAATTGTGGACACGAAAAAATTATTTGTATCTGATTTAGGGGACAAAAATCAGATATTATATCTGATTTACGTAGTTTGACCATCATTTCGTCTTTTAATGTCTAAATCAATTTGACAATTAAGAAGTGTTTTTAATAAATAGGGGACGATTTAGAGTGAGTTTTTTTAACTGTTTTAGGACCAAATGTCATGGTTTTAGTTTATAAAATGAAACCATGATAATTGTGGATACAAAAAAAAAATTATTTGTATCTGCTTTGGGAGACAAAAATAAGATATTATATCTGATTTACGTAGGTGACCGCTATTTCGTATTTTAGTGTCTAATCGATTTGACAATTAAAAGATGTTTTTAATAAATAGGGGCCGAATTATAGTGGTTTTTAACTGTTTGAATACTAAATGTCATGGTTTTACTGTATAAAATAAAACATTTGTACTCTCACAGCTTGTAACCCGTAAATACAATCTACCGTGACAACCTTTAAAACAATATGAAAGTACGTGAACATTTAATAATTTAACCAATTTTTCTGAAACACATAAATTTAACCAACGAATGTTCTTATATTTTCTTATAAGAAATATATTTTTTATAAACACCGAATGTTGATATTTTATAATAATTGTGGACACGAAAAAATTATTTTTATCTGATTTGGGGGACAAAAATCAGATATTATATATGATTTACGTAGTTTGATTGTTATTTCGTCTTTTAGTGTCTATGATTTGACGATGTATTTTGTTTTATTACGTATCGGTTTATATAAATAGGCGGCCGGGAGGACCATTATCACCATCCCCACCGACATCCACCTCTAGAAAAACCGAGCTTTTTCCTTCTTCATTCACGGTTATCCATCGATCACCGATCACTGATGACCACCATTCACCGTCCACCGTCATCCACCACAGTTTCACGACATCGACCACCTTTCGCCGCCAACTACCACCTTCCGCCGCCACCGACCACCTTCCGTAGCCCGCCCAGTAGAGGCTTTCTTAGCGAAAAAAGTCCCTTGCTGACGCCTTAATTTTTTTTTCATCTCTTTATGCTATCCACCGACCACCTTCCGCCGCCATCCACCACCTTCCGCTGCCATCCTCCACCGTTTGCCGCCACCAACCACTGTGTGCCGCCACCGACCACTGTTTGCCGCCACCCCAAACGTGGAACCATCACCTAACACTATGGAACAACCGGTAAAATTTCTCAATTATATATATATATATATATATATATATATATCGGAAAGTTTGACGTTACGACACTTGATGGATTTCCACCATAACCACCATCGTCGACCACAAAGAGTGTCAACATTTCCGATAAACTTTGATAAATGGCGTTATGGAACATTAGCACATCGTCGTCATCGCTTAACTGATATAATATTTATAAGGAATTCGTTTTATAAAATAAAATGAAAGAAACACGTAAACTTAACTTTTTCGTGACACGTTTAACGACACCAGAATGCGTTATTGGCGAAGGCAAACGTAATACATGTACGTGGGAGCTTAATAGAAGGTACTCTAAGACACCGCTTTATCTCTTAGAATGAACCACCACTTCAAAGATACACCAAAACATCATCATTTTGACATTATTTCATATTTGTGTTTAAGGGTTAAGAATTGTGATGATAGATTGTGTTTAATGAGTTAAGGGTTCAGGATTATGATGATTTATTGTGTTGAAGGGTTAAGGGTTGTGAGAGTAGAAATGAAAGAGGAGGTGTGAAAAATAATGAAATAGAAGGTTGGTATTTATAATGAAACTTGTTGCACTAAAAGACGAAACATGATTCAACATAAAATATCTGATATAATATATGATTTTTGTCCACCAAATCAGATGCAAATAATTTTTTTCGTCTCCACAATTATCATAGAATATCAACATTTCTTATAAAAAAAAATATATAACAACATTCGTTGGTTAATTTATGCATTTCAAAAAAATTGGTAAAAATTAGAAATTTTCACGTACAATCATATTTTTATAAGGTTTGTCACGGTAGATTGTGTTTACGGGTTGTGAAAGTAGAAGTGTTCTATTTTATAAACTAAAACCATGACATTTGGTCCTAAAAAGGTAAAAAAAAATAGTTTAAATCGTCTCCTATTTACTAAAAACACTCCTGAATCGATATACACTAAAAGACAAAAAAAATGGGAAAAAAATATATGGATCGTCCCGGAGGGGCGATCCGATGAGGTGGGGGTCGCCTCTAGGGGTAGATCTCAATTATCCAGGCAAATAGTGTTGGTTTTCCAAAGGTGATGTATGTGGGCCCCACCAAATTAATTTTTTAATATTTTTTTGTATTATTTGGTCGAAGAAGAGGGGATTGGCCCCCAATGATCAAACCTCTACCCCCGGGGGGGGGGGGTGTGGTCATTTTGACAATTTCGATAAAAGTTGACTATTTTATTAATATATCAAGTATATTTTAGTTGTTATGATGATTTTTCTTTTCATATATA
>NC_037529.1:58486324-58502235 GCF_001531365.2 Cynara cardunculus var. scolymus | reverse complement strand
TGAAAATATCACAATTGATCATGATGCAATATTGACATTGAGGTTTCACACGTGTTCATGTTCTATAATTCACATTTATTTTAATCGACAGTTCTCACATTTGACATATGAACAAATCAAAAATCACACAGCCTTAGATGCCGTGATTCATAAGTGTTCATGTATATTCAAGTCACTAGATGTTCATATGAATACATACATACACACACACACAGAACATGTGAAACATGTGAACACATATGAAAACACACACCCCTAGATGCCTTGGTTCATAGGTGTTCATGTACATACAACAAAGTTAGCTCCTGAATATACAGAAGATATTCATACGGTTCACATGTTGTTCATATGTCTAATCTTTTGTGTTTGATGTGGTTTGAAGATATACACAAGTTGTTCATATGTCTGACAACTCGTGTATCAAAGATAAATTACTTTTTACCTAAATACCATTTAATATTTTGTTCACATATGTCAAATGAAAATATTAATTTAATAATTAATTTTTAAATATCATTAAATCACAACCATTTATTATTCAAATTAACGGTCAAGATCGGTTAACAAAATTAACACAATAATTTTGGTTAGCATTTGAACCAGCCCCTGTATATATACATATATATATATACATATATATATATACATATACATATATATATATACATATATATATATATATATCGAGAAACCTTGAAATCTGTATATTGAACTTATAAATTTATGCTTCTAAAAAGATATTTATAATCGAGTATAAATAATTTATAATAAACAATTAATTATTATATTTAAAGTTCTGTATCCCAGTGACTTTTGAAAACAGTAAGGGGCTGTTTGTTTGGCTCTTAATGGTGACATTAAGAGCCAACCTCTTAATCGGTAAGAGGTAAAGACTGTTTGGCAAAAAAAATAAACCTCTTAATGGTTACATGACCCTCTTAACCATTTTGTGTCTAGTAGTTCACTCAACCATTCAGATATCATTTGTTCCATATTTACCCTTCTCACTCCTCTCTTCCAGCATCACAATCCTTCCCTCTCTTCCATCGTCGCTTTCACAAGTCGAGGAGTCTTCCAGCATCGCCTTCACGATTTCCACCGTCTCCATCTCCGGTCACCTTCACCGTCTCCATCTCCGGCCTTCCACATCTTCGCCGGTTGTCGCCTCCACCGTCTCCATCTACAGCCCTTTCTACACCAGCGATTCCTTCACATCGCATCCCCCCCAAAAAAAATCTCCTCCAAAATCTCCATCTGGGTTGTCAAATTCTTCACCAAATCTCACCATTTTCATCTGGGTTTTCCATCAATCCACCAAAAAATGGGTATATGCATCAGCAAAACTCGCATCATTTTCATCTGGGTTTTCCATCACCATTTTCATCTGGGTTTTCCGATGTAGTTTTTCACTCAAATCAAAGATCCGACGACCCCAACATACTCTACACCAAATCCCCACCTCCGGCAACCCAAACTCCGACGAGAAAACCACAGCCACTGTCAAGCCCCAAAAGGGTTTTCAAATCGAACACGATTCTCGGCAAACCAAAAGGAGATAAAGAGGATATGAGAAGAGAGATTCAGATTATGAAGTAGTTGAATTTAGGTGCTTAGGAAGATAAACTTTCTATTCATTAGGTTATGGAGGTTTGTGAAGATGGACAGCTTATCGATGGGATAATTAATTATATTGGAATTTGATTTTTATTTTTTTTAAGAATTTAAACAAGTAATGTTATGTGGTTTGGATTAATATGAAAACTTGTTTTGAACAAGTAATGTTACATTTACAAAGTAATTGTTTTATTCAGATATCTGCCAAACAGTTATATTTCATTCGGCACTAAATTATACAGAGGGTTAAAATGGTAATTTATTATCATTCAGAGAATATTTACCAAACAACCATATTTCATTCAGCACTTAATCATTCTGACCCTCTTAATCATTCTGACCACTTAACCATTCTGCACAAAATCATTCAGCAACTGCCAAACAGCCCCTAAGTCAAAAAGTGTATAGTGTTTCTATGAATAATTAAAATCACATGAAGTTTGATTTAAACATATTAATTGTCACATTTTCCTTAAAACCACAAGTTGTTATGACTTTGATACATATATTATTGTATTCTTATTTGTTAAATAAATTTATGAGAATAAAATCATTAAATTATAACTGATCAAGCAACACACAGTCTCAAACGTCATTTTGATAAATAGATAAAATTCTATTTCTTTATTTGAAAAAATAAAATTTTATTTCATAACTTTCTGAACTTTTAAAAGCAAACAATTTAAGACCCAATTAATTTTGCGTAAGTATAATTTATTAAAACTTTATTTTTAAATTTGTGTAACTAAGTGTAGATAAACATAATTAAATACACAATAAACATACATTTTAGATATAGAAAATCTAAAATATAATTAAGATAATCACTGAGTTCTAATAGAATGTTTAATTATTATCTTTATACAAAATTATATTATTAAACCAAAATAAATTACTTTGTTATTAAATCTAAATTAAATTATAATTAAAAAAGTTACACCAAAAAGGAGAACTATTAGATAGTTAATTTGATACTAATATCGTTTTATTTTTTTTATGCTATCTTCAAAATTATATTTCATTCAAAATAAAAAACATTATCGTTTTCTCAAAACCATATAAAATCGTATTATATCGATAGAGACAAGAATTAAAAACTAAATATTAAACTGAAGATTTATCTCGCTACATTGTGCGAGTACCTTTCTAATATATATATATATATATATATATATGGACCTAATCAAATGAGAACTAATTAGTTGTGGTAACCGTGAGGTCCAATCTCAACCACAAATCAATAGATAAATTTGAAAAATTTATAATTTATAATTAAAATTTTAATACATAGACATTTTAGGTATTTTCTCTCCTCTCTCCGTCTCCCGGTCTCCGTCCTCCGGTGATACCACAGTGGTATCACAATGCATCTTATATGTGCTTGGGTATCACACTAAGGTCGTTTGTGTGGTCGATCAGATATGTAACACTGTGGTATCACAATGCATCTTATATGTGTTTGAGTATCACATTTTGGTATCATTGGAGGACGGTGATCGGAGGCCGAAAGACAGGGACGGAGAGAAAAGAGAAGAGAGAGGAGAGAAATACCTAAAATGTCCTTCCATTAAAATTTTAATTAAAAATTATCAAAATTATAAATTTCTTAATTTATATATTGATTTGTGCTTAAGATTGGATTTCACGATTACCACAAACTTGTCAGTTCTCCTTGAATGAGCCTATATATATACTAGAAGGGTACTCGCGCAATGCAACGAGATACATCTTATTTTTTAATAATTTCATTTTATTCTTTATCCCAGTCGATGTTATAATACGGTGTTATGTGATTTTGAAAAAACGATAATGATTTTATTTTTTAATAAAATATAAATTTGAAGATATAATAAAAATTTGACAAAAATATATCGATATTAGTATCAAATTAACTATTTAAAATTCCTCATTTTTTGTGTAATTTTTAATTCAAATTTTTTATTATAATTTAATTTAGGTTCAATAACGAAGTAATTTATATTTCGGTTAATAATATAATTTTCTTATAAAGATAATAATTATTTATTTTGTTAGAACTCGATGATTATCCTAATTATATTTAGAATTTTTATATTTAAAAATGATATGTTTATCATCTATTTGATTATGTTTATCCGCATTTAGTTATACGAATTCAAACATAGAGCTTTAATAAGTTGTGATTGTGCATAATTTACTTGTAATTTTGAATTTTAAGTAATATGCATCAATATACGATACTTCATGCATAAAAAATAGATTTTAAAAGTTTTTGTCAAAATATTTTATACTATAGTATAGTTGAAATCTGTATATTGAAGTTATAAATTTATGCTTCTAAAAAGATGATATTTATAATAAAGTATAAATAATTCAAATCCAGTAAACTATTTTAGTGTTTTTTTAAATAAATAATAAAAATATGTAGATTTATAATAAACAATTAATTATTATACTTAAAGTTCTGTATCCCAGTGACTTTTGAAAACAGTAAGTCAAAAAGAGTATAGTGTTTCTTTGAATAATTAAAATCACATGAAGTTTGATTTAAACATATTAATTGTTCACATTTTCCTTAAAACCAAAAGTTGTAAGCATTTAACTTTGATATATATATATATATATATATATATATATATATTCTTATTTGTTAAATAAATTTACGAGAATAAAATCATTAAATTATAACTGATCAAGCAACGTACAGTCTCAAACGTCATTTTGATAAGTAAATAAAATTATATTTCTTTGTTTGATAAAAACAAGATTTTATTTCGTGTCTTTCTGAACTTTTAAAAGCAAACAGTTTAAGACCCAGGTGATCACGAGTGGATCGTATAACCTGGTTCGGTTCATGTACTGAAAAAAGGTTTTTTGGAAATATATATCAAAATCGGTTGATTTTGCAACATTACTCGATGTAGGTACTAAAATATGTTCTAAACATATTTAGTAGGCAAATTCAAATGCAATAAGTGTTATAAACCCGTAAAAATATCACGTTTTATGAACAATCACTACTAAATGCAAGACTTTTTATCTATGGACGTTTTCCTAGGAAATCAATCGCTAAAGGGTTGATTCGTTATAAGACCGTCACAAAAGTTTCTGGGTGAATTGTTGGTGGGAAACTCAAATATGTGACTGATTACCCAGGGATTTCCTCGGTGATCCATTGGTATTTTCTTGAAAAATATTAGATTATACCGAACCATTGGTATTTTCTAAGTGATAATCACCAACAGAATTTTCCCTCGATGATTTTTGTAGATAAAAATCAATTGTTTTGTAGTGAATTAATAACACATTGAGTTTTTATAAATGACTTGTTTTTAACAATTTCAATCCACAAAATTACATTATTTTTTTATAAATAATTAAAAATCCAACAAACAATTAAATATTTACTAAATCTTGTATCAAGCATCTATAATAAATTCTTCAAAAAAAAATTCAAGATGGAAACCGAAGTTCAAAATTTCTTAAAATGAATGAAATTCTTCAAATTCCATTGAATTCCATAAATTAATGAATTTATCATTCCTTGGCAAAATGGAAGAAATTGAATTCTATCACTATCCACCACGACCATGCTACTATTGTTCGTCATTCCCCACCCCTAACCCCTCACCACCACACCACTATAGTCGCCCCCACCCACCACACCACTAACCACCATGCCACTACGGTTGTCATTACACCCACCCACCCCCCGGTCACTCACTGCACATCCATATTACGACCATGCTACTACTGTTACTGTCACGCCCCTAACCTAACCCCCATCACCACACCATTATTGTCACCGTTACAACTGCCACTCACCCCACCCTACCCCAACCGACCACTAACCACCATGCCACTACTGTTGCTGTCATACCCAACCACCATCCCACCACCGTCGTCGTGACAGCTACCACCCCGCCACCTACCCCTACCACCCCACTGTCCCGCCCCCACCATGCCCCACCTTACCCTACTCTAACCCACTACTAACCACTATCCTACCACTATATTTGTCACATCTACCATCAACTGCCCCACTTTAGCCCCACCGCCTCTCCCCACCCTTCCTACCCCCAATAACCCCCACTTATGGAGCAGTGGTGGGGCAAGAGTGGTAGGGGTGGGGTTGGGATGGTGGGGCAGTGTTTGGGTAAGGGTGGGCCGGGTGATAGCTATGACGACGACCATAGTGACATGGCGATTGGTAGGATGTGGGCGGAGCGATGGGTATAATAGTCAAAACAAAGACGACTGTTCCAATTTCTACCAACCAAACACATGGTCAAATTTCATTCCAGTTCCTTCAAAATCAAATTCTTTTGCTCGATTTCAATTCCATCAAATTCCATTTTATGTGTGCCAAACACCCCCTTATTCTTATTTATGGGAGATGCTCTAACTTTTTAGTTCTCGGAAATAGCAAGTCGAACATCGTGTGGGCCTTCCATGAATTTATATCACGTGATCTTTAAGTCCGGTAGGGTAGCTTTGTAAAATTATAAATCGTTATATTTATCAAATATAAAATTACAGGGTGTCACATATTTCGACCAATAAAAAAAATCCTAATTTTATGTTGTAAAGATTTATAAAAAAAATCTTTATAAATGATATGAGAAAACCATGAGACATGTAATAATTTAGATTTTTGCAAGTGGCTCCTATATTTTATTAGCGACTTCTTTCGGTTTTCTTAATTAACTTCAATAGGATTTTTTAGTTGATGTTCATTGTTTTTATAATATCACACAACACCTTTCAAAGTATAACAAATGCATTTTTCATACAGAAAAAAACTACTTACGAAAATCAGTTGAATAGGTGTACGGGATCCCTCTCTTGTCCTTCATAGGTCTACGCCTAATTAGGGATGCTTAAAATACCGACCAACCCGGCCAATCCAACCCAAAAAAAGCCCAAAAGAAAGACTCAACCCGAGGTAAGTAGGTCAACCCTCATATAGTGGGTTGGAATTGGGTTAGGGTCATTTGAACCCAATTCAACCCGATGCACTTCTATACTATGGATTTAATATGATTCTTGAGTGTTTTTTTTTATTAACATATGTACATCAGACACTAGACCGATCAATAGTTAGCTATATTCAAAGTTATATTACAATTTCAACTGTAATTTGACTTTCTTATTTGCATTAACCTTCAACTTTTTTTTTTTGAGTTTGTTAGTCGTTTGTGTATGTTACCATTTTGATTTAATTTTTTAAACATAAACATTGGCTAGATTGTAAAATGATGTACTAAAGTTTCAATTCGATTAACCAGACCAACCCAACCTAATTCAACCCGTACGGTTTGAGTTGGGTTAGGTTGGGTTGAATTTTTTTCAAATCGCAAACATTGGTTAGGTTGTTCAAAATGCCATAAACCCTAACAATCCAACCCATATGCAACCCTACCTCTCAAAATCTGTAAGAAAACTCGGCATATCAAAATAAAAGGTGGGTAAGCAGAGAAAAGGGAATTCTACACCAAAACGTGCGCAACCTCGTTAGGTTTTCTCCTAGCAAAAGACAAAATAACCACATTTTGTTTCAATGCTCCAAGATAGGTCTATTCATTAGAAAATATAGAAATTGTGTAACAACTCGTTCCACATGGATAGAAAATGGGAATTCTTAACTCCTTATAAGCCTAAAGTTGTGGGCTACCAATAGCTTCCATTATGGTTTTAAGTTGGATTAAACCTTATCGGGTATGATGAGTCATCGAGAGGAGGGTGTTTGTAACATCTTAGACGAATCACACATTACCGATTATAATAAAGATGATTAGCATGTAAGTATATGGAAAGAAGAATAGAAAAAAAATAGGTTTTAGTGAAATATCTCCAATGAGCACATGTGGTCCTTTCATGAATTTATGAGCACATGATAACCACGTGGGTTTTTATTACTACATTTTTATAGTCTTTAATGTTTTCTGATATAATCAACACCTAAATATCCTTTCATTTGTGTTGCAAGTGGTTTTTAAAGAGCTTATACTTATACTTATAATGCATATAAGATATCTATTAATAAATACTTAGGGACCCATTTACCTAAACACTTACCCGGTAAACATTCATCGGTAAAATTCAACACTATCGCTTACTTACCGGGTAAGATTTTATTCACTAAAATGCATAGTATGCAACAATTTATCCCTGTAAGCACTACCCATGGTAAGAGTCGTCATCCTTACTTACCGGGTAAGACTCTTGATTATTGCATTCACTCTTACCGAGTAAGATTCTTAGGGGGTGTTTGGGATTGCTTATAAAAACAACTTATTGACTTATTTCGATGTGACACCGGTAATAAACACTTTTGAGTGTTTGGATAAACAACTTATACCGGTGCCAAACCGGTAATAAGGAGTTTTTGAAGAAGTTAAATCATTCTGACTTATAATAAGTTAATAAATGGTTTTGTAAAAAAACATAAGTTGTTTTCAATAAGCAATCCCAAACACCTCCTTAGTCTTTGTCATATTCATCCGGTAAAATAAAGTGACTTGGTAAATACTTACTCGGGTAAGCGTTTGGTAAACGACACCTTAAAATTATGATTGAAAATTCAAAGATTTTAGATTTTTGTGATGATTCAAAACAACTTATTCAACCATTTCTTTTGATGATTTCAACTTGACATTTCACAGACCCTCCTGAATGTATGGGGCATTTGATAAGTATAAAAAAGACTTAATAAATGTTATTCATTATTAATTAGTAATAGATTTAATAACAAAAAATGCTTATAATTCATGGAGCAAAGAAATATTTATTTTTCTTTATTATAGATTAGTTGTGTACCCGTGTAATGCGGCGAGAGTCGTGAATTTCAATGATTTTGAAGTTTCAATGGTTTTAGTAGAGAAAATTTAACGATGATATAAGCTACATTTGATCTTTACATATTAATACAATTTGAATAAATAAGAGTCAGAATCCAATTACAGTCTATCGATGAATGATGAGATGAAATTTGGTTGAATAACAAAATAATACTGGGTTGGATACCACATCACTCGTTACATCAACATGGTAATCGGTTAATGCTTCAACCTGTTACCCGAGTACTTAAATGTTTAAAACTTTACATCTTAGATATCAAAATAAAAGTTTTAAAAATACGTTACTCAAAAATAAAAATTAAACTAAAATACATTATTTTTTAATGTGACTGTAGTGTACCGTAAGGCTACAATAAAGTCATCTAACTTATGATATCAAAACAGCACCTTTCTTGTATCTATGCATCTGAAACTGTGTGTCTGATTGAAAAAGAAAATAAAAATATAAAATATTTTAATAATTTAATTATAAATAAGTTTTTGCATATTTAAATTTATATTTATATTTTAAGTTTAAAATAGAATTTAGATATTTAAAAATAAACAAATAATATGTTAGAAAACAGACACAAGAAGCACGTGTTGGGACCGAGCAGATACTTTTTAAATAATTTAGATATTTTGTTTTATAAAAAATATTTAAAAAAAATTGGAATTATTAAACGACGACGTTGTTGGAATGTTTGCTTCTATAAATTGGTGAGGTTTTTTTGATGTATACACATATAACATAACACTCATACAACAAGAAGTATTTGTACTAAAAAAAAGAGAGCAATGACGAAGAAGTTGATCATGGAGGATGAGATGGAGACATCATTCATGTCATCATCATCATCATCATCATCATCATCCATGAAGGAGCAGGAGCAAAAGCAAGAGCAGTTGCCTCTGTTATCTCTGAATCACGTTTCCTTTATGTGTAGATCTGTTATAAGATCCGTCAAGTTCTACAACGACGTACTCGGATTCGTTCTCATCAGACGCCCTTCCTCCTTTGACTTTGAAGGCGCTTGGTTCGTAACTCTTTCTTTTATGCATTTGAGACTCTCTAAATTGCTCTTCTAACTTGCCGAATCTTCTGATACGAATTATTAATGAAATCGTAATCTACATGTCAGATTAAAACAATAGTTTTTTTTTGAAAAACCGAATGCTCGTTTATGCACTTCATTTTAGGGAACAGTTTTGAAAGGATCATAATATTATTTTTCATGTGATTTTAACCGATAATTTGTTAATGGCGGTGACTAATGATGCATCGTGTGTTGATTTTGTTGCGCAAACGATATACAGCTTGATATCATTGATGAAAATTTATGTACGTAAAGCGAAACTAACAACTTTTAGAGCTAATTGTATAAGTGTTGGAACAGGTTGTTCAGCCACGGAATTGGAATACATTTGCTAGAAATGGAGACAACTCCAACAAAGAAAGGGGCAATCAATCCAAAAGATAACCACATTTCTTTTCAATGCTCAGATATGGATCTTATAATCAAGAAACTTGAGGAATTAGACATCGAATACGTGACTGCAGTGGTCAAAGAAGGGGGTGTGGAGGTGAACCAACTCTTCTTCCACGACCCTGATGGTTACATGATCGAGATCTGCAATTGCCATGTTCTCCCTATTCTTCCCATCTCCTCGTGCCCACTCAAGAAGCTCCCCGTCATTCCACAAATCATCAACCAACCCCAATCTTCTTTCTACGGTATACATTCAATTTCCAAACAACACACACTTTCTAAATCGTGGGTGAGACCTGGTTCTGTTATAACTGATACGGGGCATGTTAATTGATAAAAATGCAGGGAAATCGAGTCCCAATAATTACTTCTGTGGGGAAGTTGACGTATTGATGATGGACAACTTGTTAATAGACATGATGCTGATCTCCATTTAAGATCAGATTCAGACAAATGCATATGATGCCATCGCTTCAAGAGGATTTGGTGTTTCCATTATTTACACGAAGGAAAATTGCAAAGAAATTATTTTTTTTTTTCAATTTTTATTTTGAAAATCATATTTTAAATGAAGAGTTTGAAAAATATATATTGATATTATTTTTATGTGGAGTGGTGAAACTTGATATGTTTTTCAAAATACACACATTTTTAAAAATACAAATTGAAATATTCATTAGATTTGGTTTGGATGTAGAGCAAATAGGCAACAATTTGTAATGTTGTTTTATGTATTGTATTTGTATAGGACAAGTAGGAGTGTAATTTCTTATGTATATGATCATTATAATATGTTTTGATAGCGTATGTTTTTTTTTTCAATTATAAGAGTACTCGTGCAATGCATCGAGACACATCTAGATTTCAATGTTTCGTTTTATTTCTTTTTAATGTCGATATAATACGGTTTTATGTGGTTTTGAAAAAGCGATAATGTTTTTATTTTTGAATAAAATATAAATTTAAAAGAAATATTAATATCAGTATCAAATTAATCTTTTTAAAAGTTCTTGTATTTTGGTGTAATTTTCTTAATTAAATTTTTTTAACTATAATTTAATTTAGTTTAATAACGAAGTAATTTATATTTGGTTTAGTAATATAATTTTCTTATAAAGATAATTAAAAAAATATTTTGTTAGAACTCGATAATTATCCTAATTATATTTTAGATTTTTTATATTTTAAAATGAGATGTTTATTCTCTATTTGATTATGTTTATCCGCGGTTAGTTACACGAATTCAAGTATAGAGCTTTAATAAATTGTACTTATGCATAATTTATTTGTAATCTTGAATTTTAAGTAATATGCATCAATATACAGTATTTCATGAATAAAAAATGGTTTTTAAGAGTTTTTATAATATAGTATAGATAATACTTTTGAGGGAATGCGTTTAAATATGTATTTTTGAACTGTTTTTACAATTTCAAGAATTGAAATCAAATGGTTAAACCATCATTTAATCAAATTTGTAAATAGTTGGACGATTTTATATTAATATTCACCGAATCATAAAATATTATTTAACTAAAATTTTCATAAACAACTTATTAAGTATTATTTATTAATGTATAGTTTTTTCAAACTTAGACACAATTATTAAGATTGATTTAAGAACCAAAAATCAATGAGCTTGCAATCAGTCTTCCAAAAATCAATGATTAATCTTCTAAAAATCAAAATGGAGATTCATTTTTGTGATGCTTGTAAAGTTCGAATGAAGTTTATGTCTTTCACAAACTAAAAACGTAGTCTCAACCAAAAGAGTATCGGAACTGATCGACATAGATGTTTTTTGGTCATTTGACAATTTAAAGCAGTGAGGAAATTTTATATCTTTTGGTGGTTCTCGATGATTTTTTAAGATATACTTGTATAGAAGTAAGAATGTGATTGAATGGAAAAGCTTAACTGTATTGTTATTTGTAGGCATGCATATATATATATATACATCTTGAGATAATCGTAACCTACCATTGTAAATCTTAACTTGCAATCAAGTGATTATGAGAGAATATATATTAATGTAGGATTGATTGTGAGTATCTCTACATGCCCCCACAAGATGGATGATTGGATAGTGAGACCAATCTTGGACATGAGTTTTTTGAACTGTCTTCTTGCAAGTGGCTTAGTAAGAGCATCAACTAGTTGATCCTTGCCAGAAATATATGAAACACGCAACTTTCAACTTTGGACATTCTCACGAATAAAATGATAGTCAAGAGGTACGTGCTTTATTTGTGAGTGAAACTTAGGATTGACGACAACATATGTAGCTCCCATATTATCACAATATATTATTCGTGCTATGATGGGTAGATGATCTAGCTCATGAAGTAGGTTTTGGATCCATAATACCTATGCGGTAGTTGCTACAACAGCTCGGTATTCGATTTTCGTCAACAAACAAGCAAGAGTCTGTTACTTATGTAAACTTTAGGAAATAGGATTTGGATCCAAGTACACAATGTAAAGATTGTTGAAATGTAGTCATCTTTATAACCAACCCAAGAAGCATTTGTGAAGGCATAGAGAGTAGTGAGCGAATCACGATGTAGTAGTAGATCTTGTGTGGATGTGCCCACTAGATAGCGTAAGAATCGCTTGAGAGCCACCCAATGTTCTTCAGTTGGATTATGCATGTATTGAGATAACCTGTTCACAACAAAAAGGAACATCTAGTCTGGTTAAAGATATTTATCATAGAATTCCCACAGTTGCCCTGTATTCAGTTGGGTTGGCCAAGGGGGTTCCATTATGAATGTTAGGGTAGGATGAGAATTCATAGGAGTAGGAACATGTTTGGCGGGTGCCATGTGAGTGTAAGGAGGTCTTGTATGTATTTATGTTGGCTAAAAAAATGCTATGAGGGTGAGGTAAGACTTCCACACCAAGAAAATAAGAAACAGTAATCAAGATCTTTAAGTGAGAAATGATTGAAGAGTTGAGAAATAAGAGTTTAGAAGAGTGGGATTTGATCTAGTGATGATGATATCATCTACATAAACAAGAAGAAAAATGTGATCAACTTTATGGTGTAAAGTAAAGAGTGAGGCGTCAGAAGTGGAATTTTTGAAACCACAACTGAGTAGATAGGATATGAGTTCATTGTACCAAGTCTGTGAAGCTTGTTTGAGACCATTTAGAGATTGATGGAGTTTGCATACATGATTAGGATGAGTTTGACTAATGAAACTGGGTGATTGATCCATAAAGACATCCTCCATTAGAGAGACTTGGAGGAAGACATTGTTAATGTCAACTTGACGAAGAGATCAACCATTTTTGATAGCTAGAGAGAGAATCATTCGGATTGTGGCGATTTAACCATGGGTCTAAAGGTTTCGGTGTAGTCAAGACCGAGTCTTTAGTGGGAAGTTGGAGAGCATGCCATTCTTCCGCATCATTGGATGTGTGTGGAGATGCGACAAAGGAGGAGGTGGAGAAGGTGAACTCATGTCGATGAATTTATCATGACTAGAGACATATATCTTATTAGATGTGGGATCAAGGCAATGATAAGCACTTTGGGTGGCCGAATATCCAACACAAATACAAGAAGAGGAGCGGGGATCAAGTTTATTTGTGGTACAGCCAAGGGTAGCAAAGACACCCAAAACTATGCAATTTAAAATAGTTGGGTGTGTGACTATGAAGTTTATGATAGAGAGATTGAAGATTAAATGTAGGAGTTGGCATAGGATATATGAGGTAACAAGCAGAAGGAAAAGCTGGAGACAATATTTATGTGACATAGAAGAATGAGCGAGAAGAGAAAAACTGGTTTCAACTATGTAACGATGGTGCTACTCCGAGTATCTATTGTGCTCAGGCATATGAGGTGAGGAATTTAGGTAGGTGATGCCATGAGATTCAAGAGTAGGATGTAAGACAATATATTCACCACCATTATCACTAATATAGTAACGATTGATCGTTTGAAGAAATTTACAACTTTGAGTTTGAGTTTAATAAAAATGACAGTGGCCTCATTTTTGTGTTTGAGTGGATAAAACCACACATATTTGAAATAACGACCAACAAATATTAGGTAGTATTTATAGCCTTCATAAGATAAGGTGGGGGAAGTCCAAACATCACTGTAAAGAATATCAAGAGGGTCATTAGATTTTAAGGTGTTTCGAGAGATTGGTAATCTATGACTTTTATTGCAATCACAAGAATTTCAATAGAAGTAATAGACTTAGGAATATTCAAATTGAAAGAGTTGCTAATATGACATAAAACATAATAAGATGGATGGCCTAATCGTTGATGCCAATCAGTAGTGGATGCCATTTTGACAAAGTGAACGGTGAGATGAGTGGGTTGCCATTCATAAATTCTTGATTTAGTTGGGCCTTGGAGAAAGGGTGCCCCGTGCGAAGATCCTTCACAATATAAGAAGTAGGTGAGAATGTAACTGAGACATTATTATCTTGGAAAAATTTAGAGATCGAAACAATATTACGAGAAACGGAAGGTACATATAGTATATTATCAATATGAATATTAGAAGTGGGAGTAAGAAGAGATGTTGAACTACTGTTTGAGATGGCTAAAACTGAACCTTCACCAATAATAATTTCCTCCCTACCATTGTAAGGGGAGTAAAGTGCAAGGTTGGCAAAATCATGAGTGACATGGTGTGTCACACCACTATCAAGAAGCCAACCATTAGATGAAGTTTTTGAGACAGCATAGGCATGTGGAAGAGAAGAAGAGATTGGAGGATAAGAGGAGGGTGATGGTGGAATTTCATTTGGAAATTGAGTACGAAAGATAAGGCATTGGAAGATACCATTAACAACGACCCTTGAATGGCTGGACAAGATGGTTTGGGTAGAAGCAGGGAACATATTTAGGATAGCAGTAAGAAGGAAAAAGAGATGGATCTTAAGCTCTAATACCCACATAGTAGTAAGAATGTGATTGAATGGAAAAACTTAATTGTATTATTACTTATAAGTGTAAATAAATATACATCTTGAGAGAATCGTAACCTACAAAACTAAATCGTAACTTACAATCAAATGATTATGAGAGAATATTTAATTAGTGTAGGATTGATAGTGAGTATCTCTAATCAACTTGGATTATATTTTTGAAACCTAAAGTAGAAGCTTTCAGAATGTTCAAGATTTTGAGCAAAAAGATTCAAAATCGACATGGTTGTACGATTATCTCAATTCGTATGGAACACAATAGAGAATTCGACAATAAAACACAATTCAAAGTGTATTTTGACAAACATGGTATTACTCGTATTGTTCTAACACGTCAGACTCTCGATCTAATGGGGTTGCTGATAAGAAAACCAATTTTTGCAAGAAATAAGTTAAATGATGTTTAACAAACAATTTTTTTTCCATAAGTTGTTGTCTTATGTCATTTATACCTCGATGTATGTGCTAACTGTCTCCTTATCAGTGACATCTTAAATACCACTTGCTATGAATTGTGTGATGTGAAACCCTTCCTTAGCCATCTTAAGGGGAGTCTGGTTCTGATAAGCATGGTTTATTACATGCTTAAAGTACCTATTTCTTATGTTTAATAGGTAGATTTTCATAGTTTATCCCAACCTTAAGTCATTTTTACTTCCTTATTTTTCATTTGTTATGTTTGGAGCTAAAGTGATGATGAATTTGTTTTTACAACAATTTAGAGTAGATGACATCTTTTGACTTATAACACTGCACTATAATGCTGCAGCATTCCAGCAGCATTGCCCGGCTGCATTTTGGCTTTTTGGAGAAGTGCTTATTGCTTAAGCCATTGTCAAGGATGGAGGTCTGAGCTGAAGAAGCCCTACAAGATAAGAAACAGTTTGTAGAAAGGGGGGGATGAATACAAACACACGGTTTTTAAATTTAAAATATATATTGATAGAGAAGATCAATATAGATTTTACAAGACTGTTTGCAAAAAGATAAGGTAAAGAAAAACCTATCTAAACAATCTTTGGTTACACACGAAG
>NC_037529.1:58483105-58484473 GCF_001531365.2 Cynara cardunculus var. scolymus | reverse complement strand
TGGTGATGAGCATTGAGACAAGAGTTCCACCGTCTTTGGATCGTCCGCTGATGCTGACGCTGATGATTGGGCGGGGACTGAGTCTCTTTTTCAGCTTTGCTTCGCTCCATTGCTTGTCCTTGTCTTGTAGCTTCTGCTTCTTCTTGCAATCAGTTTCAGCTATTGATAGAAGTTTAGCTTGGGATTGGACAGCACTCACCATTTTCTTGGACTTTGTCTTGGGAAGGACTTTAGCAGCTACTGACTTGGCCAGCCTTAGGCTATCTTTAGTCTGCTTCTTTTGAAGCTCTAGCTCTTCTTCAGCCCTTAATGCCTCGAGTCTTTCAGCTTCAGAAAGGAAGTCAAACTCACCACCACTAGAGGTACGAAGAGGAATTTTTACTCTAGTCTGGTCGAGCGACTCCTTAAGCTGAGACATCTGCTGGTCTGTTGGAGCAAAAGAGCTGGGTTGATCAGATACCCGCTCCAGTCAACCGCAAGTTGTTGAAGGGATGTGAAGTTGGTACTCTGAAGTGATCACTACCTGAGGGGTAGAGTCTTCAAATAAGGTTTGTTTAGGGCTTGCGAAAAGTACCTTCAAGTTGCCTTCTTCAGCGATCGCCTTGTTTTTCGACTTGGGGTCCTGGTGCCCTGATGGAGTCGATTCACCTTGTCTTTGCTCCCCCTGGGATTGAGCTTCCCCGAGGGCAACACCTTTGGTGACGGTTGMTGGCTTHTRRAACTTGATGGTAAAGTCATCTTCATCATCATCGTCGTCGTCACCATCTAGATCATCTCCAGTGTCTGGAATGACAGGTTCATCATCGTCTTCATCAACATCTTCTTCATCCTCATCAACGACATCATCATCACCAGCAACAGTGATGGTATGGACATCATCCCTAGGGATGGCTTCGTCAACCTCAGCTAGAGCAGCTTCGGTAGACGTGATTACAGGAGCAGCAACTGCTTCAGCTTCGAGAGCCTCGGCTTCAACTGCAACTGAAGCTAATACTGGACCAATGGCCTGAGAATTCGTAGGAGCAGCATCGGATGATCCACCAGCGTTGGACCTCATCTCCCCCTCTCTGGCTAAAACTTGAGAGATTTGGCCAGAGAGTTCGTCCAAGCGCTGACGCTGGAGAACCATGGAATCCTCCAGCCTTTGCAAAGCATTGGGTAGAGTTGTCGTTGCCTCATGCGTCTCATGGAGCTGAGCACGATCATCAGCAGAGAAGGAGGATACACTCACTGGAGCTGGTTGACGGACAACATCCAGGATTTGCTGAAGAAGTCCAAGTTGCTGATCAGCAATCGCCTGAGCATCATCAGCCCTGCTGTGAAGAACAACAATGGCGTCGTTGTTGGCGTGAACAGCTTCTTGGAGAG
>NC_037529.1:58464498-58483005 GCF_001531365.2 Cynara cardunculus var. scolymus | reverse complement strand
TGGTCCATCGGTTCGATGGTTGGTCTTTCCATCGATGCTCTGGTTAGTCTTTACATCGATTCAGACTTAGTCTTTTCTGCCTTGATCTCATCATCGGTCTTCTGGTTCTTCATCACTTATTGCTTTTCATTACTTTTTACATTTTGCACTATGGGATCTAACACTATTCAATCGTGAGGCCCTGTGATATCACTCTTGTCATCCAAGAGGAACAAATCATATCTTGATTCATGCTACTAGTACTAAGTGATATACGATATACCCAACAACCATTCTATCACCTAGTTGTGGAATGAATAGAATCATTTATCAAAGTACTAACACAGAGCAAACTCCATGATATCTAGTCAAAGGACTATATGTACAATGACCACATGATAAATGTCTATGACATTTATATGACATCCAATGAAACGTTCTCATAGCGAGTCATGTCGGGTATACAAGATATTATCTTGTACCCATATGTGAATTCTATATCTCCATATGAATCCCTGCATATACTAGTCGTACCATATTAATTCAACATAAACCTCAATTAATACTTGACTAGAGACATTTTAGAATACATTATTCTAAAGTTATTATTATATTTAGATATAACATAAGATAATACATAAACATAATATTTGGACAATTTATTACTTATGTCCAAACAGAATCATCTAATGATTGGCTTTAGGGCATATCTATACTACCTTATAAACCAAATTTATCAAAAGTCTTAAAAACAATTTTTGATGCATAAAGTACTATACATTTATGCACAAAGTCTTAAAAGTCTTAAAAACAACTCATAATGCATTAAGTACCACTACTTTATGCATCCAGTCTTAAAATCTCTTAATCTACAATTAAAATAACACATAGTACAAGGTACTTTTGACACCTTTCACTCATGTCTTCACCCTCTCATACCTTTATGTCTTCTCCCCATCCCCCAAGGTGAGATTTAAACTGACATTCATCATGAGTTATTAAAAGTTTTCTCATTCATCTCCCATTCAATTGCTCTAGAAATCTCGGTCTCGCTATCGATCTCTTGATTATTTGCTCTTAGTGTAAATCGAACACATCTGTGGAGTCATTTAATATGTTGGATTTTAAATATATTGGATTTTAAACGTTCATACAATTTTTTTCATCGATAGACTGTAATTGGAACCATATTTATTCAAATTGTATTAATATGTAAAGACCAAGTGTAACTTATATCATCGTTAAATCTTCTCTAATAAAAGCAGTGAAACTCCAAAATCGTTAAAATTCACGGCTCCCGTCGCATTGCGCGGGTACACAACTAGTACACTAACAAGTCCCGCTTTCGATCCCCCCCCCCCACACTAGCCTCAACCGCTAAGTGAGTAAAAAATGTCTCTATATATTGGTGTCCTGTAGGCAGGTGATAAGTAAATAAATCATTACATTTTGATCACTTCTTATTTTAATATTTCTCTTTGTTTTAGTTTTCCAACCTCAAAATTAAGTCTTTTATCGTATTTGTATCTTATTGAGTATGGAGCTAAGTAGGAGAAATCGACTTTGTTTTGTGCTCTAGATTGAAAGTTTGGTAATATTTTGATGCTGCAGCATGAATGTCACAATAGAGGGCAACGCTTTGTGACTAAGATCTTCATATACTTTTTGCAGGAATCAATTCACAGTTACGTATCTAGACTTTTGACTAACAATCATTTACAAGAAGATCAATTAATTGGCCTAATCAATTAACATTCAAGTAACATCGACATTAAACGTAGAAATACAACAAATAAAGTTGTCTCAATAAGTTACAACGAAATCTCAAAGTAAATACATCAAAACCAAATGATTAATTACTGTTGGGATGTGAAAACTAGCCACACATGGCTAAACTAGGGGTTTACAACTTGAAATCAATAAGAAATTACCAAAAATGAGTAGAAATTGATGCTTGATGTTCCAGTCGCTCCCTTTGTGCTTTTCTACTTGAATTTGGTCGAACCCCGAAATAAAAACTACTTTAAAAGTTGAAAAATGTGATTTTATTCCTTGCAGACGTATTACCCGATAATGTCTGCGACCCTAGGTCCCGGTGTTGGTCGCCCACATGCTTTTTCTTTGAGAGAGTGGCTAACGCGGGTTCGAGAGCAACCGATCTGTCCTAGTCGCGTGGACGGCTAAAGGCACTGACCAGTGTCTTAGGGACTAACACTACAACCAAAGTTGCCTAGAAGGTCATTAGACTTTTGATTTGACTCATTGTGGAACATTTCTTACACTAGTCAACATAAGATTTAGATTCAGCTTTGAAATACATAATTTAGGCATATAAAACTAGGGATTTTAGGCTATAAATATGTATTTAAATGCAATACTATCACTAAAAACCCATAAAATACAATCAAAAGGGATAAATAATGGAACAAAGAATGAATCAGATTTAGAGTTAAAAGTTATCAAATTCATAATCAAAATGTATCATGGTACATTATATGAATGGTAAATTACATTCATGGTCCATGTGGTTTATTGGTTGTCATTATTGCAGTCCCTCAAACACGTTTATTACACTCCTAGTACCTGTCGTATGCCAAAGTGTATGCTCTGCGTCCTCTCTTTAATGAAATTTGTTAACCTAGTTAACTCAAGGGGTAATTTTGTCTTTTTAATATTTTTTCCTTTACTTTATTTAGAATAATTATGTTTTTTATCTTTTATCGTTAAAGCAACCCAACTCCACCTCTACCTACCATTTCCCCACCACCCATCACCCTTAACCTCACCCTCACAACTTTATTCTTACCCTCATATTAACACTCACAACAACACAACAAGGATCACCATTAATCGTATCTCGTGTGACTCCCTTCCTCTTCTCTGTGGGTACTCCTGTCACATCCTTTTTTCTCTAGTGAAACCACCCCATCCCTTTTCTCCACCCTCATCCACCGTATGTAACAACTCGCATGATGAAAACATGAAAACCTATTTCATTGAAATTGATGAACCAAGAAGAATCAACGATTTCCCTTCTATCTCTCTCTACTTTTGGTTGAAATCGCCGAGAAACACAAAAGAATCAATGGTCTGGTGTGGGTGGAGTTCCACGAGCACAACTTTAAGCTTGTTTCTACCTCACTATCTCAATTCACGTCTACCTCTCCCTCTTTATTTCTATTCATGTACTGCTAAGCGTGGAGGTATTCTTAATTTACAATTTATGGGGACAACCTTGGGGGGAGTTGTTTTATCTTTAAAAAAAGATCTTAAATTAATTTTAAGAAGATATGTAACAATACACAAATTGAATTCTTTTGTTAACATTTTAACACAACCAAACAAACAAACAAAAATAAAGAGATAGGGAAGAAGGATCAAACTCCGGAATCCAGAGTGGTTCACCAAAGGCTAGTCCACTTTGTCGAACACCCTCAACACACACGATCCACTGATATGTGAGTTCTTTATGGTAGAACGAAACCATTGTACAACCAAATCTTTTACAATGGAGATGCAAATCTTGAGTAGAAACTAATCTAACACTTCCAAGCTAGATGAAGTCTAGTGGATCTTACACATACTCAACTTACACTATTGTGAATATCAAGTGAAGCTTTGTGTGGTATCAATAATCTCCTTTTCTGATCTCTCAAATATAAATGACTGGAGAGATGTTGAGATTTAAAATATTCTCAAATATAAATGACTGGAGAGATGTTGAGATTTAAAATATTCTCAAAAAAGATAGCAAATTATTACTTGAAGGATTTATTTCAAATTGTCAAAGATAAAAAAAATGTTTTATTCTCATATTTTATAAAAAAAAAAACAATTTTAAAATATTAATCAGTAATGAACCCTATTAGAGATTTTGAGGAAAGCCACTCAACATTACCAAGATTTTATTTGTCGATTCAGAGATTTAAATACTTTGTGCACTCTCAATATATATCTTCAAGTTCGACTTCACACGCTTTTCGAGGTATCGACTTGTTGAACGTAATATTACATAACATGTACAATGAAATAGAATGTTGAATAAAGATACGAGTCGGTTTTTTTGGAATCATTCAACACATTTATAGAGATGTGATACACTTGCACCAACAATCTCTCCATTTGACGGTGATAAACGCAACCGTTAAACATGAGAGCATACACAATTTCTCTCCTTTTTTCGAAGCAAAAAGGATCGTGAAAGACGCTAGGCTGCCCCTCAAGAGATGCTCCCCCTTAGAATATGCATAAAATTGGGAGCAACAAACATGCCTAAACCAGATTTTAGTTTGAAAAACTTATTTTTGTTTAAGGCTTTAGTAAAAATATCGGCCAAATTATCTTTAGAATTGATTTTTTCAAGTACGATTTGGCTGTTTTGAACATTATCTTTTAAAAATGGTGTCGGATGTCAATATGTTTGGTTCGAGAATGTAATATTGGGTTTTTATTTAATTTTATGGAACTTGAATTATCACACATAATTGGAGCTTTGGTCAATTGTACCTCAATATCGGTAATTCATCAAAAGTACTTGAGCACATGCACTAGTGACGGCTATATATTCCGCTTCGATAGCATACAATGCTAAGGATTGTTGTTTCTCGGTGAACGAAGACACAAGGGAGAGACCTATAAAGGCACATACTCTACTAGTGCTCTTTCGATCAACCATTGACCCACCAAGATCGGAATCGGTGAAGCAAATTACCTCCAATTCGGGTTTCTTTGCATACCATAATCCGAGAATCATTGTACCTCTAAGATATCTAAAGATCGCTTGACGGCTTCATAGTGATATTGTTTAGGCGAAGATTAGAAACGAGCACATAAACACACATTATACATGATATTCGGTCTACTAGCAGTTAGATAAAGTAAACTACCAATCATTCCACGATAATTTGTTTCATTAAAATCGTTGCCCTCCTCATCACGAGATAATTTCAAATTAATGGTCACCGGAGTTTCAACATGTTTGATATTTTCGAAATTAAATTTCTTCAATACGTCTTTGTAATATTTTGATTGGCTTATAAAAGTCCCATTTTCAACTTGTTTTATTTGCGATCGTAAGAAGAATTTTAATTCTCCCATTATGCTCATTCCAATTTCACTTGTCATTTTTGTAGAAAATTCATTGCAAAAAATTCATTGCAAAGTTTTTTTTTTCCATTCCAAAGGGTCTTCGGCCTAGCGGTATGTGAGTCCTTGGCTTTTTAGGAGGTCAAGGGTTCAAGCCTCACCAAATGTGAGGAGGGTGTGTGAGTTTATTTATTCTATTTGCCGTATATAAATATTATATACTTCAAAAAAAAGTTTTTCATTTGTAGAACCAAAAATAATATCATCAACATAAACTTGCACAACTGCAATATCATTATGAACATGCTTTACAAACAAAGTACTGTCATACCATGCACTTGGAGTTTACTTTAAAACATAAAGCGCCTTTTTTTATTTAAAAAAAGGAGTCATAAAGAAATCGTTTTTTCGTGTACATTTGAATGAATGAAAGAAGCGATAGTGAAGTTGGATCCAAGTCTCTAGGGACATTTCGAGAGATTAAGGTAAATAAAAAGTCTCCCTATCGTAAGTCATTTTGCAAGGAATTCTTTAACGTTTTCCATTCCCATCATCACAATGCTACTTGCATCTAGACGAATTCCTTGGTTCAAGCAAAAGAGAATGTAGGCTTGGATGATATTCACAGTTTCCGAGTCAAGATCGGTTGAGATGTTATTGAGAATGATTTTATGCCAAAACCTTTTCTGATCCAAAAGACACATGTCTGGAATAGATTTTGAGACATAAGGAAGCTCTTGACCATTTAAGAATCTTTTCGTGACCATGACGATTATCCAGATTTAAAAAAAAAAAAAGACATGTATATTGTTTGAAATTTATCGTCATGCATTGGTATTTCTAGAATATTAAAAAACATGGCCTAGGGCCATTCAAAGGAACGACCATAAAGATCCAAACCCACAAAGTTAGACTCCACGAACTTTAATCCAGAATAAAATTCAACGATATGTTCTTAAAAAAGAATTCCATCCATTTCAAGAAACACAGAACCAGTCGATGTTAGAAAAGCTTGGGATAGTATCAAAAATATCATTGGAAGGTCAATCTTGCACCCGTGAATAACCCTTTAGAATTTTTTTTTTGTTTTTAGGCAATTTTTCTTAGAAATTGGATTACGATCTACGACATTCCTATTGATTCGAGTAGATGAACCCTGCCCATGGAGAAAAGAATTTATAGCTATTAACAAAAATGCACTTTAAGAATATTGATATAAGGAGCTAGATAAAGTTGATAAAGATATACTTGCGATATATTTGTGATAGGCATGAAAATAGATATGTATATTCTATTCCCTTGATTAGCACCCTTTATTTGTAGACAGTGATCCCTATAATCATGGCAGTAAATCAAGGGGTCCAAGGGATGCTTTTATAGATAAATATGGAGGGAATAAGAATTTGGGAATTCGCGGTGAAACACTTTTATGGTATCAGAGCACATAACCCTAATTCCCTCCTCTTTACGGCAGTACAAATCTGTCGCGTTTAACACAGCCACCAACCAACGTTCTTTCTTCGTTTTGCTCCTCCCTCCTTCGTCTATCATCCATCCGTCATTCCCAACAATCAATCGTCCTCGTACCATCCTGCTCTCGTTGTCTCAAACATAAAATCCTTCATCTCAATCATATTGGAGGTTGAAAATGTTCAATATTCCTCTTGGCTGAACCCTTCAAAATACATGCTGGAGCTTTCCTCGTTCTTGATCATATCATCCCACCAAAAGACTTACTTTGATTCGTAGTTGTGAGACTTCTATGGGAGGAAGAGTTCAAAGGATGGGAGCAACAAGAAAAGATACGAGATATCTTTTATAAAAGGGATTCGAGACAATTGAAAAGAGGATAATACTTATCATAGATATGCAATTTCATCCTTACGAGTGTCACATTTAGTGTATAAATCATTTTCAACTGCTCTTTTCTCAAAGCATGCAATCTTTTTATTTAAAACAACACATAAAGATCAATGAATGAAGATTAGTTGATCACTATCATCTTAACCCCACCTTCCCATCGACACACATAAGATTAGTGAATGCCTCATGAACACATCCTAATATGCATATGAGAACTTGTACTCTTCTGTCTCATTACACTTGCTAATGGTTATATGAAATACTTAACACAAGTTGTAGTCGCATTGTCTGGTGGCAGTGGCTGGAGATAGGCAGAACCGCATAAGGGAGGGCAGTGAAGAAAATGAACGATATCGGTTAACGAAGATTTTTTTGAGAGGGACGACATGAGCTGTATATACACTCATATATAATATTCTTTTTATGTTTTTAAAAGGAAAAAAGTAAAAGGACCATATTGCCCCTGATTAAATAGAGCAAATGTTAATGAGGTTAGGACAAGGGAGCTCATTCCTAATAAAAGTGAAACCATAATAACTGGACATGTAACTATTTTATTTGGAGGATCCAATTCGTAATTCTTATATAACCATAGGGACTAAATCTGTAATTATTAATGAATGATTTAAGGGGGCCGGGTTTAGGTTACCGCTGTAAATCCGAAATAATATGACAGAAACCCTCATCGGCACATCCGCAACCCCATAAGTTTAGGGATAAGCGAATCGAACATTCTCGTCACTGGAATCGAACATTCTCCTTTTTCTGTATTTTATGGAAGAGGAAGGAGAAGAACAAGCTGGAGACGACGATTCTTCTCCCACCTCTCTCCTCCATCACGGTTGCTCCATTGATTTGATCGATACATTATATTAAATTGTTAAGAGACAGAATCGGAGGAACAAAGATTCAACCCCATCTGTTTATCATCGATATTTATTGTAAAAAAGGAGCACTTCGATTGACATCTATTAGAGGGTTTGAAGGGAGGGGAGATAGAGAATGGGGAAGGGGAACCCATTCTCGTTTCGCCGAAGCAGTAGCAGTAGCAGCAGCAGCACAACCAGGCGTCGCCGGACCACGAAGAAGGTAGGCGAATCTTCTTTGCTTCTGTCGAACCAATCGGCCAATACGCCGTCTCCTTCTTCGCCGGCTAACGTAGGAGATGTGCGGGAGCCGGCTGGGCCCGGGAAACCAATGGTGGTTGCGGTGGCGAAACCCAAGAAGAAGGCTGGTGGAGCGAGGTTGTGGATGCGGTTCGATAGGTCTGGTGAATCAGAACTGTTTGAGTGTGATAAGAGCACGATCATTAAGCGGGCGGGTATTCCGGCTAGGGATTTGAGGATTCTTGGTCCTATTTTCTCTAACTCCTCCAATATCCTTGGTAATTGCTTTGATTTACGCTTCTGTTATTAGGGCTACTTTCTATGATAACCTCATGCTGAACTGCAGCTCTCTACTGAAATTCACTTGCAATAAGATGCAACATTTGTGAAACCGATAATAGATTTCTGATATCAGTATTACATGCTTAATTGAAGTTAGAACATTATCTAGTTGTGCTAGGCTGCTAGCAATTCTGTCTAGCCATTAGACAGGATCTTCTAGTTTATCTGCTGGATCCGTCTTCTAGTCGTGTGCTTAGGGCAGCTCCAACCTTCACACCAAAAAAACACCAAATAGGTGGGCCCATAAACACCAAAAAAAACTCTTAACTCCAACCTTTTGCCGTCCATCTCTTCCACGGCAAATTTGCCTTTCATTTCCTTCCTTCGGCAAAACTTTGGTGTTTTTGGCGTACGGCAAAACTAGGGTTTTGCCGTTCGATTGGAGTTGCTCTTAGTCATGTTAACTTCTTTTGTCATATTTATTTTATCATCTAATTTATGGGTTGGTTGTGTTGATGTAGAGAACCTAGTGAATACCTTATAGTTTTCACCTTTTTTTTAGAGGTGGTTGGTTTTTTTGTGCACAATGGTAGCAGATTCAGTTTTAACTACTAGAGGGTAAGAAAAACTCCGAACTTGTTCTTGTGTCAGGCTGCTTTTGCTGTTCAGACCCACTTTATAGCAAGGTTTTTAAGGTGGAAAAGGGACTCGAGGCATTCTCCCTTGACGAGGAGTAACCCTAGAGGCGTCCCCAAGGCGGAAATATATATACACCAAAATATGTATATAAACACTACACAAATATATATATATATATATACACACACACACACATGCAATATATATCATACTAAATTACTAAAAGAATCTACACACTTTTCTCAGTCACGAAATATAGAAATAGTAACAATGAAAAAAATATATCAATCTACTAATTAACTATATATACATGTATGTATGTATGTATGTATTAATATTGCTCACGACACGTAAAGAAAAAATATTAATATGTCAACAAAGTGGGACCTTCAGAGACTAAGTATAAAAGTGCATATAAATATATGTGATACTCTGGTGAACTGGACAAGAATTGAAGAGGAGAATGGGAAAGCTAGAACTCACAAAGGACAACAGCCGAGTAGCATATAGGGCTTAGGAGCACCAGAGAAAACTCGCAAAAGTTAGAACTCGAGAAAGTTGCAGTCATATTTTTAAATCATTTAGCCTCTGTAGAGAGGCGTACACTTCTCCACCCCCTCACTGCCTCGGTCACCGCCTCAGACCACGGACGCGTAAGTCTCATCCGAGGCTTGAGAGGCCCTGCCTCAGGTGCAATTTTGGGCCGCCTCGCCTCGAGGCGTAAGCCTTATTTGCTTGTTAGAACCATGCTTTATAGTCTTTGTGATTTTAATAAAGCGTCCTTAAATGTTGAATCCAGGTTCATCTACATGCAAAGAACACACACAAACACACACTCGTTTGCTTTCTTTTCTAAAGTCTAAACGCATGCTAGATATAGATGCACTACAGTACCGTGAGGCTGGTGTATTATGCTTATCCTATTTCCACTCAAAAAGAGAAACTGAAAAGCCAATGTACCACATATATGTATGATGGCAGTTTGACTAACATGGGAAAAAAGAGAACAATCAATCAAATGGTGTTTAGTGATCTAGATAGGTTACATTGTTTACATAGGTGGTGGGTACATTAAGAAAGAAAATCTCTACATAATGCGCTAAAATTAATTGAAAAAGAAATTCAATACCATGTAGATTAAATTCAATGGAAAATCACGTTTTCGTCCATCAACTATAACTCTTCTGGCCTTGAACTAAGAATGTGGAATATGTACATCCAAAATGGAATATGAATGGATGATCTTTGTCTTTTTTTTTTTTTTTTGTCAAATCTGGGAAATTGAGACAATGAAGGGGATTGTTTAATACATGGGAAGCTTGACTGATGGGTTTGAATGTTACTCCAATCTTTTTCTTGCAGGCTTGCAGTTATTTAGTGTTTATTTGTGTGGGAGTGCTAGGCCTGCATTCTAATTATCTATATAGTGGGATGGTATGCTGCGTGTTATGTGATGTTATCTTTATACCATTACACTTGTATACTATAGAAAATGTTTGTAACAATTTTGCTTTGTTATAGCTCACTTGAGTCCCTAAAGCTCTTTTACCATATATATTTATGCTATGAAAAACCCAATCTTATGTGGATTTGCTTGCATATCATCTGTAGCGAAGAGAAATATATCATGGTAAGTAGGATATTTAGGCTTTAGAGTAACTCTTTACGAGGAATTATAAAGTATTTGCAACCATAAGAATATCTTCTGCTGTAAGCATCAAGCACAGAGGACAGTCTATAAGCCACTGAGAGTTTTTCTCTAGTATTAGTAATGATCTTTTTGTGTTTGTGTGTGCATGATGTGTATATATATTTATATATATGTTTGACAGAAGAAAGGGAGGGATGTAAGCTATATTAATGAAGAAAGCAGAAGGAAGTACTTGATGGGTGAAAGAAATGAAAACATGAATAAAAAATGGGCAGTTCTCTTAGCTAAATACTATGTACACCACAAATACTTTTCTTTGAGCTGCAAACTTAGTAGCTACAGGTTTTTTTTCGTGCTCCATGTCTATGATGCTTATTAACATGTTCCCTGAACAAAATTTAGCTTCATTTGACCTTAAAATACATTTTTTTTAGATTTGTAAACTTCCTTGAACCAGTATGTGGAATGCTAGAGTTCTTGGGCTAAACATAAGTAATTCTGTCAAGTGTCAACGAGATGTCGAGGCACAAGCTATCGTAAAAATTTGGTTTCCTGTGTAACCATGTATACCTGATTTTGTTACAGAATCCTCCAATTTGTGGCCAACTGGCTATTCACATGTGTTTCATTGTCTAATATCTTCAGTTCATATATTTGTCGACAATCATCTCAGTTAATAAGAGTGCTGTCTGTGTGTGTGTCTGCTGAGTACTCTTGCACATACTTCTTTTGTTGCTCTGCTTCTTTTGTGGGAGAGTGATTTGAAGCAAAAAGTAAATCTTTAACACCTTACTTGTTCATGCAGCTAGGGAGAAGGCAATGGTTGTTAATTTGGAATATATAAAGGCCATAGTCACGGCAGAAGAAGTACTTTTGCTTGATCCTTTACGTCAGGAGGTTCTTCCATTTGTGGATCAATTGAGGCATCAACTTTCTCGTAAAAACCATTTCAATACTTCTGGTACCCAAGGCAGCCATCAACTTGCATTACGTGATACGGAATCAAACTTACCTGCTTCTGGAAGATGGCTACCTGTAACTGAAACTGCCGACGGTTTGCAAGCTGAGCTTCCATTTGAATTTCAAGTTTTGGAGATTGCATTGGAGGTAGTGTGTACTTATTTGGACTCGAGTGTGGCAGATCTTGAGAGGGATGCTTATCCTGTTCTAGATGAACTGGCTAAGAATGTCAGCACCAAGAATCTTGAGCAAGTTCGTAGTTTGAAAAGCAACCTTACTCGTTTGCTTGCACGGGTACAAAAGGTATTTTCTATTAATGCTCCTCTTCTTTTTTGCTTAATTTGGGTTCTGAAATTTTGTTGTCGTTCCATCTATTTTCTAATTAAGGGTGCACCATCTGTGTATATCCTGACCTGGCTGCTGGGTTTTAGAAAAGATTGATCCAGCCTGGTCCTGATTACCTGAGTTTCCGACCTGATGGTCACGAGTAATGACTAAATGGAATATTTTGCTACATGCATTTTGTTGTGAGATAAGTAGCGACATGATATCTGTTTGTTTATTTCATTTTGTTAAGTAAAAAAAGAACAAAATCTATAGATTAATTCTAAAACAACAGCACAATTATGCAATAACTTTCGGATAGCTAAATTAACCATGCAATGATAAAAAAGCATGGCCTATAAATTGAATCGAAGACATAACTGCACCGATACAATGAGAAATCTATAAATTATGTGTTTGGATCTTTTTTGTTGCTTGATTATATTAGATGGAAACTGCCCTTACATCATAGCCTGCGTATCCCATGAATAGTAGTATCAATGGTGTTAGAGATATACAACATTTATTATTTTTGTTCTATATTTCATTTTGAATTACTTTATGCAAAGCCTATAGCCCAGTTATGTACTTTAGATGCTCCAATTTTGCTGTTTAAAATACACAGATTTGAAAACCCCTTTTTGCATGGGTATCGGAACTGCTACTCTGGATACACAAGTAACACAACTGTAGGCCCCCACCAGATGCTGCTGCTGCCTAGATAGTCCTTCCTGCATTGTGTGCTTTCCCTCTTCGGTCACTGTCAGCGATGCTGTCAACAGATGTTTTTGCTCTTTCTCTGGCATTATCATCTGCCAGATCATCACATAGTGCACCATTAAATCCCTTAAATTCTTGTGATTCATTTGCATAACCCATTGGTGTGCTAAAGGCACTTCACAACCTTTTGCTTCAGTTTATCTTTCGTGAGAGTTGTGTGTCTTGTCCTTTCTGATCTCTGCCCTCTACTGGTTCATCAACCCACACAATTTTTTCCTGCTCATCATTTCTGATGTACTCAATAGGTATCGACCTGTGTCTTTTCTGAAGCACCTTCGATTTGCACGTCAGAGTGAAACCCCATGGAGGTTTTTTTATTCGCAGCTTTGTATTGATACAATCCATGTTTGGAGTTGTTGCTGGTCTAACGTAGGAATGTAGAACTCTTGCTTCGCGGCTGCTGTGCTGCCCCTTATTTGTCTGATCTAGTATTCTAGTCTGCTGTGTTTAGTAGTTAATTCCTGTTCTATCACAGCAGTGGTTCTGTTGTGGTCTGGTTCATTAATTAACGGTGCTTTGATTTAAAATCTAATCTCAATCTGGTAGTGCTAATATGGCAGAATTTTGGTTGAGTGAATTGAGTATATTCTTTTCAATGAGTAATTGCCTTGTGTTTATGACCCAATGTATCATTTGCAAAGCAAACTCTTGGGATTCTATTTTTATATCTTTTCATGGAACTTTTTGTGGCTTTATCATAGTATTTGGCATTTGATTTTGTTTCTATGGAGTAATCATGGTTTTGGATGGGAAAATAAAGAAAATTGTTGGTGCCACCTGGTTCATATGTCAAGGCAGATACAGTTGACCATTGAGTTAAATGACAAAAATTGGAACCAAAAGTCACCATCTCACGAGGTGATCTCAGCTGAGTTACTTGGGGCTTCTTTATTCCACAATGAGAGTGTTGGTTGTGGATGATGACTTGCTGTATACACTATTTGGGGCTAGGAATCCCATCTACGCCATAGTATCAATGATAAACCCCCATGGGATCATTTTGGTTGCCTCCCTCTGGTTCTACTTACTCTTGTGAGGCATATTGTAGGTGCTCCGAGGGTAATCGGACCTTGGGTGGGTGTTACATCTATACTATCTTATTAAGCAAATTTAGTAAAAGTCTTAAAGTCTTAAAACACTAAATGACCAAAATACCCTTTATATTCACTTTTTCACTTTTTTACCCCCCTCCTCACATACACTCACCCTCTTACAACCGATTTTTTTAAAAATTATAATTTTAAATTTACACTTTATACCCCTATAATTAATTAATTAATTAATTTACTTTACGTCCTTTACTTTTAAATGTTTCATTTTAACCTTTATTAAATTAACATACATAATCGTATATCAATTAAAACATGTTTAAAAGATACAGTTTATTTTTAACAAGTTACACCATTATAATCGTTTCGTTAATACCTTCGAAATTAGTCCAATATTGAATAGTTTTTGACTTAATTATATTATTTTATATTATATATACTGTGAAAAAATATTTTTAATATTTACGATTTATACTTTTATAGTTATTTATTTATATATATATATACTATAGATTTTGGGGTTAGGCTGTCTAAATTGCACTGTATAATATGTTTTGAATTAATATGTTCTTGGGTTTTTTTGAAATATATATATACATGTATTAATTCAACCTTAATCTGAGTTTCTGGACAAGAAAGAGGGYAAGCAGTTGAAATTTCATTCTAAAACCCATCTTTTTTTGTTTTTTCATGGCTTATGATCTGCCAAATTTGTAGTTTTTTTTATTGGTTTTGAGTGTTTACCTTAAAACTCAAGTTTCTTGGTTCTTTGTTCTTGGTGTAAATCGAATACATTTGTGGAGTCGTTTAAATATGTTGGATTTTGAATATATTGGATTTTAAACTGTCATACAATTTTTTTCATCGATAGTCTGTAATTGGAACCATAACTCTTATTTATTCAAATTGTATTAATATGCAAAGACTAAGTGTAACCTATATCATCGTTAAATCTTATCTTATAAAACCAGTGAAACTTCAAAATCGTTAAAATTCATGGCTCTCGCCGCATTGCATGGGTACACAACTAGTACTTAAAAGATAGCACATTAGTTTGGCAAGTGTTTTTCTTTGAGTTCAGATCTACACTTAAAACAATGCTGCAATTTTTTGACTTGTCAGTGGTTTCTGTTCATGTCATGATTTTATCTGTCATATGCTATTAGGAGACTTGGGTTACTAACAACCACTCTATCTATTATGTTGTAATTTGTTAATTTGTTAAATGTCTCACATGGTCACATTTGCTTAGAACTGTAAAACAAAATCTGTTTGAAAGCAGTATGAGTTTCGTATGAAGAAGTAGAAACAACTCAAACAAGAGAGTTGGAAAGGTTAACCTAAAAGAGAAAAAGTAGAGGACCTTTGGTTTGTATATCTTCAACCAGTAAATTTCCACATACCAAGAAGCACCCTTGGCTAAGATGTCTATCATCATGGTAGGAACACAGCCCTGTTCTCTTGTGTCAGGAGGCGTTATGGTCTGATTGTCAAAGTACCAGCCATCAACTTTACGTTACTGTTAGGAAGAATTCACTAACTTGTAATCCGCAGCACCAAATGTTGTTATACACTGCTTCCTTGAGATCCTAGCATTCTCCGTCTTCACGAACTAGGAACATAGTCGACTATCAACACGACAACCTCATTACAAATAAATAGTAGATCATATGACACATTTCTTTTTAAAGTGATTTGAGATTTTTCATGCCTGATCAGAGAATAGCTAGGCCGCTATGAGAATCAGTCACATATTATTGTTTCTAGAAAAGTCGGTAATAGACTTTCATAATTTGAACCATCTGATATCATATTACCGTAAAAGTAATAGCTGTTTTTATATGTTTGTTTGATCAGATTTACAATGAAGATAAAGTTATCTATCTGGTTTCAGGTAAGAGATGAACTTGAACATCTTCTAGATGACGACGAAGATATGACGCAGTTGTATCTAACAAGGAAATGGTTACAGAATCAACAAAGTGAGACTTTGTTGGGAGGTGTAGGTTCTAATAGCCACACCAATAGTGCACACCATCTACGCCGACTTAGTTCTGTCAAGAGTGTAAGTATGCTGACAAGCATAAATATGAGTGACAATGATGTTGAGGATCTGGAGATGTTGCTCGAGGCTTATTTCATGCAACTTGATGGAACTCGTAACAAAATCTTATCGGTGAGTAAAAATAACAAATATTTTAAAAATAAGTTTTGGCCACTTTATTAATGAATGTATATATTTGACCACAATATATCATGCTCCAATCACTTGTTATCTGCCATTTTCAGCCAAAAAGTAAGTGAATTTTCCGGTTGGTGCTTAATAAAATGAATGTTTTTGGCATAAAGCAAGACAACTGAGCAATTGTGTTTATATATAACGACCATTTACCTTTGGTACAAGTTGGGGGTCTTCATGGAAACAGACATTCTACCCTTTCTTCCCAGACCCTGCTTCTGAGCGTATATACTGGGTCTGTTTGGCTTTTTATAACAAAGAGAAGACATTAATACTTTTGTTGTTAAAAAATTGGTGTAGGTTCGTGAGTACATTGACGACACAGAGGACTATGTGAACATTCAATTGGACAACCAACGTAACGAGCTTATTCAACTGCAGTTGACGTTAACTATAGCGTCATTTGCTGTAGCCTTCGAGACCCTGGTGGCAGGATGGTTTGGCATGAACATCCCTTGTCGTCTATATGACATCGAGGGGATATTCCAGCAGTTTGTTGCAGGGATTACGGCCGTTTCTTTCTTGCTCTTTCTTCTCGTTCTTGGATACGCTCGATGGAAGAAGCTGCTTGGTTCATAATAACACTAACCCCCTCAATTCAACTTTTGCATCCTGCTTTATTGCATACCATCTATCATATCTATCATGCTGTTCCATGATAACGCTTGTTCCAACTACATCCTAAATCCAAATCTTCTTTTTTTTGGAGTATATATGCCAAATATTTATGTATATATTTTATTTTTGATGAGACTTTGACCTGCATTGACCTTTGGGTTACATTGACATAATCTTTTTGCTCTCATGACTTGTACTATAGACTTTTCAATGTATTCTATGTACTTTTAATTGATTAAACCAGAACTTTACCTTTGTTGATGTAGAGAGTGTGTATTTACTTTTGAAAGTGGACCCTTATTTTGATGGTTGAGAATCTTATCTGGTTTGGTAAGCAAGGGTGTGTGAAACCCGACCTAACCAAATTAACTCGATCGCACCCAAACCGAAAATGCCACATTTTCTTGATATTCGAAAATAAAGAAGATATCCGAGGAATAAACAGGAATGTAGAACTGGTCTGAATATCCAATAAGATAGTAACCTAAAATTCTAGATTAGTTTGCATTAACATATACAGATGTACTGAAGTAGTGAACAGTTGCATGATGCATTGAAAATTTTAAATGATTGGATTTAGAATCATGAATTCATTATTGATCATGGTATGGGATTATAGAATGCATGCAATAAACAGTGATTTCATTTGTATGCATGTCGTGGTCTCTTCTCATTCATCATGCCACATGTTTAGCTATCTTCATGGCTCTACCCTCTATGTAATTATGCATACAGTTATCTCATTTTTATATTTTAGATGTGGTGTACTCTTGTGCCCCATATGCATGCCATCGTCCCAACAAGCCAACATTCCCAACTCTCCACTCTTAACTCCCATTCTGACATCCATTCATGTGTGTATATATATATATATATATATATATTTTAGATTTTAGTCTTCTATATTTGACTTCATACCCTTGCAGGGATCTGATTTCTTTATGTTTTGTATGTGGTGCTGCAATGCAGGTCATCGTCCCAACCCCTAACTGTAGGGGTGTTTATGGGTTGGATTGATCGGGTTGAAGATATTTAAATAACCCAACGTTTACGGTTTGAAAATCTTGAAAAATCTTAACCTAATCCAACCCAACCCAAACCAAACCAAACCGTACGGATTGATCAGGTTGATACTTTGGTACATTAAAATATTCATCTAACCTTGAATATGTATTTTCTATGCTCATAGTTTCTTTTTCCTCATCAATGATTTGTTACAACTTATCCATGCTTCTTATTTATATCACATTCAATTAACTTTCTCAATTTACATATATATGTTCACAATTACTGAACATACAGAGATGGAGAATAAATTGAAAATATGTATATATATGAAAAGCGTACGTGGTAATGTAATTGAAACTCAACAATCATATTAAATCAAAGAAATAAAAAGATATCGAGTTCATCGGGTTGAGTTGAGTTCAAATAATAGTAACTCAATATCAACTCAATACCTACGATTTGAAAATTTTACAACTCGATTAGATATCAGATTGCTTCGGGTTGAGTTATTTCGTATTGGGTTGGTCGGGTTTTTGAGCATCCCTACTCAGCTCCATGATGTGATCAGTTTTTTCCCAACCCGATTTACCTGCCTAAACCCGCCCAACCTGATTTCCCCCAAACTTGATCATAAACTATCCCCATTTTATATACCCATAGGTAAGTATGATTGGTAATTCTTAGAGCATCCACAATTGAAGTTTTTGTTGAGATTCATGTTGGGTTTTTTAGAACGTGCAATGTGGGACAGAAGTTTTTGTCCAGTTACAAATCTAATAAGAACTCAGGTGCTTGAACAAGAAGCCGGATTATGTCTACATTCCTTTTTATTATTATTATTATTATTATTATTATTATTATTATTATTATTATTATTATTATTATTATTATTATTATTATTATTATTATTATTGTTTTTTTCGT
>NC_037529.1:58459997-58463363 GCF_001531365.2 Cynara cardunculus var. scolymus | reverse complement strand
ACAACTAGTATATATATATATAGAGAGAGAGAGATGTCATCACATGACTCGTTTCTCACATATCTCCTTTAAAAAATGAAAAAGAACATTGTGAATCAAAAAAACTCTTATATGCACCCAAAATTTTAATATCCCGTACATTCTCCAAAACCAATGAATTTCCCTTTTTTTCTTAGATTCCACAATGTATTTGAACTTTTTCACATGTTGTCTGGTTTTTTATTTTTAATCCTCGTATTTGATATTAACAAATTAAAATTAATATAGAAAAGTGAAAACCAGTAAACTATGTTTGATTTTTTAACAATTATAATATATATATATATATATATATATATATATATATAATTGTATAATATGTAAATAAAGTAGCATTTTATAAATTAAAGAAATGGATGGTGAGATTTTTGTAAGAACCTCCATCTAGAGTTTTATTAAGGTTCCCAATATGTTGATGTGGCAAGAAAAAATGTAAAAAAAGTGAGGTTCTTGAAGGTTACACCACTGTGAATGCTCTTATTGCTAAACATTTATCTAGCAAGCATTTAATAAACGATCTTTAAAATAAAAATACCGATAGCATCATAGTATTTTATATTTCTTTATCAACATATATTACACTTTTTTGTTCTTTTGTTTAATTGTTGAATGACAGTCTAAAAAACAATACAATCAAGCCGATTCAATCCAATTATATATATATATATATATAGGTGGGGGAATGTATGGAGCCTGTTTGGCTAGACTGGACAGTTTTGGATCGGATTTACGGTTTGTTCTGAGATATTTAAGTTTGAATGGTCTTTTTTGAACTGGAATCCAATATTATCTTAAAGTGGCTTTGGTGGGTTATTATGTTCTTCCTTGGAAGAGTGTCTTCATTGCAATGATATCCATATAAACAAGCATGGGTGCACCAACGATGAAGAAACGTTTTTAAACGTTCAAAAATGTCGAAAAAGAACCAAACCAGACAAAAGGTTGATGTTTTGCGATGAAATTCTTCCTAAAGTTTCGTGAACTTCTGCAATCCACAATTTATATTCAATGTACATGATTTTTTTTCTTTTGTTAAAATCGATTATTATAATTTATGTTGGTCTCTTATTATGATTTATGCTTATAAATTCTTTGGATTTATATGGATCTTCATTTACGAGTGGTGTTTTGAAGTCAAATGTATAGATAAATGGTTAAAATGTGTGTGTATATACATACATACGTATATGTATCTGTAACATCTCACTCCAGAAATCCCTAAATTACCAATTTTATAAAATCTCTAATAAAATATAATTTATTGATTGTTAGGACCCAAAAAAATTGATCCTAATTATTCTAAAAGTTTTATCAAAGCAATCGGGGTCAATGATGGAAAATCTGAAGATGCTGCTGAAATGACTAAGTATGGAGGAAGACCAGAGCCCCTATGGACGGACCAGAGGCAGGCGATGGACCAGGCGATGGACCAGAGTCTGCTGAAATGACTAAGTCTGGAAGAAGACCAGAGCCCCTATGGACCTGAGGCAGGCGATGGACCAAAGGCTGCTGAAATGACTAAGTCTGGAAGAAGACCAGAGCCCCTATGGACCYGAGGCAGGCAATGGACCAGAGGCAATGAATTTGTCCAGAGGCGATGAAAATGGATCAGAGACGATGAAAATGGACCAGAGGCGATGAATTGGTCTAGAGGCGATGAAAATGGACTAGAGGCGATGAATTGGTCCAGAGGCGATGAAAATGGACCAGAGGCGATGAATTGGTCCAGAGGCGATGAAAATGGACCAGAGGCGATGAATTGGTCCAGAGGCGATAAAAATGGACCAGAGGCGATGAATTGGTCCAGAGACGATGAAAATGGACCAACCCTTTGAAACACACAGATTTGGGCATAACATTAATTAACCTCAAAATATGGGATATTAATTTCTAGAAAAACTTCGAAATATCCGTTCTATTTTAGTGATAAAACCACCCGAAACATAATTCCAAACCGGATATAACGGAGTTTTTACTTACAACCCGAATTAAGTAGCAAAAGAATACGGGACAAGACTATATATAAGCTACACATACTACAACTATGAGATACGGTAATAAGCTACTATTTACCCAAAAGCAAGATCGTAATCTTCAAGTTCCCCGATAAATCTTCAAGTCAAATAACGAGTTCTTTCTTTTTATCCGTCTTCTTTCCTGAGAGAGGTTGCCACATAAATGGTAAGCCAACGCTTAGTGAGTTAAATAGTTAARTATTACATATCAATATCRCACATGTTTRTAAACATACATAATMAACTCTTATCAATAAAAGAGTTCAAGACATCATHCAGATGCAMACCGAGACTTACAAGAAACCGAGTGAACAATTACGTACCAGATGCTAAGATCATAGGATTCCATATTCAAATCACCATAGTATACCATACCATTGATGCTAAATACATCAAGGAGACAGGATCAACAACCAAATATATTTAGCAACGTTAGAATACCAATAAATATTAAGAACCAAGAGATCGAATCGGTATACATAACGAGGACAGTGCATCACCCCGTCCTTCACCTCCCGGGCTCATGCCAAAGTCCGAGTCAGAATCATACATTACGGAAAACCTCGCACTGCCCGCCTTCTTCTACCAGGTATGTGCTAAGGTTCCTTACTTATTGCTCTTCCTCCTTTCTGAGCAATGAGTATTCACAACCGCAGAAAGTCTCATCCGTCCAACCCGGGATCTTGACTTCGCCATAAACTTTCGGCGTGCCACACGAAGTAGTACTCGTACTATGGCGTACAATTCAAGGAACAGAACAACGAGTCCGGATCCGGAAAGCAAACCGATGTACCGAGATAGTAATATGGAATTAACTCAAGAGATGAAATCAAGGACAAATCAAGATCGTGTGACTCCATTCAAGACCAAAAACATTCATATGAAAATATATATGTTCAAATCAATATGTAACAATTAACTATATAACTCACCGGGCAACCGTATAATACCGAAAAGCTCCGAATTGAGCTCACAAAGCAAGTCCAATCTACCACACTTAGATTGCTTTCAAAGTATCAAAATATGTCTTAATTACCCCTGGAGTAAATGTACAAAATCTCATAAGCAATCAATATAAGAAACTCATGATATATACATATCCTATTTGAACATTTTACTTAGATTTCTATGTACAGCTGCTGCATGCAGAACTGTTTTGCCCATTTTAAGCTCGAATTCATGCCTTGATCATAAAATAAGAAATAAACTAGACTCAATTATCTAACTAAGGAAATTGTCCTCACTTCATTTGGATTTGTCTATGATTTTATACAGTTTTTCAAAGTCTGCACACTTTCAATGCATTCTTAAG
>NC_037529.1:58444920-58459784 GCF_001531365.2 Cynara cardunculus var. scolymus | reverse complement strand
CTTTATTTTATCATTTATATTATCTCTCAAATCTTTGACTTAATCAAGTCAAAGTTCATATGATGAACTTGTATAAATCTTGATAATCTCTTGAATCTAATGACCATTTCATGCCATAAACACTAAAATGCACTCATTTTATACACTTAAGATCAAACCCATATGAAACCCTAACTCTAACTCAACATGAAATCCATATAACAAGAATGTCAACAAAAAACAAGTGCAAAAATAGATTATATCTTACTTGATGATCAAATCCTTCAAAGATCTTGTAGTTTCTCTTTGATTTGAGTTGAATCAAGCCTATGTGTGTGCAAATCACACCTCTAGTGTGTGTGTGAGTTCTGGACTTAAATGACAAGAAAAATGGGCCAAAAATTCAATTTATAATGCTAAAACTCGAGTTGGGCCGGGTTGGCCCGGCTAGGTACTCATTTTGACCATCAACACTTAAATTATTCATAACTTTTCGCTCGGACCTCCGTTTTCTATGATGTTTTCGCCTACACGTTCATAAAGAGATAATCTATAACATCCAAGAAAAATATTCCATAAAAGATCTCCCAAAAAATCCGTTTTACGTATCCATTTGACGTGATATTTTCCAAATCCTCTAATACACTCTTAAGAAATATAATTCTAAAACTTCAGACCCAAACTCCCACTAAATCATAAGTTCTCTTTAACCCAATAATTAAATATACTAAGCAAATAATTGGGCATATTAGAAATTGGATGTTACACTATATTTTTAATAAATAAGTAACTTGGGTGACACATTTCATCTTCTGGTGAGTCAGTTTTCTTGTTTTTCCGCCTAAACACGTATCTAGACACAATTTACATTAATTGTTCAATTAGACTCATTTGAACGTATCTACACACAATTTACATTAACAATTCAATTATACTCATTTGATTTACATATGTCCTTTTATTCAATCAATCCCAGTAATTTAGGATGCAATTGGTTTTATTCTTGGGTTAATTAATTCGTGTGATAACTAATTCCCGAAAAAAAATGGTGTTTACTTCTAATTTAAATTCAATTTATTGATATAGTTTCATTTCTAAATTCAATTTTATTTTAGGATTAACTTCATTTTATTCTAAATTCAATTTATTGAAAAGTTTTACTTTAGAGTTATTTCAAGAGTACAAGTCTAAAGAGCCATTCTTCAGAGTTAGCTCACCCGAACTCTGAAGTTTGCTTTTTCAGACATAGCTCACCCAAACTCTGAAGTCTTCCTTTTCAAATTTAGAAGTTTAAACTCTGAAGTTTTTTTTCCAGACTTATAAGTGTAAACTCTGAAATCTTCTACAATCTAAAGAGTACAAGTCTGAAAAGTCATTATTCAGAGTTATCTCACCTGAATTCAGAAGTCTTCTTTTTTCAGACTTAGCTCACTGGAACTCTGAAGTCTTTTTTTCAGACTTAGAAGTATGAACTCTAATTTAATGGGATTGATTTTATACTTCAGAGTTATTTCAAAAGTACAAGTCTGAAGAGTCATTCTTCAGAGTTTTATTTCAGTTATTTCCGGAGTACAAGTCTGAAGAGTCATTCTTCAGAGTTAGCTCACCCAAACTCTGTAGACTTCTTTTCCAGATGGAGCGCCATGCATAGTCTCTACATAGTGCATGCAGAGCTTCTGGCTTGCCTATACAGAGCTCTGAAGTCTGAAAAGTTTTACTTCAGAGTAATTTCAAGATTACAAGTCTTGTAATAAACTTATCTAGACTTTAAAGATAAGTCTTTAAGACCTAGACTTAGTCTTGTAAGCCAGATCCCCTTTGCTTCTTGTTGTTTATTTAAACCTTGAAAAAATATATTTCAACCCATCATAAAGGAATAGAGGGTCTCTGGATGATCTTCATGTTTAACCAGAGGGTTTCTGGTTGTAATTGGAATTTAAATTCCTTAAGTATTTAACATTTTTTTGATCCAAAGGTTCTGAATAGACGAACTAGAGGCTCTGGTTGACAAGAGGGGTTCTGTTTGATCATAGGGCCTTTGGTTGACCTTGCTTTTGGTTGGTGAGTCCACAAGGGCTCTAGTCCTTAAGGACCAGATGAGCTCTGGTTGGTCTTGATTTGTATGATGAAACTTTACCATGGGGTATTTTTCAAAGATATTGGGTATTTGAATAACTCTGAACTCAAAGTATTCAGACTTCGTCTTTAGATTTGACACATGCGCTCTTCTAAGTTTAAATTCAATTTACTGATATAGTTTCATTTCTAAATTCAATTTTATTCTAGGGTTAACTTCATTTTAACTAATTATTGATATAGTTTCATTTCTAAATTCAAGTATGAAGAGTCATTCTTTAGAGTTATTTCAATAGTACAAGTCTGAAGTCATTCTTCAGAGTTTTACTTCAGAGTTATTTCAAGAGTACAAGTATGAAGTCATTCTACAGAGTTATACTTTAGAGTTATTTCAAGAGTACAAGTCTGAAGAGTCATTTTAAAGAGTTAGATCACCCGAACTCTGAAGTCTGCCTTTTCAGACTTAGCTTACCCAAACTCTGTAGTCTAAATTCTGAAGTCTTCTTTTTTAGACTTAGAAGTCTGAACTCTGAAGTCTTTTATTTAGACTTAGAAAAAGAAGTCTGAAGTCTTCTTTTTCAGACTTAGAAGTCTGAACTCTGAAGTCTTCTACAAGTACGAAGAGTCATTCTTTAGAGTTACCTCACCCGAATTTTGTAGTCTTCTTTTTTAGACTTAACTCATTCGAACTCTGAAGTCTGGACTCTGAAGTCTTTTTTTTAAGACTTAAAAGTCTGAACTCTGATTTAGTGGGATTGATTTTATACTTCAAAGTAATTTCAAGAGTACAAGTCTGAAGAGTCATTCTTTAGAGTGTTATTTCAGAGTTATTTACAGAGTACAATTCTGAAGAGTCATTCTTCAGAGTTAGTTCATCCAAACTTTGAGGTCTTTTTTTTCATACGAAGCACCATGTAGAGCCTTTGCATAGTGCATGCAGAGCTTCTAGCTTCCTATACAGAGCTATGAAGTCTGATGAGTTTTTCTTCAGAGTTATTTCAATAGTACAAATATGGAGTCATTCTTCAAAGTTATTTCAAGATAACAAGTCTGAAGAATCATTCTAAATTTACAATCTAAGTTTAAATTCAATTTACTAATATAGTTTCATTTCTAAATTAATTTTATTGTAGGGTTAACTTCATTTTAACTAATTATTGATAGTTTCATTTCTAAATTCAAGTCTGAAAAGTCATTTTTCAGAGTTATTTCAAGAGTACAAGTCTGAAGTAACATCGTACTTTCGATGATTATTTATATCTGTAAAATAAGTTCCTGACATGATTTAATTTTTTCAAATTACCCCGTGTAATACACGGGATCGAACCTAGTGTGTGTGTGTACATATATATAGGAGCAATCAAATGCAAACGACCTATATTTGTATAAAAACCGTGCAAGCCATCCCCATCCATCAATTTTATTGTTTAATCTTATGAAATTGTTTCATATAACACTTTTTTGATGAAGTTGTTTCATATTTGGTTATGAAATTGTTTCATATAATACTTATGAAATTTTAATGAAATTGTTTCATGTATTTCTCTAAAATTAATATAATGAAGATGATAATATCCATGATTAACCCCTCAATAATAAATATGATTAATCAACCTCTAATAATTACAAAAAAAGAAGAACAAAATAAAAAATTATGATTAGTTAAATGAGATTTGTACGATTTGTACAAATAATGTGGTTTGCAAAGTAAACCTCACACACACACACATAAATACATATATATACATATATATATATATATATATATATAGTGTTTGTTATCGTACAAACAATTATGGATAAAGACATTGGAAAACAACACAACATTGAGAAGGTTAAAAAAAAATATGGTGATAGTCGGAGTTCAAGATCGGGAAGTGAAACAAATAATCAAAGCGAGTGTCTTGGTAATTATGAACACAAATTGACATATATACAACCATATGAACACAAATTGACATATACGAACACTTGTGGCAATAATGAACACAGATTGAACATATATGTACATTTGCGGCAATTATGAACATAAATTGAACATATATGTGAACACCTGTGGCAATTATGAACACAAATTGAACATATATGAACATTTGTGACGATCACAATTAAACATATACGATTTCTACTATTTCTGACCGATGTCATTGAATGCACATTATTTTTTACATAAATACCCAATATGTTCATATATATATATATATATATATATATATATATAAAGAGAGAGAGAGAGAGAGAGCTTGGTTCAAATGTTAATCCAAATTATTGTGTTAACTTTATAAACCTTTTAGATCAATCACAATCCATCTTAGTATTAGGTTCTTCACTATCTAAAAATTTAATGTTAAGGGTATATGGGTAAAAAAAAAATTGTAATTCCTATTAATTGGGAGTTACAAGATCCATAAAATCCCATGATCTTAATATCGGTTTTGTATTTTTTTCATTATTTAATATTGAACTTCCACTTTTAATATTTATAAATTTGTGATTGGTGGAGGAGATCTGCTAGTAAAGTTTTTGTTATCGTTCAAACAATTATGGATAAAGACATTGGAAAACAACACAACATTGAGAAGGTTAAAAAAGTTAATGGTGATAGTCGGAGTTCAAGATCGGGAAGTGAAACAAATAATCAAAGCAAGTGTCTTGGTAATTATGAATACAAATTGACATATATACAACCATATGAACACAAATTGACATATACGAACACTTGTGGCAATTATGAACACAAATTGAACATATATGTACACTTGCGGCAATTATGAACATAAATTGAACATATATGTGAACGCTTGTGGCAATTANTTGAACATATATGTACACTTGCGGCAATTATGAACATAAATTGAACATATATGTGAACGCTTGTGGCAATTATGAACACAAATTGAACATATATGAACATTTGTGGCGATCACAATTGAACATATACGATTTCAACTATTTCTGACCGATGTCATTGAATGCACATTATCTTTTACATAAATACCCAATTATGTTCATATATGTTTATGAGATTACACATTTAATAAATTAAATTTATAATATGATTAATCTCAACCCTTTATTTTAAAAATCAATGGTCATGATTAGAAAGTTAACACAATAATTAAGGTTAACAAATGAACCTGTCCATATATATATATATAGAGAGAGAGAGAGAGAGAGAGAGAGAAAGGGGTAGGTTGGGTTCATGTAAAATCACCTTTTTTTTGTGAGACATGTGATACAACCTCCTAGACATTAGATCTCATTTATCATATAAATCTTCATTTTTATCCATATAAATAGTTTCATATGATCCTACCACCCCACTACTATCTCCAATTATCAACAACTCCCACCCTACACCTCCACCACCTAAGAACCATCACCCCTACCCTTACACCCAACAACCCAATCAAAGTCATCCTACTCCCACCACCAATAAGCACCACCATGTGCCACACAACAACAACCAACCCACCCCTACCTTCCACCCAACCATCACCTCAATCCTACCTCCCCAATGACCAGTGTAACATCCAATTTCTAATATGTCCAAATTATTTGCTAAGTATATTTAATTATTAGGTTAAAGAGAATATTATGTGAGAAGTTGTGTTACATGTTATGTCAAAGTGGAAAATTTTACTTAGTGTTTTAGTAATGTCCTTATAAGAGAACCTATGATTTAGTGGGAGTTTGGGTTTGAAATTTTAGAATTATACTTCTTAGGAGTATATTAGAGGATTTGGAAAAAAATTCATGTCAAATAGATACGTAAAAATGATTTTCTTGGGAGATATTTTCTGGAATATTTTATTGGATGTTATAGATTATCTCTTTATGATCGTGTAGGCGAAAATCTCATAGAAAAGGAAGGTCCGAGCGAAAAGTTATGAATATTTTAAGTGTTGATAGTCAAAATGGGTATCTAGCCGGATCAACCCGACCCAACTCGGGTTTTAGCATAAGAAATTGGATTTTTGACCCATTTTTCATGTCATTTGAGTCCAGAACACACACACACACACATTAGAGGTGCGATTTTCACACACATAGGCTCGATTCAACTCAAATCAAAGAGGCATTACAAGATCTTTGAAGGATTTGATCATCAAGTAAGGTATAATCCATTTTTGCACTTGTTCTTGGTTGACATCCTTGTTATATGGATTGCATGTTGAGAAAGAGTTAGGGTTTCATATGGGTTTGATCTTAAGTGTATAAAATGAGTGCATTTTAGTATTTATGGCATGAAATGATCATTAGATTCAAAAGATTATCAAGATTTATGCAAGTTCATCATATGAACTTTGACTTGATCAAGTCAATGATTTGGGAGAGAATATAAATGATAAAATAAAGGTTGGATTTTGATTGTTTATGTCAAATATGTTATATTAAGTTGAAATTCAGAAGTTAGAATAATTTGGAATCGAAATGGTTCGAAAAAAATGTATGAAAATGAGAATTTTGACTTAAGAATGCACTGAAAATGTGCAAACTTTAAAAAACTGTATAAAATCGCACAAAAATCCAAATGAGGTGAGGCCAATTTCCTTAGTTAGATAATTGAGTTTAGCTTATTTCTTATTTTATGATCAAGACATGAATTCGAGTTTAAAATGGGTAAAACAGTTCTGTAAGAAGCAACTATACATAAAAATCTAGGTAAAGTGTTCAAATAGGATATGTGTATAACATGAGTTTCTTATATTGGTTGCTTATGAGATTTTATACATTCACTCCAGGGGATAAGTAGGACATATTTTGATGCTTTGGAAGCATTCTAGGTGTGGTAGCTTGGACTTGCTTTGTGAGCTCATTTCGGAACTTTTCGGTATTATACGGTTGCTCGGTGATTTATGTAGTTAATTGTTACATATTGTTTTGAATATATATATATATATATATATATTTTCATATGAATATTTTTGGTCTTGAATTGAGTCAGACGATCTTGATTTGTCTTTGATTCCGTCTCTTGAGTCTATTTCATATTATGATCTCGTTACATAGGTTTGCTTTCCGGATCCGGACTCGTTGTTTTGTTCCTTGAATTGTATGCCATAGTACTGGTACTACTTCGTATGGAACGCCGGAAGTTTATGGCAAAGTCAAGATCCCGGGTTAGACGGGTGAGACTTTCTGCAGTTGTAAATACTCATTGCTCAAAAAGGAGGAAGAGCAACGAGTAGGGAACCTTGACACATACCCGGTAGAGGAAGGCGGGCAGTGCGAGGTTTCCCATAATGTACGATTCTGACTCGGACTTTGGCATGAGCCCGGAAGGTGAAGGACGGGGTGATGCACTGTCCTCGTTATGTTTACCGATTCGATCTCTTGGTTCTTGATATTTATTGGTATTCTAATGTTGTTGAATATATTTGGTTATTGATCCTGTTTTCTTTTTGTATTGAGCATCAATGGTATGGTATATTATGGTGATTTGAATATGGAATTCTATGATCTTAGCATCCTGTACGTAATTGTTCACTCGGTTTCTTGTAAGTCTCGGTTTGCATTTAGATGATGTCTTGAACTCTTTTATTGATAAGAGTTTATTATGTATGTTTATAAACATGTGCGATATTGATATGTAATACTTAACTATCTAACTCACTAAACGTTGGCTTATCATTTAAGAGTTAACCCCTCTCAGGAAAGAAGACGGATAAAAAGAAAGAACCCGTTGTTTGACTTGAAGATTTATCGGGGAACTTGAAGATTTCGAACTTGCTTTTGGTAAATAGTAGCTTATTACCGTATCTCATAGATGTAGTAAGTGTAGTTTGTACATAGTCTTGTTCCGGTTATAAGTATGTCCCGTATTCTTTTGCTACTTAATTCGGGTTGTAAGTAAAAATCCGTTATATCCGGTTTGAAATTGTGTTTTGGGTGGTTTTATCACTAAAATAGAATGGATATTTCGAAGTTTTTCTAGAAAATTAATATCCCGTATTTTGAGGTTAATCAATGTTAAACCCAGATCTGTGTGTTACAAAGTGTTGATCATTCATAGGGGCTCTGGTCTTCATCAAGACTTAGTCGTTTCATTACAACAGCATCTTCAGATCTTCCATCATTGGCCCCGATTGCTTTGATAAAACTTTTAGAATAATTAGGATCAATTTTGGTCCTAACAATCAATAAATTATATTTTATTGGAGATTTTATAAAACTGGTAACTTGGGGTTTCTTAAGTGAGATGTTACAGATATGGTATCAAAGCTGTGGTTTGAGTGAACTGGATATCATTAATGATATTCGGACTCAAACTTAGGTATTGACATTGTATAGTGACTAAGTTATGATTATATGGGACATAGACCAATAGGAGAGACTTAGGATTTGTTGGGATACAAGGGATAGAATATTATTTAACTTATATATATATATATATATTATAATTTCAGTGCGATGTCTGAACACGATGCATCTTGCAATGCGCCGGTTACTCAAGAAATTGGGGATGACAACCTTAATCTCGAAGGGAATGTCCAAGGAAATGTTGACAATGACGATGACGCCCAACTATCACCTCGTACTGAGAGGTTATTGAAACTAATGAATGATCAAACATGGGCTGCTCTACGAGAACAAAGAATAGAGTTTGAAAGAAAGTTATCTGAAGTGCAAAATCCAGTTAATGCTCAGAATCCAGTCGTCCAAGGACCGAAATCGATTAATGAAGACGTACCCAAACCAAAGTCGGACCGTCCTTCATTTAAAACATTTAGAAGCAGTGGGGCTACAGAGTTCTCGGGACAGTCGGACCAATACTTGCAATTCAATGGGTCGAAAATACTGAAAAGGTATTCAGGATTGTTTACATGCAGGAGGAGGATAAAGTACGTTATGCTACAACGACATTTACCAATCGTACACTCACTTGGTGGAACGCCACATATCGATCAATGGATCCTAATACTCGAGATAGAACGACATGGGAAGAGTTTCAAGTGTTGTTCTTCGAACAATACTGTCCGAATGATCTGAAATAAAAGCTTGAGAAGGAATTTCTAAAGCTCAAACAAGGATCCATGTCGGTGATTGAATATGAAACAGAGTTCAATCAGAACCTTCAGTTTACCCAACGGTTTGTACCAAGTAAAAAGGACAAGATTAATCATTTCGTCAACGGTTTTCGACGGAATATTCGTAATTTCTTCACCAATCGCGACATACCTTCATTTGCCAAAATAGTTGAGTATGTAAGGAAACAAGAGCATGATCTGAGTCTCCCTGATGATTCTGATGCACCGGAGAAACGATCGAGAGTTGAGAGAATCTTCTCGACCCCGACATCTAAATCGTCTCGGTTCTTCAAGTTGAGATGAGCTCAATCACATAATATACCACATACTACCTCACAGGCTTATACAATGCAGTCGAATACGCCACGGAACTGCAACCGATGTGACAAGAATCACCAAGGATGATGTAGTGGTGATCAAACTTATGTACGATGCTTCTGTTGTGGTGAAGCTGGGCACATACGAACTCAGTGCCCTCAAAGAGAAAAAACATGTTATAATTGTGGTGTGTTATGTCATCGTATGCGAGAATGTCCAAAGAATAGACTGGAGGAAAGTAAGGGGTCGGTACAACAACCGAGGCAACGACCGATACATACAGCGGGGGCTTCGACCAAAAAGGAAGAGGTCCAGAAACCTCATGCCAGGGCGTTTCAAATTACCGCGTAGGAAGCCATGAACAATCCCGACGTTGTTACGGGTATATTTCTTGTTAATTCTTGGCCTGCTCGTATTTTATTTGATTCTGGTGCAACAAATTCTTTTGTGTCAAATGATTATGTTCGTTATATTGAATCTGTGCCTACTATGCTTGAAAAACCTTTTACTATTGACACTGCGAGTGGAGTACCATTAGTTGCTGATAAAGTATTTAGAGGGTGTACATTGCTTCTAGATGATTATGAATTTCTTATCGATCTCATTCCAACTGATATACATGGATTCGATGTTATTATTGGTATGGATTGGTTGGCAAAGAATCAAGCCAACATCATATGTTCACAACGAATGATTCGGATACCAATTAGCGAGGGGAATTACCTATACATTTACTGGGAGAGGCGTGTGATCGACTTTAAGGTAATCTCTATGCTAAAAGCTCGTCGTTATCTAATCAAGGGTTGCTCAATTTTTCTAGCCTATGTTATGGATGTGGCAAAGGAATTGAAGAAGACGGTGAAGGACGTTTCGATTGTTTGTGAATATCCGGATGTATTTTCGGATGATCTGCCTGGATTGCCACCCGATCGTCAAGTAGAATTTCATATAGACTTGATACCGGGTGTAGCTCCGATAGCAGAGACACCGTATCGTCTCTCACCTGCGGAAATGAAAGAAATGATGAAACAATTGCAGGAATTATTGGACAAGGGTTTTATCCGACCAAACACATCTCCTTGGGGTGCTCCAGTCCTGTTCGCTAAGAAGAAAGACGGAACTTTCCGGATGTGTATAGATTACCGTGAGCTTAACAAGGTAACTATAAAGAACAAATATCCATTACCACGAATTGACGATCTTTTTGATCAGTTGCAAGGAGCGAGATATTTTTCTAAAATCGACTTACGGTCTGGCTATCACCAACTCAAGGTACGGGAGGAAGATGTACTCAAGACTGCCTTTCGGACCCGTTATGGGAATTACGAATTCCTCGTAATGCCATTTGGACTTACAAACGCACCTACAACGTTTATGGACTTAATGAATCGAGTATGCTATCCTATGCTCGACAAGTCTATGATCGTATTCATTGATGATATTTTGGTTTACTCAAAGTCCGAAAACGAACACGATACACACTTACGTCAAATGCTAGAATTGTTGAGAAAAGAATGACTCTATGCAAAATTCTCGAAATGTGAATTCTGGCTTCGCGAGGTACAATTCTTGGGGCATACCATATCCGGAGACGGTATTTTTGTAGACCCAGCCAAGATCGAAGCAATTCAAGAATGGAAGCAACCAAAGAACGCTTCGGAAGTTCAGAGTTTTCTGGGTCTGTGATACGTACTAAGTATTTAGTACGTAAAGTACCTTTTTATTCTCTTTTAGATAGATTATTTTGCTTTCATATCCCAACTTTGAGTCATTTTCTCTTTTCTCTGTTTTTATGCTAAGAAGAATGTGAACCTGTTTTAGTGGATTTTGGTCTAAATTAAGCTTATTTTGGACAGATTGGAGCAGGTCGATGTTGTGGGAATGCGGTAGCATGACCTGAAGGCAGATGAAGAGATGGATGAGACTTGGAGTTGACTGACATGACTTGGGAAGACATTTGAGAGCCTTCTAAAATTGAACCAGCTGTAGTTTAATCAGATTAGTTGGAGTTTACAAGACTAATGTAGTTACTTTCTAAATATTAGTTTGCTTTTATGTACTATTTAGTTTCTTTTGAACCAAGTAGGTGTGAAATTACCTTTTTCCTCTCACTCCATCCCTACTATAAAAAGGGATGTTGGGAGGAGTATTCAACACACCTCAACACTTGTACTCCACACTTTTCTCTCAAGTAGTTCTCCAAACTACTTGGAGAACAAGTTGTCTTCTAAATATTATTAATCTTTTGGTTACATTTCGAGTTCCTTTTAATCGCTTTATTTAATCGCTTTCTTTACATTACCGTTATTTATATTCCGTCTTTTATTTATTTACGCTTACTCGCATTTTATTTCTGTCATTTATTTATTACGCTTTCTGCATCCTTTATATTACGTCATTTACTTTCCGCATTTATTTTATGTCTTTATTTACCGTAATTTATATTTCTTGTCATTTACTTTTCGTCATGAGTAGCTAATTTTATTAGCTCGAGTGTATGACGAAAAGGGTGAGTTGTTAAACCAAAATATAGTCGACCCTTTCATATATTTTGATGCTTTGGAAGTATTCTAGGTGTGGTAGCTTGGACTTGCTTTGTGAGCTCATTTCGGAACTTTTCGATATTATATGGTTGCTCGGTGATTTATATAGTTAATTGTTACATATTGTTTTGAATATATATATATATATTTTTTCATATGAATGTTTTTGGTCATGATTTGAGTCACACGATCTTGATTTGTCTTTGATTCCGTCTCTTGAGTCTATTTCATATTATGATCTCGTTACATCGGTTTGCTTTCCGGATCCGGACTCGTTGTTTTGTTCCTTGAATTGTACGCCATAGTACGGGTACTACTTCGTGTGGCACGTCGGAAGTTTATGGCTAAGTCAAGATCCCGGGTTGGACGGGTGAGACTTTCTGCAATTGTGAATACTCATTGCTCAAAAAGGAGGAAGAGCAATGAGTAGTGAACCTTGGCACATACCCGGTTGAGGAAGGCAGGCAGTGCGAGGTTTCCCGTAACGTACGATTCTGACTCGAACTTTGGCATGAGCCCGGAAGGTGAAGGACGGGGTGATGCACTGTCCTCGTTATGTTTACTGATTCGATCTCTTGGTTCCTGATATTTATTGGTTTTCTAACATTGTTGAATATATTTGGTTTTTGATCATGTTTCCTTGTTGTATTGACCATCAATTGTATATGGTGATTTGAATATGGAATTCTATAATCTTAGCATCTTGTACGTAATTGTTCACTCGGTTTCTTGTAAGTCTTGGTTTGCATTTAGATGATGTCTTGAACTCTTTTATTGATAATAGTTTATTATGTATGTTTATAAACATGTGCGATATTGATATGTAATACTTAACTATCTAACTCACTAAGCGTTGGCTTATCATTTAAGTGTCAATCCCTCTCAGGAAAGAAGACGGGTAAAAAGAAAGAACCCGTTGTTTGACTTGAAGATTTATCGGGGAACTTGAAGATTTCGAACTTGCTTTTGGTAAATAGTAGCTTATTACCGTATCTCATAGATGTAGTAAGTGTAGCTTGTACATAGTATTGTTCCGGTTATAAGTATGTCCCGTATTCTTTTGCTACTTAATTCGGGTTGTAAGTAAAAATCCGTTATATCTGGTTTGGAATTGTGTTTTGGATGGTTTTATCACTAAAATAAAACGGATATTTCGAAGTTTTTCTAGAAAATTAATATCATGTATTTTGAGGTTAATCAATGTTAAGCCCAGATCTGTGTGTTACAAAGTGTTGATCATTCATAGGGGCTCTGGTCCATCCATAGGGGCTCTGGTCCGTCCATAGGGGCTCAGGTCTTCTTCCAGACTTGGTCGTTTCATCACAGCAGCATCTTAAGATCTTCCATCATTTGCCCCGATTGCTTTGATAAAACTTTTAGAATAATTAGGATCAATTTTGATCCTAAGAATCAATAAATTATATTTTATTGGAGATTTTATAAAATTGATAACTTGGGGTTTCTTAAGTGAGATGTTACAACCAACCACTAACCCCCGCCCTTACCACCCCACCCACCAATGTCGTCCAATTTTACCACCAACAACCACCCCCACCTAGGGGTGCTCACGGCCCGGGTTGATCGGTTTGGAGCCGTTTTAACAACTCAACCCAATGTTGGCGGTTTGAAAATTTTTAACCCAACCCAACGCGTTCGGGTTGATCGGGTTTATCGGGTTGTGTTTAAACAATGTAAAATCACATAAAAATAAAGAAAACTTTCCTTTCAAATACGACCAACCATTCAAGATAATATGCAAGTTCATCAAATATTTTGATATTAGAATAAAAATGTTTAAACCAAATGATAATACATCAATCAACAACAATAGTTTTAGACGTTTCCAACCTCGATGCTTTCGCTTTCTTGACGTTGAGGTTGGTCATATCATGATTGTCATCTACAATGCAAAGCTAAAGTTAAGGTCGGGTTCATCGGGTTGTCGGGTTGGTCGGGTTTTTTTGGGCCTAACCCGATTCCAACCCAATAAGGTCGGGTTGACTAATTTTTTTATCGATCATGCATCGGGTTACCTCGGGTTGAGTTTTTTTTTTTTTTTTTTAATTCGGGTTGAGTTGATCGGGTTCATCGGGTTTTTGAGCACCCCTACCCCCACCCATTACAACTCACCACCACCCCAACCATGTCCACCGCCACTGACCCCCAAGCACCACCACCTTACCTAACCCATTTCCACCCTCACCCACCACACCACCAACCTCATGCAAATCCCCATCATTAACCACCACCACCTGATCCCCATCCCCCCACCAACCCCATCCAATTCCACCAACCCCACCCGCTATCACCAACCATGTCACCGCTACCCAACCCGATATCACTCACGAACCACCCTATCCCAACTCATCATCCACCACCCTTACCCCAACCCTACCCTCAATCATCCAAAGAACCACCACCCCAACCCCACCAACAACCACCCCGACCATCCATCCTCTTACCACCCCACCCTTACGTCCTCCACCCAAACCACTGATCCACTCCCTACCACCCTTCCCACCACCATCTACCACATGCCAACAACCACCCTACCCTACCCCTCACCCAACCTCCTTACCCCACCCCAACAACCACCCACTAATGCCCCCATTACCACCTCACCCACTAACATCATCCAATTTCACCACCAACCACCCATACCAACCACCACACCCACCATGTCCACCGCCACCCACCCCTACCTCTACTCCTACCCCTACCTAACACCATCCTAAGTACCACCATCATACACAACCCCCTTCCACCCTCATCCTTGACACCACCAACCCTATCCAAATCCCCCATCATCAACCATCACCTACCTATCAACCCCATCCAATTCCACCGTCTTCAACCATGTCAATCGTCAACCAACCTGATATCACTTACTAACCACCCAACCTCATCATCCATCACA
>NC_037529.1:58436646-58444895 GCF_001531365.2 Cynara cardunculus var. scolymus | reverse complement strand
CCCCACCCTAACCACCCCAAGAACAACCGCCCCACCCACCACCACACATTTATACTATCAAATATAAAACCTTTCATGTAGAAATGTTGATAAACCATTATGTTCATGTCAACTTTTCATTCTTCAACCCATCGGTTCAGAAAAGGATTACAAGTGATCACATACACAATAAAATTCCAACTTGTATCTTCAATAACACATCATAAGCCTCACCAAACTAATCAACACCAATGAAAGCCTAAACAAGAGCATCAACTTCTCTAACAAGCAAATTATTGCAATCGAGATTAAACTTTTTCAGTAATTTTACGAACAAATCATAAACTTCAAAACCCAAATCCACAGTTTTATTCTCAATACACTCCAAAAACAAAACCTTTAACTTCCTCATCGTACCTAGTAATCCAAAAACCTTATAATATCCATATAAGGTACAACATAATGCATAAAACCACATTTATTCAAAAAGGGTAATTAGAAAGAACGCATTTACTGTGCTTTTCTTACTTATCGGGTAAATAACAAATATTTAATCAACATATATCAATTGGACAAGAGACTAAAAAGAAATGATAAATGCAAATAATATTCCAAATTAAGCCGAAATTGATGCATGAACATATGTAAGTTTGACGACAACGAAGTACACCGAACCGGTAATATTTCTAAGTATTGGAATACTAACTAATCTATCAATTCGGGGCAATTACATTAGCCATGACCGCTACGCTGGCCACACGTTGCACATTTTCTTTTTGCTTTTTTGCTTTTAGACTGCATTTTCTCAGACACACTGACCAACCTCTTACCAGTACCACAACCCTTGTCTCTTATTCCAGATGGTGGTAGAATATCCACCTCATCAGGTATGGAAACACCAAGATGATCTATGATCGCATCCAAATTTTGTTGGGATGGTTCTTCATATGGTGCTTCTTTTTCGATATCAACCATGAATTTGTCAAGATTCTGCTCCAATTTAGCCAATATAGATTTATTATTTCGGGAGATACTTATTATGTCATCGAATTTGGAATAGACATCAATTATACACTTATCTTTCTCGGCATCCACCTCACCACATCGAACTCTTGTGGATTGTATCTGGACAGGAACTAATTGTTGTTTCCATCGACGTAAAACGTATTTATCCGGAATACATTCAACTTCATCGTTTATTAGTACCTTGAACGCATGACGACAAAGATACCTTTATGCGTGAATAGATTGCACTCGCATTCGACCGTGTTGGATGAGTAATTACGGGACACTAACAATGAATACATTACGAACAACCACAAGCAAACTAAAATGAAATAAATTAAAGAACATTGTTTTATGTGTAAGGAATATAGTATCAGATACATGATGTTGCCAGATGATTTCTTGGTCTTGTGGCTTATTATGAACATCTTGAATCATCCCGACATTTGACCGTCTCTATAGCACAGAACCATACGGCCTTCTTTATTTCCTTTTGGATGTCAAAAAACACATTTCGACTGTATATACTTGATTCATGAATTTCTAAACGCAATGGAGTAACCAACTTTGGGTAAGTGGTCCTTGTTACTGTTTCATGCACAAATTGTATGTATCTTTGTTTCTCTATAGCAATGTCGTAATTATTAAGGAACTGAACCAAGTTAAACCAAAATGATTCATATATATTAATATACAGATTCAAACTCTCAGATCTTGATGTTGTTTTCATGAGACTAGACATCGATGTGTCCTTATAAAAGGCAGAAATCCATGAGTGTCGGGTGTCATACATTTTTGTGAACCACAAATCTCCACCTAAATTGTATTGATTGATCATCTCATTCCACCGAGTCTCGAATTCCGCTGGGCCATCATGTATGTTCCATACGAGCTTGTTGATCACTTTATTAAACACAAGATCTTGATTTAGGGCGACACTAACCTGCTGGTGTCTCGAGATAAAAAATGAACCTATAAACATTCACCTTTTACGGTTTATTAAATCCTACTTACCTTAGAAGGCACCCTTTTCATAATGTGCCACATACATAGTCGGTGCTTGGCTTTCCTAAACACCAACGAAATTGCTTGCTTCATTGCCGAACATTGATCCATAATCACGAAAACTAGTTTCTTCTCATGGCATTTTAGGAAAGCTCTGAGAACCCATGTAAAGTTTTCAATTGTCTCGCCACTTATTGGAGCGGAGCCGACAACAATGGAAGCTTTGTGATTGCCAACAACCAAAAAAGGAACGAAAATCATCGCATGCCTGCAACAGAAAACAACAATTATAAAATAATACCAATGCATAGTAAACTTAAAAAACTTGGTTGTAATTGCAAAGCTTACTTGTTCGTGCGAAAGGTCCCGTCGAACGATATGACATCACTAAATTCTTTGTAGTTAATTCTAGCCATTTCATCTACACAGAAAATGGTGCTCAACTCCCATTCATTGCACTTGTACTAAAAAAAAACTCGGGCACAATATATCATATGTTTGATAGTTTATTGATCAACATCTTCACGTCGTTTTTCCCAACACAGGCAACTGTAAAATTCTTAAAGTTAAATATCAGAACATCGAGTATGCTCAAATCCACCATTCAATGTCGTCTGTATATGGTGAGCCCTTCTCGCACCGACTTTGTAACTCGAGCTATTCAGTACAGTTTTGAAATCTGTATACTTCATCTGTCTATTCTTCCTGGAGAAACAACGATCGTTACTATTGAATAACGCATGGTTATGTGCCTCAACAAACTCGTATATCTCGTAACAAGACCTATCCTTTGTCAAATGGATTTTTATACATGCAATGCATCTACACCATTTAAGGTTCGTAAGGTATCTCCTCTCGCTGGACTGAAGAGCCATAGAATCAAAGTACTTATTTGGTATTCCCTCCCTACTACATACAAACCATCTAGTTTCTATGTCGTCGGGCTTTTTTTTGCATGAATACGAACATCAAACTCGGCATTGTCCGTGTACGTCTTGTACATCTTTTTCGCTTCATTTATAGATGCACATTATGCGTTGGTCTTTGGTTTAAGCTCGTCATCTACATTTGGGGATAAAATACTTGCTTTCTTCTGAACACTTTCCTAGATTGTAATCAATTTCATGTTGTAAGGGTGTAAATTTGTCAAAACTTGATGGCAAAGTTGTAGTTAGTAAACCAAATGAACATTAAGATTAAATAAATGCAGGAAGCAACTGCAACAACCAGGTGGGTAAGTGAAGCTGACAACAAGGAAATAATATATCTTCTTCCAATCTCCAATAGGAATTGATTAATGCAATCTAGAAATACCAATTGTAAAAGGGGATGGTATGGATATATGAACATATCTAATTATGAATATCATTAATTTATACAAAGACTTTTTGATATGTACATGCAGCTTCTTGATATCAAGGTTTCCTCTCCCATCGACTTATCCAACACAAATGAGTCTTTCATTATCATATACCATTCTAGATCTGAATCTCATTTTGATGGAATGGTTATCATAGAGACATAAAAATATACACATACCTGTTGTGTATATGCTCAACCTACATAGGAAGAGAATATTATAGTACCTATATTAACACAAATTCCATAATCCGAGAAGGAACTAAGCACTAACAGAGTATCAAGAATTTGATAAAGACTTAAAAAGCAAAACAACAACTTGATATCAAGGATTCTTAGCCAATGCAGTAAATGTCGTCTCGAGATAATGTTTATAGTAGATATATACATATGCACATATTAACTGCAGATATGGTCAAGCGACAAAGGAAGGTGACACCAACCTTAACCATTAAGTGCTTCATATATAAGGGGGCCACTCTACCATTTCTTATGCAACACTCATCAGGACTAACAAGAGAGAAAGAAATGCAACATTAATTAGTTAAACAACACTTTGGTTTGTACTATACAGCAGATGGTTGCAAATTTGGCTCACCTTACTCTTGCTTTTGGCCTTCTTGGTATATACTTCTTACATTCACTCTGTGTTCCCCTTTCCTCTCCTCCCCTTCATCTATATTTTCATATATCATTGACGGTTCTGTTGCTAAATCGAAATTTCTTTTCTGATATTTGCAGGCAATATTGTCTCGTTTATGGTATATCTTGCACCAATGTATGTCTCTTATATATGTTTCTTCTCATTTTACCTATTCTCTCAATATGAACGTATATGAACACTAGTTGAAATACAGATATGCACATACGTCAAACTAAGATTTCCTTGGCATCTCAATTTGCAATACATTTATACACATTTTGATGTTCACATGTTCACATAACTGGATGTTCAATTAATCATAGTAGGCATCAATTGCAGATAGGATGGCATAAAAATTGATGCAATTGCAGTATATGGCAGTTCAAGCATTACAATTTTTGTCCAGGCATGGAACTACTCACTACAAGTAGTTGATGGAGCAGAGCAAACACTATGAAAATCTTGTGAACAATATGCACAGCTTGTTAACAATAAAAAATAGCAATATGAACAACATCTGAACAATATGAACAACTTGTGTACATTCAAGAGCCGACTCTGTTAAGAGATGCAACCATTTTGCATATGAAGACAATATGAACAGTTATGGTTGTGTGGTGAATGACATAAAGAACTATCTTCCTTTCAAACCTAATTTAACAAATTTGAGTCCCAAGATAATAATTCATTAGTTGCTGGTAGAAGCTCTTTTTTCAGAATATTCCTTATATTGTTACTTTCTTATGTTATGTAGATGGAATGTGGTTCTTTTGAGCTCAGCCAAATATGTGACATCTTCTTTGTGCAAAACTTGAAAGTGTTCTAACTTTGCTAAGCCTACCTCATTAGACTGTTCTTTGTCAGTTCTCACTTAAGTTGTAAAAAAAATGGCTGCAGTTGACCTTTTGAATTCTTGAATTGTCATTCCAGGATTTTACAATAGAACAAAATGGTATAACACTTGCTAATGGATTGAAGGCCTACTATGCAGCTACTAGAGCAATTGTAATGGGCCTTCTTTGGCTTAATGCATATTATGTAAAATGTGTTCATGCCTCTGGAGATATCTTCACTAGGTAAGATGTTTTTCACTTTTTTTTAAGATTTAATCAGTTCATTAGATGTCTTTATTCATATCCCTACTAAAACATATATGAACACACATTGAACATATATGAACACTAGCTGCAATATATTTATACACATATGGTCTTATCGGGAGAGGTCGAGAACATATATGATCACAACATGAACATATACATTTACACACATTTTGATGTTCACATGTTCACATAATTGGATATTCAATTCACCATAGTAGACATCAATTGCAGATATGATGGCATGAAAATTGAAGCAATTGCAGTCTATGGCAGGTCAAGCATCACAAGCAACTGATGGAGCCAAATGGTTATCAGAATTGGATTGCATAGCAAATTAAGTTGACGTTGAACTCATTCCATTTGAACATATGAATTGGGCTCGTATTAATAATTAGAGAAAAGGAAACCAACACAATATGAATTATAAAAAACACAACACATCATAATCAACATAATTTCGATTAAAACGAATACAATAACATATTAATCCATTACCAATACAAACGCTTTGATTATTGTCTTTACTTCCGGAACTCGAAATCCGATTGTCATCATAAACCATTTTAACCTTCCTATTGTTGTCGAGTTGTTTTCCAATGGGTTTATCCATAATAGCTTGAACGATACCGAAAACTTTACTACCGGGTCTCATCTACCAATCACAAATTCAAAAACATGATAGATAGAAAAATCAATATTATAAATAAAAAAACAAGACCAATAATAAATTAAGAACAATCATGGGATTTTTTGATTTTGTAACTCCAAATTAATGATATTTGAGTTACATAAAAAATGAACCTATATATACCCTTGTCATTAAATTATAAGATGACTATGAACCTATATATAAGATGGACTGTCATTGGTTGAAAATGGTTAACAAAGTTAACACAATAAACTTGGTTAATATTGGAACTAGACTTTCTCTCTCTCTCTCTCTCTATCACCAACCTCACCCACTACACCACCAACCACCACCACCACCTGATCCCCATCTCCCCACCAACCCCATCCAATTCCACCAACCCCACCCGCTATCACCAACCATGTCCACCGCTACCCAACCTGATATCACTCACGAACCACCCTATCCCAACTCATCATCCACCACCCTGACCCAACCCTACCTTAATCACCCAAAAGACCACCACCCCAACCCCATCAATAACCACCCTCACCCACCCCTACCTCTCCATCCTCCTACCACCCCACCTTTACTTCCTCCACCCAAACCACCGATCCACCCCTTATCACCCCTTCCACCACCATCTACCTCCTACCAACAACCATCCTACCCCTACCCTCCACCCAACCTCCCTACCCCACCCTACCCCTACCCTCCACCCAACCTCCCTACCCCACCCCAACAACCATCCACTAATGCCCACATTACCACCTCATCCACTGACGTCATCTAATTTCACCACCATCAACCACCCATACCAACCACCACCTCCACCATGTCCACCACCACCCACCCCTACTCCTACCCATACCTAACACCATCCAAAGTACCACCATTATACACAACTCCTTTCCACCCTCATCCACAATACCACCAACCCTATCCAAATCCCCTATCATCAACCACCACCTACCCATCAACCCCATCTAATTCCACCGCCTTCAACCATGTCTATCGTCAACCAACCTGATATCACTTACTAACCACCCAAACTCATCATCCATCACACCCTACCCCACCCCCACCCATACCCCAACCACCCCAAGAACAACCGCCCCACCCATCACCACCTAATATTCCACCACCTCCACCCAACCACCGCCCTACCTCCTCTACCCAACCACCGCCCCATACGATCTCTCCATATTACCCTAAACCACCTGTCCAACCCCACCCCTTCCATCCAACCGTTGCCCACTTGCCCTACCACCCCCTCCCCATCCTAGCCCACTCCAACCCCTACTAACTTTACCACCCCTATCTACCAACATCATCTAATTCCACCACCATCAACCACCTCCACCCACCACTACCCCCGACCATGTCCATCGCCACCCATCCATTCATGCCCCCAAGCATCACCTCCCTACTTCTTTCCACGCTCATGTAACACATCACCAACCCCATCCAAATCTACTATCATCAACCACCCCCACCCACCGCCACCCTTACATCAACCCAACCCCAACCACTACTACCAATTCTCACCTACTAACCTCATCCAATCCACCACCAGCTCACCATGTCCATCGCCACCTAATCCTAACCACTATATACCAATCCCTATGCACTAATCTCATCCAATTCCACCACCACCTCCAACCATGTCCATCACCACCCAACCTGACGTGACTCACCACCCGACCCCACCCACCTCGTCATCTACCACTCATTTATATCCCCAATTCACAACTCACTCTTTCGCCTTGACCCTACCTACCACCATACCCTACCTTTTACAACCTTCAACCACCATCCACTAACCTCCCCACCTTAGCACCCCATCCATTTCCACTACCATCAACTACCCCCACCCTTAACCATGTTCATTGTCGCCCACACGTTCCTGCCTCCAAGAATCACCACTATACCCCTTATCCACCCTCACCTACCACACCACCAACCCCATCTAAATCTACCATCATCAACCACTACCACCCCACCCTACCCGAACCAATACCACCAATTCCAACCTACTAACCCCATTCAATTCCAACACCCTCTACCACCACCTCCAACCATGTCCACCACCCCCAACCTAACACCACTTACCACCCGACCCCACCTCATCATCTACCACCCCGTCTAATGAAAGTATTTGAAGGTAACTGAACGTAAATGAATTAAGTTGAATGTAATTTAACATAAATGAATCATGTTGAATGTAATTGAATCATTTTTAAGGTATTTCAACATAATTTGAATAAAGATAATGCAACATAAATGAAGTTATTTGAAGGTAACTGAACATAAATGAATTAAATTAAATGTAATATGAATAAAACAAATACAACATAAATGAAGGCAATTGAAGCTAAATAAAGGTACTTGAAGGTAATTGAACTTAATTGAAATAAATAGAATGTTATCTTATATGTGACATGGTATTGTTAATGAATGTATTTGAAGGAAATGGAATGTAAATGAATTAAACTGAACATGGTTGAATCCTATTTAAGGTAGTTGA
>NC_037529.1:58434963-58436546 GCF_001531365.2 Cynara cardunculus var. scolymus | reverse complement strand
TTTAAAATGCTGGGTTTTACACTCGGGTATTTTTTCCTTAAAAATCAATTTTTTTTTCTCTCTCAAAGGTCTCTGTGTGATTCGCTTAAAACTACGTATTTTATAAAATTTATTAGTTCTTTTTTAAATTTTATTTTATGTTAGAAAAACAAAACCAAAAAGATAAACAATTGTTAAAAATCTTTATGTTTTTTTTTTTATTATTTATTTGTGTTTCTTATCTATATTATTTTTACTTTATTTTATTTTCTATTTTAAAAACAAAAGAAATAGACAAAAAGAGAAAATTAAATATGTGTTTTTTTTTTTTTTTAAACTTTTATATTTTCCTTTACATTTTCGAGTTAGGTTTCTGTTTAAAAACAAAAAGAAGCAAAAAGAAAATTTTTTATATTTTATATTAGTATTTTTTTTGGTTTTTTATAAAACTGATGGGCTTCTCTCTTTGGGCCCAACTTATTTCCCTCCTCTTTCATCCTAGCCCAAGACCCTCATACTTTCTGTCCCCATGCCGATTCTATCCTTCGGCCTACCATCTTCGGCTACCCTCTCTCTACTCTAGTCGGTTAGCTACACAATACCTCTCTTTCTCCTTCGGCTTGCCACGGCTCGCGCCTCCCCCAACCCCTAGCACACCGATCCTTCTCTTCCTCTCGGCTTTTCCCTCCACCGCTCAATCCTTTCCTTTCTCCCTCCCCACTACCTCACGCCGATCATTCGGTTTCCCCCTTCTTCGGCCTCTCCCTCTCTCTTTCGGCTTGCTACCATCCTCACTCCATAAGCCGAATCCCCCCAAGCCGCCCCCCTTTTCGATCGGTCTCCCACACACCCTTTCCCTCACCAACCGATCCTACTCACCCCTACAACGAACCGATCACACACCCCTCCCTCTACCCGCCTACCCTAATCGGCTTCCCCCCTAACCGCTTCTCCTTCTTCTCCCTTTCGGTTCCCCACTCTAAACCCCTCTAGCCGATTAGAATCGGTTTCCCCCTCCCACACCGCTCACCGCTCACCCTCTCGCCGCTTAGACTCGGCCCCCCCTCCATAAGCCGAAATCCCATTCTCCAAACCGATCCTTCATAAGCCGATCCTAACCCCCTTTCTTTCGGTTTCTTGGCTATTACTCTTCACACCGATCGCCCAAGCCGCCTCTACACCCACCCGCATCCCTTAAGCCCAATTCCACTCGGCCCATGACTTACGGCCCACCCACCTTCTCTTTTTCTAAACCCTAGTTGATCTTATCCCTCTTTATATATATTTATTTGCTTTCCTCCTTTTCTTCACAAACCAATACACCCTCTCTCTCCCTTACCAACCGATCCAACCTTCGGTTTCCCCTTCCCATAAGCCGATCTCATCTTGGCTTCCCTCTTCCCTTCGGCTTATACCCCAAATCGGCGGCCCCCCCTTCTCTCCTTCGTTTCTCTCTCTTTCACCACGAACACCCCTCATCTTCGGCTTCCACTCTTTTCTTCCTTAGGCTCAATCGGCTTCCTCAACCCAAGCCGATCCTAAAATTCCCTCACCCCGATTTTCTTCTCTAAGCGTACCCAAACACACCCACCCACACCGATCAC
>NC_037529.1:58422597-58427218 GCF_001531365.2 Cynara cardunculus var. scolymus | reverse complement strand
CCCCCCTTCTACAATTACTTTCTGCTTATTGCCTTACCCTTCGGGACTAACAAACGTATTCTGAATAAATGTAATGCAACATAAATGAAGGTAATTGAATCTAAATGACAGTATTTGAAGATAATTATATTTAATTAAAGATAATTAAATGTTATTTCAGATGTGACATAGTATTGTAAATGAATGTATTTGAGGGTAATTGAACGTAAATGAATGATGTTGAATGTAGCTGGATCTTTTTTAACGTAGTTGAACATAATCTGCATAAAGGTGATGCAACATAAATAAAGGTATTTGAAGGTAATTGAATGTTATCTCAGATGCGATATAGTATTGTAAATGGACGTATTATGAAGGTAATTGAACGTAAATGAATTAAATTGAACATAATTGAATCCTATTTAAGGTAGTTGAACGTAATCAGAATAACGAAATGCAATATAAATGAAGACACATGAAGCTAAATAAAGGTAATCGAACTTAACTGAAGTTAATTGAAAGTTAATTCAAATGTGACATAGTATTGTAAATACATGTATCTGGAGGTAATAGAACGTAAATGAATTAAGTTGAATGTAATTGAATCCTTTTCAACGTGGTTCAATGTAATCCTGAATAAAGGTAATGTGACATAAATGAAGGTAATTGAAGCTAAATGAAGGTATTTGAAGGTAACTGAACTTAATTGAGTTAATTAAATGCTATATCATATGTGACATAGTATTGTAAATGAATGTATTTGAAGGTAATGAATGTAAATGAATTATATGGAACATAAGTGAATCCTATTTAAGGTAGTCGAACGTATTTTGAATAAAAGTAAGGCAACATAAATTTAGGTGGGGGTTGTGGCGGGAGGTCTTAGAGGTGGTGGGATGGTAGGGGGTAGGGTCAGTGGTTTAGGTGGAGGTGTGGGGGTTGAGTGGTTGTGAGCAAGTGCATATGTGAACTCGTGTGATTCACATATGAACTATTTAACTGAGTCACATATGAACATGTGTGATTCATATATGAACTAATTAACTAATTAACATATGAACTATAGGTTCACATATGCGCTTGTTTGCTGCCTATTTGTAAAAGTTGTGAAACTACCCATTTATTTTTTTCGTTTGACCACTCAAAACCACAAATCTTGACAAATCAAAGCCGCAATATTTAACCTGTCAAAGCCAAAATTCTTGACCGATCTTGACTGTATGAGGGGATAATATCACTTTTTTACTTCTCACATGTGAATTACACGGATTCACATATGAACATATAGTTCATATGTGAATCACATAGGTTTACATATGGACCCATTTGTCGCTTATTTGTAAAAGTTACAAAATTATCTCCTCTATTTTTAGCATAGCCACAAATTTTGACCAGTCAAAACCATAATTCTTAATCATTCAAATCCGATCTTGATCGTATGAAGGGCTATGATCACTTCTTTACTTCTCAAATATTTATCACTTCTCAAAATAACTTATGGCTATATATGTGTGTGTGTGTGTGTGTGTGTGTAGTGGTAAGATCTTTTGTTAACCAAGAATATGGTGTTAACTTTGTGAAATTATTGGACCAATAAGATTCATTCTTTAGTAGATGTTACTTCAAAATTTTGATTTAATGATGAAGAGTAAATAGGTAATTTCTATGTGTAAGTTACTTTTATGATATTTAATGAGATGTTACAAATTTTTATATGTAAGTTACTTTTATGGTATTTTAATGATATTGATAGGTGTTTATAAGAATGTGTTCATAACCATAAGGTATTCATAAGAATGTGCTTATATGTGTTTATAAAAATGTGTTCATAACCATAATACGTTCATAAGATTGTGTTCAAAACCATATGGTGTTCATAGGTGTTCAAGATCTTTTGTTAATCATATGGTGTTCATAACCATATGGTGTTCATAGGTGTTTATAGACCAATCAAAAGGCCTTTATACTTAATGTTCATATCTCTCTATGCTGCTAATGTTGAGGGTATGTTAGAAATTTTTCTTTTTTGTCTTGATTAAAACATATTTAATTGACAGTTACAAAAAGATTCATGTTCCATGATTTTAGCTTGTTGATATTCAACTTAATTCATTTACTTTCAATTACCTTCAAATACTTTCATTAGGAGTTACAAAAAAAATACTCATATACCCTTAACATTAAATTTTTAGATAGTGACTAAGATGGATTGTGATTGGTCTAAAAGGTTTATAAAGTTAACACAATAATTTGGGTTAACATTTGAACTAAGCGCTCTCTCTATCTATCTCTCTCTCTCTCTCTCTCTCTCTCTATATATATATATATATAATCGAATTTGTCAAAAGTATAAGAAACGTTATGAATAAAAAGTTTTAGAGGTTGTTTGTTTACCTCTTAATAGTTCCATTAAGAGACAGTCTCTAAATCATTAAGAAGTTAATCTTATTTAACGAAAAAAAATGTCTTTTAATGGTTCTAAAACCCTCTGAAAGATTTTGAATTTTGGACATTTCTTAACCATTCAACACTCTAATTTCATTGTAAATAATTATGAAATAATTATATTTCATTTTGCATTATATCATGAAAGTCTCTTAATCATTCTGACTACTTAATCATTCTGCACCAAACCATTCAGCAACTGCCAAACAACCCCTTAGATACTATAGTTACAAAAAAAGGTCTTATTCAACTAAATATAAAATAAGTCTAATTTCATATTCGTCAACACTCATCAAAACGGTTATAAGTTCAAAATTTAATGGCAATATGAACGTATCAATAACTTCTTTGTTTATATACAATTGGTGTTTTTTTTTAAATTGCAAATTCGAATATATACAACTAAGGACCAACAAAACCAAATATAGGCCGGCAAGACCAAATCAGGAACTATTAGACAAATAAAATCAAAATTGCATCTGTTCGGTTCTTGATTCTAGATCTTTCTAAATTGATTTCATTTTTTGTTTTTCAAAAAATCACTTTCCAGTTTAGTCTGGTTTGATTCAAATTGGAATAGAAGCGACTTTTTTATTTTTATTTTTATTTTTCAAACTTATTATTTTTAATATCAAAAAACTAAACATGCATTTGGTTCACAATCAGGTTTATTAATGAACTGTCAAAACGTAAACCCTGAACTGGTATGAACCGGTTACATTTCTGTTCCATCATTTTTGTCTTTTCGGTTTCGATTCTATCCGGTTTGGTCCAATCTGGTTCTAATCCAATCAACACCCTTGGTGGTTTCAACTCCAATTGAAACCTCAAAGTTTTGGCAAATTGAAAGTTGTCAAAAGTATAGGGGTGGTAATGTAATTAAAGTAAACCTCAAGGGAGGTAATTGTAATAATTCAATAAGTGCTCTCTTACTTTGCTTTCAACTTGACCATTTTACAGCTTGCAAGTTGCAAGTGGACAAAAGGTGCGGTGGATTATATGATTTTTATTTACTTTTTAATTTCACGAATATTTAATAAAAGTATCAAATTTCATTTATCTGATTAACTAAAGAATTACATACTTTATCTAAATTATAATTTTAAAATCTGTTTTATTTTTATATTTTCAAGCATTTTTATGTATTAATACATAGGTATTTTGTTTTACATGTGCATATGCATTATCTTTTATATATAGAGAGAGATGAGACGTTTCAAATGCAACCAATCATATTTGTATAATCAATGTAACTCAATCAATTAAGATATTGATGGAAATAATGAGAGTTTATTTATTATGATTTGAATATTTATAAAAGATGATTAGGGTTCATTAATTATGATCAATACTTTATATTATGAAACAATCAAAAATTTAATGAAATCACATATTCATCAAATTAAATGAACGATTGAGATTGAGTTATATTGGTTGTATAAATGTAAAGAGTTGTATAATAATTCATCTATATATATATATATATGTATGTGTGTGTGTGTATATATATATATATATATATGAAACTTCAAACAAGAACACTATCTATTTAATAGAACAAGAAAAAAAAGTATAGAAAATCACATGTAATTTTACATTAATGGCGAAAAAATGAAAGCGAACGACTTTTGCCGCGACTTAAGTAGCAGACAAAGTCGCGCCGAATCATGTATGATTTTATACATATACATATATATATATATATATATATATATGTATGTATGTATATATTACGTGATTCATATATGGTTTTGTGAAGGTGAGTTATTATGCAATTCTATACATTTGTATAATTCAATCTTAACCGTCCATTTAATTTGGTGAATATGTGATTTCATAAAAGTTTTGATTGTTTCATAATATAAAGTATTACTCATAATTAATGAACTCTAGTCATCTTTCATAAATATTCAAATCATAATAAATGAACTCTCATCATTTCCATAAATATCTCAATTAATTAAGTTGCATTGGTTGTATAAATGTGATTGATTGCATTTGAAACGTCCTCTATATATATATATATATGTGTGTATAATATTTTTATATACGACAAATCTGACATATTTTCTTAATTTAAATGATCTTTTGACCTTTAATAACGTTTCTAATGAATTCTCTATAATTTCTTTAAATTAAATAATTAAAAATCAAATTTAAAAAGAATTATATTTAATTCTAACAGTTTAACATTTAT
>NC_037529.1:58411015-58422542 GCF_001531365.2 Cynara cardunculus var. scolymus | reverse complement strand
TAATGCGACACTTTATATTATAAGTATACTAAAAACTTATTAGAATGTTCAAAAGTATCCTATAAACTTATTGCAAGGTGTTTAAATATATTTTTTATTTAAAATACTTTTTTTATAATTGAAATTAATTATGTACCCAATTAAATATTATAATATTTTTGTTTTTCTTTAAGGTAATAATAAAATAAAAAAAAGGGTGAAAAGATGTAATAACAAGAACATCTCATATGAGTTGTCAAACGGAAGCTTTATTCATCATTCAAGTCAACGACAATTGAAAGATTCGTGAGACGAAGAAAACCCTAACAATAAAAAATTCGGAAGAACAAGCAACTGTTCTTCGATTCGGTTTTTAATCTTCGGTTTTATCTCATCACATTGCCAAGATCCTTACTGAGTAAATTAGAGGTAAACGTTAATTTAAGGGTTATATGTGCGTGAACCAGATGTTTTTGCTTAGTTTGAGCTTTCTATTAATCATTTTGGGGAGAATGTAGGTGACGGGGACTTGATTACTATTTGATTTTTTGATTGATTGTTGTGATACCAAAGATTAGAGTTCTAGGAGTAAAGAATGTAAGTATGAGATGAATTATACGATTAGAAATTAGTTTGACTTGATTTTCTTGTCATAAAGGGTGTCGTAAATGATCTGTGATGTTTTCTAAGGGATTACTTGAAAATCTGGAAGCTGCTGTCTTTCTAGTATTAGCTCTGGGTTTGATTTGTTGCTATTGAACTGGATATTCATAGTTAGAAATGATAATTGAGTTATGGTGGTTTATATGGGTTTTGAAATTTTGGTTTTTTTTTTTTTGCTTTGGTTATGTGTATGATTGAGATTATTATTTTGAAATGACAAAAATTCTAGAGTTTGCATGAGCAACCCATAACTTAACTGAGGTGGTTCTTAGGCTGTTCTGTGAAGGATTTTCTTAGGAATTCCATTATAATTATAGGCTGTAAGACTAGTAAGTATCCTAAAAGGTTTTACAAATTGGCTAATTGGTAAATAATGGGGGGAATAAGATAAGTGAACTAATACTAACTACCAGTTTGGGTTTCTTGCTCCATCTTTTTGTTGGAGATGAGACAACATATTGAAGTCGAAATGCTCGAGGCCAAAGCTTAGATGCCACACTAAATGATTTTCTCAGATACATATCTGCTTGCCCTTGAATTATCATCAGATGCTATAGAGAAGCTTCCTGTCAACTTCACTTTCAACCAGTCCATTGTTGGTAGTAGTTGAAACATGTATGTTGGCAAGCTAGGCCACTCATATCAAAGCAGGATTGAAATTAAAGTTAATGCACCTAGAACATTGTCGTCCAATTTGACAGTTGCAACTGGTTACTTGTTTCTTGTGAATCCATATCTTTGCTTCCAGTGTGTGAGGGTGTCATCTTGTTTTTGAGTATTCTTTTACTTTCAGCAAATTTTGTTTGATGTCATGCATCACCTCAGCATGAGATTATCTATCTGAGTTGTGGATCATTGTATCTTGCCAACTTGACTGTTGTTTCGAAAATCATCTTCTTCTTCATCTATTTCTCTTACACATTTTTATAATTTGTATTATCTGGTATGAACTATATACATGTACAGTCTGTTGTCACTTATATGGTTGTTGAGATACTTTTTTAGATGTTGAAAAAAGATAAAATATTAGTCATTGAAAATCCGAACTCTATTGAGAAAATATGAAATAGCCAAGCAAACAACAACAGAAACCTGGTTGTCAAGATCTTCTTTTTGAAACGTTGAAAAAAGATGATATATTAGTCACTAAAAATCTGAAACATATTGCAAAATATGACCTAGTGAAGCAAACAGCAACTGAAGTCCAGTTGTCAAGTTCTTTTATTAGTGTATATGATATCTTCAAGCAACATATGATCTGCGAAGATGGACATTGCATACCAAGGATTCTCCAAGGAAGAGTATACACCATCCTAGAAGGGCCTATAATGCTCTAGGATGGTACAGTGTTCTCTGTAGTTCTTTAGGGCACTCTTGTAGTATGTTGAAGCTTCAACGTATAGTGGTCTGGGATTTATGTAGGAACATAGACGGTTCCCTTTATTTAGATCTTTTCCTAGACGGTTGGAGCCTTTTTTAAAAGGTGGAGGCCTCCGTCATTTGTAGCATCAAGTGAGGAGAAACAAGTGTAACGATCCAAGTTTGATAGAAACTAATAAACTACATTGTTTTCCTCATTTCGTTTGGGAAAAATAAGTCGACACCTGCCTCATCATAGCCATAAACCAATAAGAAAACACATTTTGTACATGAAACGTAGTGAAATTTTATGCATAAAAGCTAAATCTAATGTAAAGTAACAGGCACTAGTAAATAGCGCTAAACACCATAATCCTAAAAAGTAATGTATTCAACCTAGATTAATTCATTAGAGGTTTAAATATTGGAACATTACCAGTGGCAAAATTTTCAAAAATCAAGGTATTGGCTACTAAGGATTACAATTGAAGGAAATATTGTTTAAATATAAGCTCCTCGACAATTTCTATGTTCAGGTAATCACTTTAACAAGGAAAATGACATTGATAGTTCAGCACTTTTGACTAAAATCAGTTCATTGTTTCAAAATCAACAGACATGGAAAAGAAAGTGAGTAGTTCACACGGAGAAATTAAGGAAATAAGAAAAAGCAAAAACAGAGGAAAATTCGACTAATGCAGGTGGTTAATGGTGGAATAGGTTCTAATTGGTTTACTCTATCACTTCATCTCTGTTATTTATAATGGATTAGTTCGGGTTTCTAACCGAAATTCTGTGTGAAAAAGTCTCAAAGTTTTGCGCGGCATAGTCATCAAGGTGTCCAATGCATCCAAAGCACCATATAGGACGTCGATTAGAGACATATAAGGTTTATTCCTAAAGACTTTTGAATACTTGCCTCTTTGCTACTGCCTTGTTGCCTAGGCAACAACTAGTTGACATCTTATTTGCTGCTAATGCAAAGGCATTTTCTGAAAGAGCATGCAGAAGAGAAACTTATATATATTTTTTCATTAAATGTTCTATGGATAATGTGGTATTGATGTATCGATTGCCAAATTCAATAGATATTTCAAATTCAAATTCATGAACTGGATCAGGCAGGTTCCATCATTTCAGAGCACGCTGGCCCACTTAGAAGTTACAGCAGGCCGTGATATGCATGACCACACAGAGCTCATGAGTCCACACTGCAGCTCAACTTTTACCTAGCAACTTGTTCAGAGCTCTTTGACCTAGTGTCACTTTCTCTAAATGTTCAAAGCATATTATGATGATACCTGTTTATTATGGTTTTTATAATCTACAGTCTAAATAGGCCGTCACTTGGCGTCTAACCAGCCTCCATATATAGTTGGCCTCCATATATAGTTGGCCATATCATGGTTACCTTTGTTTCCATTACAATTTTTTCTGTTTAATATACTTATGATTTCAATCTTCACCAGGGATCTGTGCTCTTGCTATGGCAAACTCCAAGGGGCCTTCAACAATGAGAAGTATGATGTACAATGGAAAACACTCTTTACTTCCCCCTAAAAGTCCATTTCCCAGCATTGCTCCCTCATATGCTGATTATGTCTCAAATTCTGCTATTGGGCCAAAAGGACCACCGAAGTATAGGGATGGGAATTCACTCCATCAACGTACTTCCTCTGAAAGCTTTCTGATAGAAGAGCAGCCTTCTTGGTTGGATGATCTTCTTAATGAACCAGAAACACCTGTTCGGAGAGGGCATCGGCGCTCATCAAGCGACTCTTTTACATACATGGAAGCAGCTAATGCTGCGAATAATGAATATAGAGCGCAAGATGAATACAGGTTGAGAAACCTGAGTTCTGCTCTGTCATGGGGATCTCAAGACTTTGACATATTTACAGATTCCCGAAATCCATCTTTTTATGCGGAACCAAATGCAATGATGAAGAATAAGAACCGGGCATGGGATTCATCACAAAATGCATTAACACATTCTATTGGCTCAGCTTCTCCTAGGGACAACTTTGTTCTTCAGAATTCTATATCCTTGGCTGCTTCACGAGAAGTTGATGGGAATACCTCAATCGCAACTGAGAAGAAAGATGCAATTGAATCTCTCCGGCAAGATGCAGATACTTCTGAAAGAAAGGATTCTTCTAGCAACAAGGCTTCTGCATCAGAAACAGACACAAAACGTGCCAAACAGTAAGCAAACTCGTTTCTCTTTTGATTCTTTTCGGCACAACATTGATCATTATAGCTATTCATGCTGCTGTAATTAGGTACAACTATTTATCTGGGAATTTGGAAATCCTTAATTTTTACTAGTTAAATAGTAGGAAGAAGATGTTATCTTTGATATTTTTCACAATCAGTTACCATTTTAGTCTTTTACATCGACTCTGTTCCTCTGTGGCATGCGATGCAACTTTAATTGAGGCCATCTAGAATATTAGATTGTTCATTGAAGGTACTTTTCAGTTTTCACCAGAGTTTATGGGGATTATACATATTTGGGCCTATGACTTTAGGCTAAATTTCACTACCACCTATCATCTCCATTTCAATGGTAAGGGGTCTATTAAGTTCAACTGGCGAGTAAAGAAGACTTTTTAACCACAAGGGTGGTGCCTGATTGGTTTGAGCTTGGCTCCAAAGGTCAAAAGTACCAGGAGGTCCCAGGTTCAAATCCAAGGAGGAATAAAAATCTCCTTGTGGCCACGGAGGTTCAAATGCGGTGACGCCGGGCTATCTGCAAAGCAGGTGGTTGCCCTGGGATTAGTCGGCTCGCATAGCGGGTTGGATATCCAGGTTAATAAAAAAAGACTTTTACTTGTCTCCAGTAAAGATGATGGTTTGGTCGTTTTGCCCTTGACTTTAAAGGTCTTTTTCTTCACCGTAATAGGTTAAAGAAATTCCCCAGTTTTTTAATTTATTTTACAAGAGTAAGTTAAAAAATCCTCCATGCCTTAAAGTAGGATAATAATATTGTCTGATCAAACATGGCCCTAAAAACATGGTAAGTATTCTATGTGTAAGGACCTGAGTTTGCTCTGCTGAAACCAAGATCTTCATACGTTTGCAGAAAAGCTTCTTTGTGTTGGACCCCTTTAGGGTACACAATAGAGTTGCTTCACATTAATCGGCTTGGCACCAGATTGAATTCATTTTCCTTGATAGTTACTGTCAGAAATAGCATCTATGCATAGATGTTCCTTATTAGTTTAGTGATGTCTGTAAAAAGTTTCAAGTCTTTTGCTTCTTTCTGTAATGGACTACCTATCCACAAGTTGGAAGAATGAAAAATGATAAGCTACATGCAAAAGTCTGGCATTTAAAACGACTATGGAATGCTTTGGAAAGTAAATTGGGCCTCTAATGTACAATGTAAATTGTCAAGTGAACACAGACATTTGGCATTATCTGTATTTACTGAAATCTTTAAGGTTTAAAGTTAGCAGTGCATCCATTAATCTAATAATGACCTAATACAGGCAATTTGCTCAACGTTCTCGGGTCCGGAAGCTTCAGTACATCGCTGAGCTGGAAAAGAATGTACAGGCTTTACAGGTAGATTAGAACGTGAGGAAAACTTTTTATGGATGGCTCATATCTATTCCAACCAGGTCATGTTACATCTGCTGTGTGCAGGCAGAAGGTTCTGAGGTTTCTGCTGAGGTGGAATTTCTAAACCAGCAAAGTCTTATCCTGAGCATGGAGAATAAAGCGCTGAAACAACGCTTAGAGACTTTGGCTCAAGAGCAACTTATCAAGTACAGTAAGTATCTACAACTTGTTCATCCTTTGCAACTTCTACGCATTACTGCTGTTAACATCTATGCTCTAGCTTGTAATACAAGTTCAGAATAGTTCCTGGTCAGCAGGTAGGAATAATGGTCTGTTGGAACTTCAAACAAGTTGATGTTAGAACTATTTTTGGCAAGTAACTAGCAGTCCTAAGAACCTAGAGATGAGCTTGTGATTTGTTAATTTCCCAGAAAAAGGAGGCACACAAGAATCAAGAACTCAATCATGTTGAGCGGAAAGTTATTGAGCTAACAATGATGAAATAGCAGTTCTATTTACTTGTCAAGATGATGTTGTGGCATCTTTCCAGTGTTACACTCTCTCGAATTTTAAGCGTCTTCTTTTATGAAACCAATTTTGGATGGTAGCAGACTAGAGTTTGTTGCAACATTTACCCTTCTATATTTTCTTTCAGAACACTGATCCTTACCAAGTGACCTAAATGAACCACACTTTAGCCTTTTTTGCTTTCAGATCTTATTCTGAGAGCCAGATGTACGATTTGAAAGAGGAATTCTTATGTTTGAGGCAGGAGAATGTAACAGTAGTTTAGATTGTCCTGGAGTTTATTCTTAAGAAAGCAAGGTTTGCAATTCAAATTTTATTATGTGAACTCTTATGAGATGTAGGCTGGAATGCTTGAGAGAGGTTTATCACATAATAGGCGCTGCTTCTATAATTGTATTCTTTGCCACTTTTCATGTTTAGTTCATTCCTTGCAATTAATTAGTTGCTAAAGAATTAAAAAATAGATTTTGCATACGTTGTAGGGCGTGTTTTTGCTCTAGAAGCTTAGGCTACTATCTGCAATATCTCTACTCACATACATGTACAAATTTGCTAAATTTTAAGCAAGGTGAATAGTATAAAAGAAATATAGACATTATATTTCATGCCCTCAATTGTAGTTAACATCATCTAGTTGAGATGGCCAATTTCATCTATCTACCAGCAAACTCTTAGTTGACATCACTTTTTTCTTGTTGATGCATTCTAAGTAATTTTCACTAGCATAAAAACAGTATAGACATATTATTTTATTCCCTTACACGTAGTTCACATCATAGTCACTTCTTTTGCCATAGTTATATCTGTCTCAATATGATGTTACTCGCAGACAGAGAGAACCTGGTGAATAACTTTTAATTTGCATTCTCTTTTGGAGGTGATGCATTATTGAAGCAGATGTTATTAAGAGGATAGAGAAAACTTGGAACTTGTTCAAATTGTTTTTGCTGTCGAGATCTTTTTTTTTTTTTTTATTAAAGCTCCCTCAAATTGGCCAGGTCCACCTAGGATAAATATTTGGAGAATAGCATGCAGGAAAACACTCTCTCTTACTCTCTCCTTAACACTTACTAGATATAGATGCACCACCACTTGATGTGCCTAAACAGTGTACTATTCCTACCACACCTCCACTAAAGAAAATAACATTTGACAAATCAATTTATGATGTATTTTTACAGTGTTGTTAACTGAAGCTCACCACAAAGTAGGTTTGCACAGTGGCTGTTTTTCGATAAATGTTGGGTTACTTTTATGGTTCAGACAACTGATTGATAGGCATGGACAAGAAGAGAATTGCATGTGGTGTTTATTGATCTAGATAGGTTGTGGGTACACTTGGGCAGTAGGCACTTTTCCTAAATAACATGTTCATAACACGATATTGTTGATAAAGTTACTTGAACTAAGAATTTGGAAAATGTACATCCAAAAATGGAACTTGAACGAACAATCTTGGTCTTTCTTGCCAAAAGCTGGGTAAACAAGAGTAAGGGTCTAGTTTATATGAAAAACTTGATCAAGGGGTTTGAATGTTAATCCAGGTTTTCCAAAATATGTGGTTTTAATTTGGATCTGGTAACATTATATTTATGTAATTCTAACTAATTAAAACCTTTAATTAAATTCATGACCTCCGGACCTATGAAAAGGAAAATGGCTTCATACTCATCAGAAGGTCTTGGATTTTATTAAAATCTCATTTTGGTTATATACCTAAATATCTCATTGAAAAGTCAGTCAACTGCTATAGTTATATTTTGTCCCTTAAATCTTCTTTTCTCTACAAAGAAATTCTTTTGACTAGTTCTTGACACCAATGGGGGAAACACAATACTAACTGATTTGTGAAATCTGTTTTCCAGTGGAGCATGAAGTTCTGGAGAGAGAGATAGGGAGACTGCGAGCCTTGTATCAACAACAGCAACAACCACAACAGCCACCTACGGCTCCTAGACACCGGCGAACCACCAGTATGGACAAACTCGATTCTCGATTTGCAGACCTGTCTTTGAAAAAGGACTCTGGTTCTTCGCACGATGTTTCTGGCCCACTCCATACCTGAATACAAACATCACAGTGTTCAATCATCCTGACCCTTCCATTATCGACGTTTTGTCATCCAACTGGCAAGAACAACTATTTGCAGGTTTCACTAGGTTCTTCTGTACCCTTTTGTGGCCTTTCCTTTTCTTTAGCTTTAGGGCTCGTGTTTATTATTACCTTGCCTGTTTTTATTTCGCTAATTTAGTAAATTTCTCTGCACCTGGTAGTCTGGGAATCTTGATTTCCCAGTTGGAGACTCACCGGAGGTGTTAACTTTAGAACCTGATACAATATTTCATGTTCTTCCATATGCTCATTTATGATCAACTTCTATTATTATTACTGTTCACCCTAGTTTTGTGCAATAATATTTGGAAATTTGTTTAATCATCTATAGTTTCTTGATTGAACTTGTTTTTTAACTAGAACCCTTCATTTTTTGCATGTTTCGCCTGCAATTTTTGGTTGTGCATATGGTCCTTGAGACAATGTGTGCATATTCTAACAACTCTAGTCTTTAATCATTGTTATCCAAACCACAAGGGTGGTGCTTGATTGGTTTGAGCTTGGTTCCATAGGTCAAAAGTACCAGGAGGTCCCAAGTTCAAATCCAAGGAGGAATAAAAATCCCCTTGTGGCAACGAAGTGTCAAATGCGGTGACTCCGAGATATCTGCAAAGCAGGTGGTCATCCCGGGATTAGTCGGCTCGCATAGCGGGTTGGATATCCAGGTTAATAAAAAAATCATTGTTAGCCATGTATTTGATATTAGACTAGGAGTGTAGTTTCCATATTAGGTTTTGCTTGTTCACTCTTAACTTGCTTTTCAAAACTTTATTGTATCCGACTTTCTCTTTGTCATGTCTTTCACAAGCTGGGGGGGTCTGTATAGAGACAACCGTTTTACTCTTTGGGGTACAGGTCAGATCTGCATACATCTTACTCTCCCTAGACTCTACTGTCGACTGAGATATGTTAGGTTTGTTTGGTTTGGCTTTAAATGTTCAAGTAATAGCTACTTTTTTCTCCTAGGGTTGCAAATTGCAATAGCTTCTCGGTTGGTATTGGTAGTAAGATGAATGTGGTTTCCTTTTTAGACTTTACTTTCGAGTAAAATATATTGGATTCGTTTAATTTAATATGAAATAATTAAAAAGTGTTTAAAAAAGGAAGAAAGTTAAAAATGCATTGTTGTATTGGGAAGAAAAAGGAATTGATAGGCACCAATGGCATTTTTACACACTTTGTCCTTGTTTGTTGTTTTAAAAGAACTTTAATACATTCACATCATTGCATGTATACATAAACCACATTTTATTAACTATGTAAAAGAAATATAACAAAAAAATTTCAAAATTATAAATTTCATAATTTATTTATTGATTTGTGGTTGAGATTGGATCTTACGGTTACCACAAACTAATTAGTTCTCATTTGATTAGGATCTTGTGTATGTATTTATGTATGTATATATATATATATATATATTGGATATTTTAGATTTAAAAATAAGAGTAATTTATTTTTATTAAAAAAATAAATAAAAGAGGTGTTTATTGTGAATTTAACTGGGTTCATCACTTATACAAATTTAAATATGGGTCTTAAGAATTTGTCCTCGTGCACCATTTACATGCATCTTAAATTTATGCATTTTTTTAATGGTATTTGATGCAGAGTAATTGTAAATAATAAATAAAAACATTACATTAGCAGAGTAATTGTAAATAATAAATAAATACATTAATTATGATTTATACTTTACAAATTAACAGGGATAAAATACTTATTTTTTGATATAATGTGTTTGATATTTTTTATTAGTTTAAATCTAAAATTATATATTTATCTTATATTTATTATATATATATATATATATATATATCAGTTAGTTATATAAATTCTAAATATGAAGCATGTCTAGCATGTATTTGATTATATTTATCTGTTAGTTATATCAATTCAAACATGAAACTTTAATAAGATGTATCAGTGTATCCTTAACATGAAATTTTGAATTTTAAATTATATGTTTTGTTTAGCGATATTTAATGTATAAAATGTGATTTTTAAGACATTATCCTAAATACTAGATAACATAGTACGATAATCCAGTAAAAATTTGAAAAAAACATGGGGTATAAATTAAAAACAAATAAAATGCTTATTACTAATATAATTTATTCTAATAAAATATTAATTACATCTTGGATATTTTAAATTTCAAGATAAAATAAAGTTTAATTAAAAAAATAAAATGAGTTTTTTGGTCTCTATGGTTTATATAATTAACGAGTGAAGTCCCTAAAAAGAATTATTAACGAAAAATGTTCCTAAGGTTTCATTTTTATAACGGATATAGTTTCTTCTATTAACTCTGTCAATTAGGGGGTTGTTTGTTTACCTCTTAATAGTTTTATTAAGAGACAACATCTGAATCACTAAAAGTTGAATTTTGTTTGGCAAAAAAAAGTCTACCTCTTAATGATTTTAAAACCCTCTGAATGATTTTGTATCTTGGATCTCCCTTAACCATTCAGTACCTTAATTTCATTCTGAATAATTATCAAACAATTATATTTTATTTTGCACTATATTATAAAAGTCTCTTAATCATTCTGAACTGCATCAAACCATTCAACAACTGACAAACAGTCATTAAGTTTGTTAGTGAGGGGAAATTTTGTCCATTAATACTCCTCTCCTTCGACTTTCATTTTCTATAACGGATTTGATTGCTCAAATTAATTTTCATTTTTATAATAAATTTGGTATCTAGAAATATTTTTTCATTTTTATAACAGATTCGGTCATTTCCTCAACTTTCATTTTTAAAATTTGGTCTCTTCCATTAATCAATAGAATTTGGTGGCACAAACATGTCTTGTAAATATAATGAGCAAAATAAGTAAACAAAATTTGAAACTTAAATTTTGTCATGAAATATTTTTTTATTTTCTAAAACATTATTTATATAAAAATCCTTTAGCTCAATAAAATATAGTTTTGATAAGTTTTTTTTGTTTTAATTAGTTGAAAATTAAAAAAAAAAAAAAAAAGGGTTAGAACTGAATATCGGACAATATATTTAGTGATGGAAAAAAAATCCAAACTCAACGATCAAAATCGGAATTTTTGGGTTGGGTTTAGGGACTATTTGTCAGGGATAGGGCGGTGATTTTATAGGTTTCGAGGACGATTGTCACCGGGCCAGAATATATATATCTATACTACATTAATAACCATTTAAACAAAAGTCTTAAGTACAAGTCTTAAAACATAGATTACTATCATTTTGTGCAAGAATTCAAAAATGTCTTAATTACAAATTATTTTGCACAATGTACAAGTCTTTTATGCAAGGATTTCCACAACACCAAATCCT
>NC_037529.1:58408344-58410920 GCF_001531365.2 Cynara cardunculus var. scolymus | reverse complement strand
TGCAGGATTTGGATTTGGATAAGCATCATCCATAAGCACACCAAGAAACAGATCTTCATTGAAGGGTGAACTAGGGTATATAGTGAAGACAACTAAAGTATTACGCAATCATCGAACTGTATGTATGGCAAAGTTATCACCACCATTACACTAGAATTTTCAACCTAATCTGTCAMAAGTGAAGGATTTTACCTAATCTGTGTTCAAAGTTTAGACAGAAATCGAAAAGGGGAAAAGGGGAAAAGGGGAAAAACCTGTTGAGTGATGGGAGACGGCGACGGAGACGGAGACGATGATCGACGACGGTGAGCAATCAATGGAGGAGCGATGTAAGCTGTGGGAGAAGATGGAGACGAGATCGACGATGGTGAGCAATCAACGGAGGAGCGATAAGCTGTGGGAGAAGATGGAGAAGATGGAGACGAGAAGATGGAGAAGATGAAATCCCACGGGGATGGGATTTTAAAATCCCATGTATTTTCAAAGGATTTTGAAATCCATAGTTCACGGGATTTTAAATGAATCCTTGGATTTGAAATCCTACCATTCCTACAAACCAAACACAGGATTGGAATGGATTTCAAATCCAAATCCACCCAAATCCATTCCAATCCCGCAAACCAAACGCACCCTAAGGGAATGCTTTAGAGCGTGCTTTTTCTTACAGACTTCTAAAAATCCCTTTTCTGCGTATCTGATCTCAAGCGCCAAAACAAATCTAGATTAGATAGAGTTAGCTTTCTTCTTTCACAGACCTCGAATAGGTAACAATGGTGGTTTTGATGTATCACCTTGATCAGCTTGTAGATCTGATCGAACAGATTTCTTCTCAAATAGTCTTCAAAACCGATTTGATGTATCACAAACTTATCTATACATATAACCCCCTCCTCCCTGATGTTGTTCTTCAAAATAGATTCAAGACTAAATCATTTTTTCACACTCTCCTTCCATCGCTCTCCATCGATTCACTCTCCATCGATTCACTCTCCATCGATTCACTACTGTGTTGATTCACTATCTTTCTGATCCAGGTAATTTATTTTTGTTTCCTCTTTTTGTTGTTATTTCTTCCTTCTGTGTGTTGATTCCTTTTCACTTATGTTTCCTCTTTTTGTCTCCTGTGCTTAAAAGGTGTTTGAGGAAATGCCTCAAAGACGTTTATTTTGTTTACATATTTTTTTTGTTTAGATTGTTTAGAGCTTGTTAGTTGCAGTAATAGTTGGGAGGTTTATTTTGGTTACATTTTTTTGTTTAGGTTGTTTAGAGCTTGTTAGTTGCAGTAATAGTTGGGAGGTTTATTTTGGTTACATTTTTTTGTTTAGGTTGTTTAGAGCTTGTTAGTTGCAGCAATAATTAGGAGCTTGTCCATAGAGCTTTTTGGTTTGTTGAACTTGTATTTTGTCCACCAAGTTCATATTACAGAGATCTGCAGAGTCTAAGGAATTACTGCATTCTGCCCTAGTTTATTTTCTAATCTGACATTCGACATTAAGTCTAATAAATTACTGCATTTTGTCCATTAAGTCTAATAAATTACTTCATTTTGTCCATTAAGTCTAATAAATATGGAATGATATAGGTAATGAACATAAAGAGGAAAAGCATGAGCAGAGGAAAGGAAATGGAATACCAAGAGCACAAGGCATAATATAGGCAACTACATTCACATGAAAAAAAAAGAGTACCTAGCACAACCCAATGCACATCAACCATGTCTACCAAGTTCTGCCATTGACTAATTGTTAAGTTATTTTAAAATCATTTGTTAAAGTTTATTTTTTTTAATAAGTATCAACATGTCAGTCATAACTTCTGCCTCTAATATTGGTTGGTGCCTTATTTTCCAGTTGGCAAACTCTGAAGAATACATTGATGGGCAGTTTACTGGAAACCTTGGAGAGATTTTAATAAGGTATACTTGGATTGTCCGAATAACTTTTAAAGACAGGACAATTTGAGTTAAGAGTGATAGAAAATCATCTCTCTTCTTTCTGATTATACACTCTAGACGAATTCATGACCTATGAAAAAGTAAAGCAATCTCTCTTCTTTCTGATAGTGGTGGCACAATCTTATCACTCCATGCAAGAAGTAAAGCAAGATTGTAAGCTTTTTTAGTTGTGAAGTCATTTAGAATTCTCATGATCAAAAGGAACATTACGCAATAGTGTGATGTATCTTGTATGAAGCAGATACATAACTCATTGATTGTCACATTACTACAGYTGTTTAGGCAGTGTTATATTTATCTGCCTATCTTTTGTACTGACAGGCAAGCTTTCATTTGTGCAGTCTTTTGGTAAAAATCAAGTGATTGTCCGAATAGATTTTAAAGATAGGAAAATTTGAGTTTAGAGTGATAGAAAATCATCTCTCTTCTTTCTGATTATACACTCTAGATGGATTCATGACCTATGAAAAAGTTCTATTTAGATCTTGTCCACTCATGTCAGCCTTAACTTGCCTTGAGCTGATAGTGGTGGCACAATCTTATCACCCCATATTGATTAAGTCACTAAACAGCCTGAAATAGTCACCTTGGTCACAGTTCGATAGATTTGCAAACAGATTGT
>NC_037529.1:58404249-58406779 GCF_001531365.2 Cynara cardunculus var. scolymus | reverse complement strand
TATATATATATATATATATAGAGAGAGAGAGAGAGAGAGACGAAAGACCATGTGAGAATAGGAGTTAAGATGAGAAGCGTAAGAAGGAATTTGGATCATTGATCACTTTTAATCTCACACCACCTCATGAATTGCGCCTGATACAAGAATTTATCTAGTACATCTCGGTGAATCTCATTACTGTTGATCTTCATCTTACCCTTCTCACTATAACTTCCATTCTCAACATAATATAATCGTGTGTGTGTGTGTGTGTATATATATATATGTATATATAGAGAGAGAGAGAGAGAGTGGGGGGGGGGGTTCCAGGAGAAAGGCGAAAAATCGTGTAAGAATGAAAGTTAAGATGAAAAGCGTAAGAATGAATTTGGACCCTTGATCACTTTTAATATGTTGCCTACCCATGAATTATGCTTTTCACGGGAATTGATCTGGTGTATCTCGGTGCATCACATGCTAATGTGCATCCAATTGTGAAGATAATTTCTTACGCTCCTCACTTTAACTCTCTTTCTCATCGAAACACAACTCTTAGGAGAAAACCCCTAAGTAAATAAATAAATAAACTAAAAAACACCTTATTAGCCGTCAGATTAGATGATCTAATGAATGTGATTAAATGGACGATTACAACAAAAAATTTAAATTAAAAAATCTCACCTCCTATTCTTTATTCGAAAAAGGACAGGAAAATAAAAACAAAATTTGAGCGAAATAAATTACACCAAAAAGATAATCATATTTTTCTCGTTAATTTGACATTCATATTGATATACTTTTTCATCTGTTTTTTTTGTGATTTTTCAGTTTCCATTTATTTGACGTTTCCCCTCAACTTGGCCCATATATATATATATATATATTAGAAGGGTACTCGTGCAATACATCGATACTAATTTCTATTTTAATGTTTCGTTTTATTTTTTATCCATGTCGATATAACACTATTTTATGTGGTTTTGAGAAAACGATAATGTTTTTATTTTTGAAAAAATATAAATTTGAAAATATCATATAAAATTTGCAAAAAAAAATGTATCAATATTAGTATCAAATTAACTATTTAAAATGAAAATGTATATTAATAACGAATATCATATTGATGTATGAATGTTGAAAAGTTGTTATATACACGTGAACATATAAAAATATTCATGATAATGGTATGTATATTCGTAATGAATAGTATGTATCATATTGATGAATGAATACTAAAGTTATTGTATACATATGAACATATATATTCATGATGAATATAAAGAAAACATATATTCATGATGAATACTATTTATATTCATGTTGAATGTTATGATGAAGATGTATATTGACGATGAATGTCATAGTTGTGTATGAATACTAAAGATTTGTTGAATATACGTGAAAATACATAACTATTTATGATGAATGTTATAGTAAGTTGTATATCCATGATGAATATCATACTAATGTATAAATATTAAAGAGTTGTTGTAAACATATGTGCATAAATATTCATAATGTTTATTACATATGTATACTATTTGACGTAAAAAAACGTTTAAAACATAAATAAATAAAAAAACTATATCAAAATGGATGTCAAATCGAAGAGAAATAAATGCTCGATTTTTTGATATAATTTGTTTGATTAAAATATTAATTATTTTCAAGATAATTTAATTTAAAAATTAAAAGGGTAAAAAAAATTTAATTAATAAAGAAAATAAAAAGTCAACATGGTACGTGTAAATCTTGACTTCCATTTTTGTTTATCATCATCTCTTGTGGGTGTTCATCTCTTGTGGGTGTTTGGGATTGCTTGTTTAAAACAATTTATGTTTTTTTTTGTAAAAGTGTTTATTAATTTATGTGGTATCAAATCTGAGTTTTGTAAAAAATGTTTGGATTAGCTTATAAAGGTACTAAAAAGTAATAAGCTAATAAGCTGTTTTTTAATGTTTGACAAATTTCGTTTATATATGTAAAATGACCAAAAAGGACAATCTTCCATATTATTGACTTATGAGAGTGTTTGAGATTGCTTATTAACTTATTTGATTTTTTAACATGTAAAAATTTATTTTTCATCATTTATAATAATATTTTTGATAAAAATTTATATCAATAAGATTAATAATTAACAAACATTAATAAAACAGGGTGAAAATGGTAAACTGGTAATAAGCAGTTTTTCATAAGTCAGGAAAGATTAACTTATCAAAAACTGCTAATTACCGGTTTGACACCGGTATAAGCAGATTTATTTTTCTTCATCGAAACACTAGCATTTAGCTTATCACCGGTGTCAGACTGAAATAAGTCAAAAAACACCTAAAATAAGCAATCCCAAACATCCCCTTAATTAATCTTTTTATGTTTTAACCGTTGATTAGTTTTCTAAATTTTGATCAATGACCAAGATATGTCCTAATGTTCACAATGAAAAATCCGTTTTCATTTGAAACCACCCCTATATATATATATATATATATATATATATATATATATATAATTACTTAATTTAATAAGCTTGTATGTAATTTAATCT
>NC_037529.1:58368537-58404226 GCF_001531365.2 Cynara cardunculus var. scolymus | reverse complement strand
ATTAAATTTACGCTAGACAGTAACAATATATAAATGAAGAACGAGAATTAAGCAAAAATAAATGAAGAAAAATAATAAATCAAAAAATATAAGAGTTAAAATGAAAATTATAAAAAGGGTTTAAAATAAATTAAACATTGCATTGTTTTTATTGATTATTTATATTTTAGTACATGGGTATGAAAAATGGGTGGATTTTTATAAGAGAATATATGTCATGATTAAAATAATTAAATAAAATTTGAAAATAATTTTTTTTTTTTTTAAAAACGTTACTCCCATAAAAATCTTTAGCTCAAATTAGTCGAATAAAATATAATTTTGATAAATGTTTTGTTTTAATGAATTAAAAATGAAAACTAAAAACTTAAATATAATATTTATATTATCTTATAAATCAGATTTATCAAAAGTTTTAAAAACAATTTTTAATACACAAGGTACTATAAATTTATGTAGAAAGTCTTAAAAACAACTTATAATGCATTAAGTATTACTACTTTATACATTCAGTTTTAAAATCTTTTAATCTACAATTAAAATAACATATAGTGCAAGTTACCAATGCATATTATTACCTTTTCTTTTTATGTTCCCAAGATATTTTTGACACATTTCACTCATGTCTTCACTCTGTCATAACTCTGTCTTCTCCTCATCCCTAAGGTGATATTCAAACTGCTATTCACCATGAATTATTATAAGTTCTTTCATTCAATTGCTCTAGAACTCTTGGTCCCGTTCTCAATCTCTTGATTCTTTGCTTTTGGTGTAAATCGAATACGTTTGTAAAGTCATTTAAAATGTTGGATTTTAAATTGTCATGCAATTTTTTTCATCGTTCGATTGTAATTGGAACCATAACTCTTACTTATTCAAATTATATTAATATATAAATACTAAATGTAACTCAAATCATCATTAAATTTTCTCTGATAAAACCAATAAAACTTTAAAATCGTTAAAATTGACGGCTTCTCCGCATTACGATGATACACAAGTATAAAATGAATTGTAGTTTCCTTTCTTCTCTTTGTTTCTTTCTTAGAAGTTGAAGGGCAAGGTGACAGGAGAGATGGCAAAGCAGCAGAAAGAGCCTTGCAAGAAGGAAGCCTGCGACATTCAATCTTGCCTATCCAAGAACAATTTTCTTCCCCAAAGGTACCCGATTTCATTCTCCTTTTTCTGTTTTTGCTTAACCTAGTTGCTTGTTCCATCGATCACATGTTTCTACTTCACTTTCGTCTATCAAGTTCATGATCGCTTCTTTAATTCCTACTCCTTTTGGGATGTCGATTGCAGAATTAGTGTCATTGGTTTGTATTTATGTTGAAATATTTCACTGGAACTATGCTTCAACGTGTTCTTGGAGTAAATATTTAAGATCAGATTCGATACTTCATCTCAGCTGAAAATCCTTCGCACTCGCTTAGGGTTATGTTTTGCCCAATTCTTATTTACCTCCCTTCTTACTAAATTGGCATTGGAATTCTTTAAAATGCATCAAAATGTAATGAAGTTTGCTTCCAATTTAGTGGAAAGATAAAGACTGTTTTCCCCAATCAGTGCTACATGGTTGCAAAATTTCTTATTTTATACCATTTTTGAGCTCTTATTGTAACATTCGGTGATTTTGAAATTCGTCTATGAAATGTTTACAGAAGGGTTATGGCCAGTGGACGATAAACCTGACATCCACGTTATCATATGTTACAAGATTGTTACATTAAATAGGAAAATTATAAACTTTACTCCATTGGTTGAACAAAAAACTTATTTGTTACACTAAATAGGAACCAAGGCAAACTTCATTGCATATTGCACTTCTTTAAACAATGATAGTTGTTGACAGACAAAGCCAAATCTGCTAAGGTATAACAGCCATGATATTGACTGCTTCCATCCTTTTGATGTTTCTTCGCCGAGAATCATATCAAATATAGTTGGCGAGTCACACCAACTTTATCAAATGATGTATTCTCAAAAGGTGTAATACCAGAGTTTCTTTTCTTAAGGAGGTTGCTTCCAATTCCTGTATTTCTCTAATGTGGGTTTTCAAGATGAATAGCCTTTTTCTCATCACGGTATTCATCTTCTATGATCATTGGATCTTGGTATGTAAGCATTAGACACATCATAAACCATATTACATGGACAAAAGTTTTGCATTCAGATGTGTATTAGGGAGGAGCATTATGTTGCTTCTATGATTTCCTTCACCCTTTAGTTAGTGTTAATAATAGACTTGTTATTTCTGCTTATCTAACTAGCTCGTCTTCAGGTGCATCAGAGTTATTCAATTGCTACAATCGTGCTGCGAACAATGCGAGTATAAATCAACTCATTGTGGCTCTGTTTCTGGTCTCCTGAAGCAAATAAACAAGTAATGTGTGTACTACGAACAAAAGGGGCAGTGAGGAATTGAGCTCTATTTTTGTGGCTTTCTTGAGGATCTTATAGTGAGTTCCAACTCTTATGCTTTTTAATAATCAAATCTCTTGCATCCAGTAGCTACACACTAATTCTAGGACATAAACCTTAGCATATAGAAAGTGAGTGTGTGTGTGTGTGTGTTAGGAGGGGAGCGAAGGCGAAGGATTGTGTGAAAAGCGTAAGAAGGAATCTGAAACCTTGATCACTTTTAATCACATGTCCACCCATGAATTATGTTTTAGAAGAGAATTGATTTGGTACATGTCGATGCATCTCATTAGTGTTGACATTCAATTAGAATTGATCTAAAGGTGGAGACTTCTTCTTATGTTTCTCATCATAACTTCTCTTTTCATTGAAACACCAACCCGGCGAGTGAAATGTTAAAACGTCCTAGTTGAGTTAGCCCACCTATTTATAGGTTGTCCTTAGGTGCTTTTCTTAAGATACCAATAATCCCCTTTTGGGAGTTTGAGCATGTCCAACATTTATCCTGTAATTAGTAAAAGTCAAATAGTTTTTCCATCTTGGAGATTCTAGCGTTAATACAATTAAAATATTTAAAGCATTTAATACCCCCAACAAACTTCTCAAAATGGTAATTTCCTAAATAAATAGTGGATTGATGCACATTCTTTCTCCTCCAAAACAAGTAAAATAAAACATTTAATGCACATTCTGTCTTCCAAAATAAAATCTTGTTCTCTCTCATCCTTTCTCCAGTTTGGAGGATGATTAGGAGACCCTGTTGGAGCCAATTTTTATTAAAAAAAATTATTTTGGAGATATCGTTGGAGATGCTTAGGGGCTATGTTATGTTGAGTAGTTCCGTTTGTTGTGTGGAGAAATTATTATGCTTACATGGTATCAATTGACGTTTGTCTTCAAGTATCGGCCTCTCTTTGTAGCCTACGGCTTCTCTTTCTTTTTTTTCTATCTTCGGCAAGTGTCAAATGTGTAGCTTTTTCGAGCATCCTACCCTTACATGATTACATGTTTTTTTATCTCGTCCTATCGCAGTATCAATTGAATTCTGGCTGCAAACTGCAGGAATAAATGATGAGACAACGACTGATTCTTAACGTCTCTTGCTGAAACAACTAAAAAGGTAGAAGGTAAATCGGAGCACTTAGCATGAACAACAGAAGCTGGGGAGAGGAGTCTCTATGCCATATTCAAGAAATATTTATAGAACTTGTATACTGAACCCTATATTTTCTTTCTTGTTGGAATGTAGGCCTAATGCTTTTCAAACAGTAGTTATCAACTTGTACTTTCAGAACCATCTTTCTTTCCTTGATGTCAATTATTGAATGAATATATCTCTATGGAAAAACAGAGCATTTTGCAAGTCCAATCTGTTAAGACATTTGTTGAAAGTAGAACTAGAAACAACCAAACCATTAATGTTCTATTTTGGCACAAGGCTCTGGAGGGTTATCAAACATTTAAGAGATGGAAAAGAGGATGCATTTTGAAGGACGAAACCAATGCGCTTACAACAATTACAAGAGGGAGGAAGTTCCCAATTTCCAAAACCGATTTCTTCCTACCTAAACAAGATGCCCCATTTCCTGCTCTATCCATCCATGGTTGTACTTGTGGTGGATTCAATGCCGAAAATTGTAGAAATATGACCAAAAAATGACAAAAAAATACATTATGGAGACCTCGTACTAGTGTCTTGTCGTCTCAAGGGAATGCTTTCGCTATCTATACCATCTTCCTCATCCTCCATGTGCTTCGGAGATCGCACTGAGAGAGGTATTGGACCTGCAATTGACCATGGTTACAGAACCTACATCCCAAATCCTATTTCACAACAATTCTTCATCTTTTTTACCAAAAGGACACAAGTACTTAAAAGTGAAACGGTAAAACCTATTTCAGTCTTTATGAAACCCCCACAAGAAATCTTGATCTTTGAGGGTGCCTTTGAAAACATGAATCTGGTTATAGAAAGGTTTCCTTTCATTTGGTTATTCAAAAGTACTTGAACATGACATGGCAAATCCCATCATGAATCCTCAACAAGAATTCTTGATACTGATGGGTGCATTTGAGAACATGTACAAAAAGGGTTTATTTGGTTGGGTAAGTCAGTCCAAATTTATCTTTTGTGGGTCGAGCGACCTCTAAAAGACTAACCAAGTTTATAACATTATCATGGAACTGGAGAAGTAAAACAGCATACCATCAACCATGTCTTTGGTTTTGTGAAGAAGAAAGGTTCCAGAAAGGATTGTCACAAATCCACAGAGTTCCGTGATAATCTGGGAAGGATTCTGCCTATCCCAATCCTGCTCATAAAAATAAATCGGATACGCTTAACACCACAAACAGACCAATACCATACACAGGCTAGTTATTTGCATAAACATGGAAACAGATGAAGTTGCATGCATGATGAAAAAAGGAGAGAATAATATTGTGAAAGACAGACAAAAATGTAACATTTTCTCCATTAGTTTTCTGTTGTATTAGGAGAACAAAGAAAAGAAATAACAAATGAATGAAATGAGTAGAAAATGATGATCTGCAGGATCAAACATCCACAATTCATAGAACAACTAAATCTGATTGCAATAAGAAGTTTTGATCAAGTCTGAAAAGGTATCCTTGTAAAAAAATATTTATTCCATTAACAAATCCATAGATAAATATAGTAGATGTGTGGAACATGGATCATATCATCCTGCCAGAACAACCATCTATGACAATCTACAGTAACAAACCAAAACCAGAAAAATCATGCAAGATTGTTCAAACCTCGAAGACAAACTAGAAGATATCATGAAAATGTATTATCTTAAACTGCATTTATTAATCGATACCTGTGTACTCATTGGTTATACCATGGTAATCCTATATGTAACCATAATAAAACGTAAACAGAAGACATAAATTACCTTGTTCTAACATAATCTTTTGATCATATTTGTCTAGGAAATTCAATTTACTTATAGTTGGCAAAGAATTACCTTGAACATGATCACGCTTGCCAAGATCGTAAGAGATGTGAACATAACATAGTATATGGGGGAGACAACAGCTGTATTGAATGTGTCAAGTGCCTGCAGTCAAATATTGATACCCCAAAGGGAGGAGTATTAACAAAAGTTGTTGGTAAAAGGTCAGAATTTCATTACAATTGAACGCCAATAATGTGGCCAAGTAGGTAATAAAGAAAGGCACTCACTACAAGGATGCACACATGTCTGCAATTATAAATGCAAATAGAAAGTAAAAGAAAATATAGACATTATGGACAATTCAATTCCAATGATGATGACAACCTTAACCCATGCGAATTTATATATATAGGCACACACTCACATATGCATAGATACATATAAAAGTATTCCTCCACGTCCATAGGTCCACCAAATGGTCCCTAAGTGGTGTGTTGGGAGGCCTCATAAACTAGCCACCAAATATTCCTATTTTCAGTTAGGCCAATGAAATCCATTTATTGATTTAATCCGGTATAGCATAAATAGATAATTAGAAACATGATGATTGAATTCAGTTCTCTAGTCTCATATTTAGTAAGTCCCGAGCTCTTTCTTTCAGCAATCGAGTCACAGTTATCTAACATATTCATACCTAAGGCCACAAAGTGGTGACAGAACGTATAACTTGTATAAATCTTGACTATTTATCATGTGGGATACTTAACAAACTACAATCCAAAATATATGTGTGTGTGTGTGTGTTTGTGTGCATGTGTGAATGTATTATGTGTATCATCAGATCAAAAAGAAGGCAGCTGATTAGACTGATTCCAAGTCCAGCAATAAGAGGTTGATTTCACATTTTACGGTCTGCACTTGTCATGGTGACAAACCATCAACTATATACTATAAGCAGATGAACTCCTGACACCTTTAAGCAACGGGTTCGAAGTGCATCAACAACATCCAACTACACATCAAGGGCTCCTTATCCAAGCTGTTAATACTCTAGTTTCAGCGATCAGTTAATAATGAAAACACAATGTGGAAAGCTAGAATCCAGTTTGTCAATGTCACTATGATTCCACTTGAACATGCAAAACATTAAACAATATAACCAGTTCCATATGCCCTCTAAGAAAGAATGATCAACTAAACTACAATTCTGGCAAAAGAAATGGGGAGTAATTACCTTGTTTAAATAGTTCATTTGAGTGATGATACAAAGCAAAACAATGAAGGTGAAAGCCCATGTCTGGGGAAATACTAGCTGATTCATTCCTGATAATGTAAGCTTCAACGCAATGCCAATAGCTTTTACGCTCATGACCTGAAAGAAGAAAATATTAGCTGAACATGATAAGTGGGTATACCACGAGCAACTTGTAAAGAAATCACCCAGCTAATGATACATACCGACAATGAACCAACCAGCGAACAAACTCCAATGTAGCACATTATGTGTGTCTGGCCATATGATGGTATATAGTGAAATACAAGTATAAAAACAGCTATCAACACCAATACTGCGTATAGGACAAAAGCTGCAGAAAAGATAACAGTAGTTGAAGCCGAAACATGTCATAAGAGTCTAAGCTAAAGAATAACACGATCTGAAAAGAAGAAGAAACAAATTTTAAAGTTAAATCAAATTAACGAGGAAGTATTGCAGGAAGACAAAGCTGTTACCTGGCTCAGTAGCAAGATCCCATACTTCTGTTACTGATTCAATTGGACGTTCCTGAGGAGCATGTAGGACGATTGTGATGGAACCCACAACACATAGAACACAACCAAGAACTCCAAAAATATGTAGCTTCTCTCGTAATATAATATGTGCAAGTACAGCACTGCAATATGGTTTAATAAATAAGAATCACATAAAGGAGGAGAAAAAATATGGATTATATGTAGATTCTGATTTTTGTCATGCCTGATGATAATGCTGAGTGCGCCAAGAGGAGTGACCAGAATAGCTGGTGCAAACGCATAAGCTGCAAAATTTGCAATTTCTCCAACAATCACTGTTGAAATATAGAATAGCAGTGTTAGTATTCACATGATCAGAATTTAAGCAACTTTCCATAATGCTTCTCACATTCAGAATGAACAGTTATCTACCATCCGCCATGCAAGTATGAATTTATTGTTTTGTCCAGTTACTTATGTATTCTGAACGCTTTATTCGTTTCTGGTGTGTGGGTTAGTTACTTAACGGTGTGAACACTAAACAATTGATCGTCGGGACAACAAGGTAAAGAAGGCTATCAATTTAGGCTTAAAGGAAATGCTGGAGCATGATTCAAATAGAAATATCATAAAGCTTAAGTCTGAAGTCAATTTGATTGTTTTGAAGTAGAAGTTATTTTCGCAAGAAAAAATAGAAACAAGAATGATAGCACAAAGTTGAACCCTTTAGCATAAAAATTTAGAATAATGGCCAAAATCTCAAAGGACATACAAATATCTTGTTTTCATCGATGTGTCAGGTTCAAATAATGAGACTAGACAAAGTGCTAATGAAGTTTGGAGGCTTTTTGGAATCTAGATATTCTAGATTGCTCAAAGAAAGCCATAGCATGTGAACTGCAACTTTTGAGGTATTAACAGGGAAATAGCAGATGTGGAAGCATGTCAAATGAAGAAGTATATAGGAGAAACATTTGTTGTTATTTGGGATAGCGGAAGGATTGAAAGGTTGATGATGATGATGGGATAAATGAAACATCAACAAACTTCAGGAGTCTTCCCTGATCATGTAAGTGCATCTTATGGAACAGCAATAAGATGTGATGATTTACAAGGAAGAATATTGGGCCACAGAAAGACATGTAAACAAGATAAGTATAACCAAAATTGAGGTGGATTCATGTCATGTGATAAGGGATAGGATGAATTGGGTGGCACCGGTTGAGAAGCTAAAGCAACATTATTTGAGAGTGGGATTTACCGGGCCAGTTTGGTTTGTTTGAGTGTTAGATCATCCACAACGTTGACCTTTGAATGCTGGTTAGAAGAGAAGGCTTGTACCAATAAGAGGCCATTAGGAGAAGTAGATAAGGCCAAGATCAACATAGGGGAGATAGTTAAGAGAGAAATGCATGGATGGAGAATGCCTAAGGAGTTGACCGTACGTAAAAGCACCTGGAAGGTCGTTATTCATGTTCTCAAACCCATTTATGTTTGCATTTGAGATTCATTATTCAATAATTCTGTTTCATTTCTTTTCATTTTTAGCATAACTCCTGCAACTAATTTTGATGAAAAGACTGCTTCTTTGTAGTTACAAAACTGCAAGCAATACTAGTTGAAGTAATCTTCATTATAACATCCCTTCTTGCTTATGTGGCATGTTGTTTTGGTACTAGTATGGTTTTGCATTAGTATCATGTGAAATACATAACAAACTCCGGCAAAGAATTGTTAGAATGGAAAATTAAAATACTAAATTAGCTTAAGACTTAAAAGTTTGTGCCATAGTTTCATCATGCACTGGCTCATCTTGCACTTCGTCCCTCTTTTTTACTTTCGCCGGTATTCTCGATGGAGGAGCATATAATTTCGTTTCTATACCTTTTTATGGAAGACAAAATGTGGTTCGTATACCTAAACAAAACCTCATACCGGCTTACAATAAACATGATGCCTCCTAAAAAATATTAGGTGACCAAAATACACTGCCATCCTATCTCTACCATGGGGAGATGCATTCTAGACCGGTTTGCTGGAAAGGAAAAATCTCTTCCAACGAATAAATCCACGGAATAAAATATTGTGAGTCTCGTTTGTATTATGGTTTGTGTTTTTATTATGTAAACAGAAAAAATAATAAAGTTAGGGATGCACTGGGATTCTCAAAAATGGAAAACACTTATTTTGCATTCCAAGTCGATAGGAGGAACCAATTGAGCTTACTTATAAATCTGATCATGTTAGAGTTCGGGTCAGACAAGCCAGAAACAACCAAGTGGCCTCACAGGTTTGATCTCTTGATACTGAGAGCCTTTATTTTTGGTTCAAAGGCACTGAAGCTTCATGGATAGCATTTTATGAATCTATAGGTGTGGGTGAGGTGCACAACTGTTCCAGTTCTAGCACGGATTCAGTTTAGGGTCTAGAAAACCTTTGGTTACGCTACTCTTTTCCTGGTCCTGTAGATCCCATTCCCTTATCGTGTCTCCTAATACAACTCTTTTTTGCTTTATGAACAAAATAATCTTGGAAACCAAATTCTCCTGTCATATTATTTAAATTATTTTTTACTGCAAGTCATTAAACAACAAGAAACAAACATACTCACTCGTTATCATGCCTACCCACCATAGAGGCTCGTATAAGTATGAATATCCTCCAACTCCTGAGAACAAGGTAAAATTTGTTAATGGGACTAGATCGACAGTGTTATCAAAGCATATACTAAAAGCAAGCCAAAGCACATACATCCTGAAGCTAATTTGTATGCTCAAGATTGCTAAAATACATTATGTCAAAACAGGCTACAAAACAGATTAGGGAATCACATAGCGAAGTTCATTAGTTGGTTATTCATTGCAACAAACATTACGATATTTAAAGATCCTTGTGTTACGAATAAATCCATTGTACTTCCAAGTGATTACAACATACAGCAATAAGAGAAGAGTATGTAAGAGAGAAAGTGAGAGAGAGAGAGATAGATGCTTAAATGGCAGCAGCTCGCCCATCCTTGCAGCCATTAAATGTAAATACCCCACAAATGCAACCTCAGATATCACAAATACCTAAGGACAAACTCTATTGTCAAGTAATATAGACTTTTCGCTTCCTGTTACGTGAGTCCCTTCCAAGTGCATCAATCGGAATATAAGCCAACAAGGCCAAAAGGAGTCCAGAAATTCAGCCCTCTCAACATGAAACAACTTAAGCAACGTTCATCCCTGAGTTCTTCAACAACCACATGAAGTAGCATTATGGAGACAAGACAGGAACTTAAAGCAGCATGTGTAAAAACAAAGGTGGTAAGCGAAGGCATAATGGGGGATTAGTTACAAAAGAAAGCAGTCGTCCTGGTCCTCCTGGACTACATGTTTCCTGATGATGAAAAAAAGATTCATCCCTAATTCACATTTGTTTGAGGGGAGAGAATTGTTGATAACACTGTTGAACTGAATTTCCATCTATAGATCCAACATATTAGCATAATAGTCATCTTTCTTGATTGTGTGCCAAATAGAATGAGCTTCAAACAGGAAACACCAAATTCAATAAGCCACTTTGGATGCATTGTAACAGTCAAAGGATGCTAAGATCATCACCCGTCCAAGCATGAGCATTGTTTCCCATCTTTTACATGGAAATACTCCCTCTCGTAGCTCTTTGGGAAAAAGGCCATCCTCTGTGACATGAAGAACCTATGTCCATGGTCCATTACCATCCAGGTCGCCCTTTTCTATACACATTCAGAGTTCTGTCACCCACTGAACGAAAACTTTCCTCCTCACCGGTTTCTCTCCATGTGAATAGCCTACCTCTGCTTCAAGATGGCCATCAATTAATTCAACAAACACCTGGATCTTCAAGAGGGTAGCATACTTGAATCTCAAATGGTAAGTTGATATAAAATGATAACTCAAATGGAATTGACTGAGAGCTTCTACCATCTCCATCGTTAGTGACCATTTAACTTCGATTTCTCAAAAGAAATAATATGGATCAACCCTGAGGTGAACTCCCAAATATCTTGATTGATAATACAAATATGAACAACGACTATTAACAATCAGAACTTGAATCAACCACCCATTCTAATTTCAACCGGACCACATTTTGAGAGGTGAAGTGAGCTCAATTTTGCAAAAAAGAAAAATGTCAGCCAAGGAAAGTAATATGTTGAACTGTATGATCAGGTCATCTGCAAATCACAAATGAGAGGCAAACCATCTAAAACGTCACTTAGACATCTCTCCTCCATGTCTGAAATCTATTTAACGAAAAAGACCTTCAAATACTGTCAACATTGGAAACATATATTATAATTCATAAAGATAGATGAGTTTGGATGGCCTCTATAAAATATCACTGAAAATCAAAACCGAAGATGGCCAATGATTGCCCCCATCAGACCATCACGAAAGCAAACCAAAAGATCTTCCAGATCTCTCGCTGTGTTTAGTAGGATTCGGAGTCCAACATTTTCCAATTGAAGTCAGCAGAAGTCCATAACCACTTAAAACTTAATTAACCTAGGTGCAGAACAAATCACTAACTTCCCAGCAGATCCAAAGGGAAAATCACATTGAAGTCCAAAAAGAAATCAGAATCATTCTATAAATAATAAGAAAAACAGAAACAAGGAAATTGCGATGTACAAAAGTCACCTGCTCTAATACCAGAGGCGCCTGCTTTCTTAAGACCCTTCTTCTTAACAATGAAGCTAGCACCAATAAACAAACTGGACGACAATGCTAAAACCAAACCCTTGATATTATCCACAGACATGCCCCTGTAAGCATCCTTCCAGCTGTGGGACGCCATTCAACATCAAAATCAAGAAAAACCCCCTATCACCCTTTTGCTTTTGCTTTCAGGGCTCCATTCTTTTTGGTATAGTTTGGCAAGAAATAGTGAAATTTGAGCAGAAACTGAAGAAAGAGACTGTTGGGGATAAACGATTTGATATAAGGGTGTGGAATGAGAGAAGATCCAGTAGTAGCGTTAGGTGGGAACAGCTGGAGAGTGATGTGGTATTTGCATCAGATCGGGGAAGAGATGGAGGAGATTAATGGAGTCTGATTCGATTTAATTATTGAAAAAGGAAGGGTGGTGAAGAAAATGGACGACTCCATCACTCCACGTCTCATCCGTTTCTTCTCTCCGTTCTTTCCCTTTCACTTCTATGTATTTATTGAAAACTACTAATTTCATTTTTAAAGTGAACTCCACTTTTGGTTTGGTAATATGTATTCTTTTTAGAGTAAATTATGGATTTGGTCCCTACGGTATATTGAAAATTACGAATAACGTCTCTAAATTCAAAATATTATGGTTATAGTCCCTGTGGTTGTTATTTTCTTATGACTAAGATCCCTGAACCAAACGGCCGTCCACTAACCTCTGTTAACTCAGGGGTAAAATCGTACTTTTATCTTTTTCCCACATTGCATGAGTCACCCTATTTTATGTATATATACACATATATACATGTATTTTTTTTTTACAGTTTCCTCCTCCCTAATCTCTATCTTCTTTTCAACGATGACCGTAACCTCTTTCTCTCTATTCTCTCGCTGGAGACCGCATCTTCTTTTTCTCCTCTTTCTCACCTACGACTACTGACTTTTCTCTCCTCTCGCTCATCAATGACCACTGTCATAACCCCAACCTTTTCCCTAAACCATCATTGCATCAATCTCCTTTCCTTCCTTCTGTTAGCGTTTCCTGTTCCATGAGATCTTACCACCACAATCATTGATGATGAAGCATAGAAAATTGAACTCTATACCACTACACCAAAGTATCAACGTTGAAGTATTATTAAACGCCACAACCAAACAACAAAGCATAAAAAACAAAAACCTAGAAGGGGGGATGTTCCACTTAAGCATCTACACCATCCTTCTCTAGAGCCTTTATCTTGATGGGTTGATTCAAATTCGATTTCATTAGGTTAGGGTTTCTGTTGTGGTGTGAATCTGATTTTGGTGGTGTGTGAATCTATGGAGCTTTCGACTTAGGGTTTTTGTTTAGTTGGGTTCAATTTAGGATTTTTTGTTTGAACATGATTTCTATACAAAGATTTGTATAATGATTAGAACTCTTGAATCTGCTTTTGTTGTAATATAAGTTTAATTTATTTTCATGAATATATTGTGGTGGATTTTTGTTTGATTTGAAAATTTCGTATTATTTTTGTTTTTTGTATCTGTGTTCTTCAATGGGTGTTCGAGGTGGTTTTAATCAGGGGGTTCTTTCACATGAAACAATTAAAAGAATAATTATATTTGTTATGTCTTGTATACTTTTAAAAGAATGAAAAAAGGGTATTTTGGTCTTTCTCTCCTTGAGTTAACTGAATTAACGAATTATGTTAGTGAGAGGGACCATAGGCATGAAAAAACAACAACCACGGGGACCAAATCTATAATCAATCGAGCATAGGGACGTTAGTCATAATTTTCAGCACATCACAGGGACCAAATCCATAACTCGCTCTTCTTTTAATTATTTTGATTTTGGTTCATAGAATTCTTAGTGTAAACTACAATTTTGATTCATGTGGTTTACACCGAACTACATACAAAGTTTTTGAACTTCATTAAATAATGTAATGATCATCGTGGTTTGTATTTTGCTATGAAAGTGGTCTCTTTAGTTAACTCTATTAAAAGATGTTCGTTAAATTAAAGGTGATTTTCATCCTTTTTTTTCTTTTTATGTCTTTTTCTGTTTTGCCTTTTACCCATTACCCATCCTGTCTGTCTGATTCCAAGATGGACTGGCTTAGGATTTAAGGTTTAGGGTTAAGAATGTAAGAGGTGCACAGGATCCCACTCAATCATCCCATTATAATAGGAATTATTTTACTGGTTGTAACTGTGTACCCACATGAAATCGGTTATTATTTCTCTATATATGATGTCGTCAAACATGTTTTGCATCTGATGCCCATTACGAAATTAACCAAAAAAAGTCCCCCGTAAAGGTGGAGTTTGGACAAAAACAAGTCGGGTGTAAGACGTAGGCTTGCATGTTGCTCACAAAGTTAAGATTAATCCCATTTGCAAAAATGTATTGTATTAAATTGACGTAGTTTTGAATTTTCTCCTGGTCAAATTGTGATTACTTTTCATTGGGTTAAACTGCAACTTTACAGATCTTCGGTTACCTTAAAAATTTATATCTGCATAAAAAAATTCATAGGTCTGCCACTGTCTGTTTCATATGCCGGTAAAAATATCATATTCGGCCATCTTCCACTTTCATCTCTCCCCTAAAAACACAAATGTTAGTATAATGTTATGTAACACCCTCAAAACTAGAAAGAACGATTAATTTAATTTTTTTTTTGCAATACATCAAATAAAGGGTAATCTATAACCAATACTTAAATTATCTTGAATAGCAAATCTAGATTCAACATCAACAATTGATAAACCAAGTCTTACATAAAAACTAGGTCAAGACCGAATGTTACGAAAATTCAATAAAGTCGTTATTTTCAAATGCGGAAGACGTCTTCAATTTGCTAATTACTTTTCGTGTCTCAAATTAGCACTCAGTTCTTTATAGTGTCACTAGTACCACTCCCCACTGAGGACTTAATGCACATCCCGACAAATAAAAACGATTTAGCTTAACGCCTAGTTAGTCAAAGTAGTTCTCATCATAATTAAAAAAAAACAATAAAATTGAAAGACTGATGATTTTAATCATAATTTTGCAAATGGAATATTTTTATCATAAAAGCAACATCTTTTCGAAACCCATCATTTTCTTGATAAAACCCATTAATAGAAACATTGTTTTATACGCAACCAAAACTCAATAATCACACAACCAAGAATAAACTATAAAACTTTAAAACGAAAAGCATAGCTTTAATCAAGTCATTTTGTATAATTAGATCATCTTTACTTTTGGAGGGTGTAAAACATCATAAGATGATGAGGGAGACCCGATTTACCATTGCTTGTGATGGAACACATAGGTAAGCCACAATTCAATGTTATATAAGCATCACTCATGGATAAATCAACATTAGCATCAACCTTATATGGGTCTTTAGTCAAATATGTTAACAAACCCAACTATATCTAAGTCTTTCGCTTAGGGAGTTACCAAGTTCAACCTTAGACCAGTATCTTGGGATCTCCCATATCCAAGTTAAATCTGTTCACTATAAATGACAGTCACTACGGACTACACAGTCAACAAGTTCAACTTTATCCAAGTCTTTACCTTGAGTCCCCGTTAAGGATCACATAGTCATCAAGTTCAATTCTATCCAAGCCTTTACCTTGAGTCTTTGTTGATTCGAACTTTTAGCTACAATACAGAGATAATTATCTCATTCAAACCAACTCTTCCAATGCATTGCAATTTAAATCACGACTCCAAATGAATGACCAATGCATTCAAATCATGTAACTTATAAATAAATATGTCATAACTGCATATAACTCCAAAAGCTCAATGTAGAGCAAATTAAACCAGACAATTGTCCTCAAAACTCATCTGAGTCAAATCAGGCCAAAAGCTCAATAACTCAACTAACTATACAATAAAAGTCATCAAAAATAATAAAACGCATTTAACCGACGTTTATACAAATACATGCTCCCAATACACGATTAACTCAAAAACTCATCATTGGTTGAGACAAACTGTTTTTCAAATAAAATCATATCCTTATATTTCTAAAAAATGCCTCATAACACAATAACGTGTATTTTCCAAACGATTTCTAAAACCAAATCCACTAAAATGCATTAATATTAAACACATTTTGAGATTATTCATTAAAACGTCCAAAAACCCAAACATAGGAATTTTACAATATTTATTAACCCAAATTTACCAAATACGCAAACTTCGTCAAATACTCAACACATATGATATATGTCAAGTAAAATACATTTATACTTCAAAATACACATTTTGACATTACATAGTTTTCACAAAACAACTTTAACTCACCTTGCTAGGTAGGTTACAAACCCATCTCTAGCTTCCAAAGTGGAGACTACTTTAGATCCACAAACATCTGACTCTATAAACTTTATATGGGTCACAATCAAACCTAGAATGTACCAAGAGCAACCCCAATATTAAATCCAAAGCAAAACCCTAAATATAATGCAAATCTCTCAAATCTTACTTTTTCAAATATAAAGATCTCAACAAAATAACTTGAAACCCTCAGGTTAGATCTTCTTAAAAAGCTCCAAAATGTTATAACTCCTAAAAGGAGGTGTGTATAATGTTTGGGTGCATATAAATTCACCATCTATGAAGTATAATCGTGCCTTCAACAATTTTCAATTTTGCCAGGTTTTGATCCCTCCTAGTAATAGTCGTTAACTTTCATCCGTTAAATAATAGGTATTTTATTCATTTCCAATTTCAATTGTTTTTATTAAAAAAAATACACACATATTGGTAGCTTAGGATCGTTCATGTCCACATAGTGGGCACGTAGTCTTTGTGCATCACTTAAGACGTAATTTGAATCTGCTCATTTCTGGGTCAAAGATCTGATATTGACATTTCAAAGTGATCGGCTTATCTGCGTCGAGTTTAAGTCATGTCTTAAGTGACCAAGTTTACGAAGCGGTAAAGAGTAAAAACACCCAAATACTGTATAAAAATCCTAAGTTAAACCCTCACACACCCATATAAATAAATTAGCTCATAAGAAACATAATATAAGACAATAAATAAGGCTGAAATATAACTTTCATTAAAATAAAACTAAATTATGTTCCCACAGTGGTGAGACTGTGGTAGCAGATTACAACTTCAATAAAATAAACTGAAATGTTAAGCTTAAATTAAGACAAGAAGACTTCAACTAGTAGTGCTTCCGAAGGATGATCTTCAAAGTGAACTCAATGCCTCTTTATATAGGGGAAGAATGGATAAGGATGATAGATAATATCCAAGGAAAATTAAGCACACAAAAACCTTATGGCAAAGACCATCTAACAACTATTTAAAAAAAATCTGAAATACAATTTCACAAAGCAATTCCAGCTGTAGGAGATCTTTAATCAAGATCTTCAAGAAAATATTCTTCACAAAGTAGAAGCCCATCAAAAGTTCGTAAACTTCCCATAGTGGTAACACTGTGCGCAGTTGTCAGAAAATGCAGGTTTTCAAAATAAATTTTTATCATTTGTGTTTCATCATCTTTTTTAAAACTTTTAGAATAAATGAGGAAAAACAAGGAGATTGGATATTTTATAAATGCAAAAATAGAGGAAATAAATAAGAAATGACTCTAAAAAATATCAGTTATCACATATATACACACATAAGAATCATTTTTCTATCAATTTCCTTTTCCCACTTTTTATATTAAATCAATTCCAATATACACATGCTAAAAGCATTTGCACAAACCCTTAATGCATCCCAACCCCACTTTCTTCTTCTTCCTCCTCTTCCTTCCCCCTTAAAGAAAAGATATCTAAAAGCAAATAATATTCACCACCCACCATCACTGCTGTTAATCATACAAGCCTAAAAACATTCACCAATAAACGTTTGGGAACAAATCACAAATTTATTTATAAATCCAAATAAAAACCTAAAACAGATTACAGATTACTCTCAAATCAATTCCATCATAATCAAGAAGAGAAACTTTGACTGTATATTTAATCCAAACCACCATCATCAAAAACATTTGAACATCTATGAATCTAAGAGTTGAACCTAAAATTCAACACAAATCCAAACACACGTCTGTTGGGAAAAAATGAGTTTTTCCCATTTTGGAGCATAATATTTGGAACTTAAATAATCTCAATTTATGTACATTATTGTAGTTTGATATTATCCTCCGTAATATCTTTGTTTCAAGACATTGAACATCAAAAACGGACTTCGTATGGATGAGAAATTAATCAACAAAGTAAGATATTAGAAGGGAGTGTAAAGTGGGTAAATTGCTATTTAAGCCATCCCACATGGAGGAAGAGTAAAAAGAAAGAAGGTTCATAAGTAGAAACAATTCATGGGATTGTAAAACTTATAGCACCAAGATTCTCTATATTTAAGATAACGTACGAAAAGAACGAACTAAGCAGTAAAACGTGTGGAAGTCTATATTTAACACAGTGTCCTTAAAACAAATTTGTCCCACTATGAATGTTTGCTTCCCATGATACAACGGCAAGAGCGGTTCTTCGAGACTACCGAACCTAAGAAGGCCTGAATATTACCTTGACAGTAGGTAGTTAACACATAAGTAAAAAGAAGAAAAGGCGGATTGTTTTCGTTGTATGAACTCTAATCGTCTTAACTGTCTTGCTTTCCTGTTGTTTAAAGAAGAAAGAAAAAAAATATTGTTGGTTTAACAGCAACCTTCTGTAGTTTATTGTTTTATGCATTTCTCTAACAGTTTTCTGCAGGTTTTGCTTAATATTTCCTGTAGTTTTTCTACTGTTTTAAACGACATATTTCTATTGTTTTCAACTTAGTTTAAACAGTTTCATGCAATTTTCTACAGTTTTTAAGAAAAAAAAACTGTTGTTTTTAAAACAAAAAAAAATCTACAGTTCTTTTTGCTGTTTTACAAAACTGTTTTGGTTTAGTTTGGATGTATCTCAGTTATTCTAAAACAATCGATTTGGTGTTTAATTCTATAGAATGACAACTGAGAAAGTTGAAACTTCCCAACCTTTGCATACCTCTTTGGTTGCACGTGGAAACCTCGATGAACTTGTCGATTAATCATGCGGAAAAACCGCAAAAGTTTTTTCGTGGTTGCACTATAAGAGGTGGCAACTAAAGATGCTCTTCTATTTAACTACTTTAAATCTTGCACGATTTTTGACTGAAGAGGCTCCTAAGATCGCTGAAGGACAAGAGAATGTCCAAACTGTGAGCGCGAATGAGGCTTGGAAACATTCTGATTTTTTATGCAAGAATTATGTTTGTAATGGACTTGGTGACTCACTGTACAATGCGTATTGTCTGAAGAAAACGGCTAAAGAGTTGTGGGACTCACTAGAGAAAAAGTACAAAACTGAAGATGCCAGCACCAAGAAATTTGTGGTTGCCCTGTTTCTTGATTATAAAATGATCGATAATAAGACCGTTATTAGACAAGTCTAAGAACTCCAAGTAATCATGCATGACATCCAAGCCGAAGGTATGGTCATTAGTGAGACCTTTCAAGTTGCGGCAATGATTGAGAAACTACCCCTCGATTGGGTAGATTTCAAAAATTATTTAAAGCACAAACGAAAGGAAACGACTATAGTGGAGCTCATTGTTCGTCTTCGCATTGAATTGAACAATAAGAAAGCACAAAAGAAAGACTATGTTCCAACTTCTGAGAAAGCCAATTTGGTGGAACATGGTCAATCTTCGATGAGGAATGAGTTTGTGAATGGTAAGAACATAAAGAAAGGGAAGGTGTCCACATAGGAGAAAAGGGTGGAACTTTTAAAAAGAAGTTTCAAGGGAACTGCTATAATTGTGATCGACCGGATCACCGTTCCGCTAATTGCAAACTTTCAAAGCGTGATAAAGCTAAGGAGGTTAATGTTGTGGAAAAGATCATTTGCAGCGGTTATTTCTGAAGTCAACCTCGTGGACTCAAACCAGAGGGAATGGTGGGTCTACACGGGTGCTACCCGTCATATATGTTCTAATCGAGAGTGGTTTAGGAACTTCTAAGTTGTTTACAATGGTGACAAGCTCTTCATGGGAAATTCAGATACTTCAGAGGTCAAGGGAAGTGAAAAGATTGTTTTGAACGTGACGTTCAGAAAAGAGCTCACATTGAATGATGTGTTGTATGTACCTGAAATCCGTAAAAACTTAGTTTCAGGTTGGTTGCTAAACAAGCATGGTTTCCGCTTGGTTTTTGAGTCGGATAAGTTTGTGCTTACTAAAATGGGTATGTATGTGAGAAAAGGGTATGCTGATAGTGGCATGTTTAAGTTGAAAGTAAAGGCTATTAAGCCTCAAATGAATGAAATGAATAATTCTTTCGTTTATTTGCTTGAGTCTTCAAATATTTGGCATGCTAGAATTGAACATGTTAACTTTGATACTCTCCATCGTTTAATCAAACTTGAACACATACCCATTTTCATATCGACTCTAAGTACAAATGTAATACGTGTCAAATTTGTATTTGATGAATTTTAAGGATCAAAACCAAGAAGAAAAAAAAGCACACAAGGACCAATAATGAAGTTTACCCTAGTTTTTTATTTTAGGAAACCAACTTTTTAGAATTTTATTTTGAGGATTGAAATGAAACTTTGCAAATAATCTGGGGGTGATATGATGACTTACACATGTTGATAACTGAAGCTTTTAATGTGAAATTTTTATTTTGGGTAAATTGAAAAATATGAGTGCAATACTATAGTAAAGTTAAATAATAGAGTAAACTTCAAATTTGGCCTTTGTGGTTTGTTAAAAATAACACATTTAGTCCTTGTTGTTTTGAATACAAGATAGCCCTCATGTTGCAAAAATGTTTGGATTTGCTCCCTTACTTTAACGATCGTTAAAAAAATTCCGTTAAGTGAGAGAAATTTTTGTCTTATTTATCGACTTTTTGTCTTTACCCAATCAAAATCAATTTTACGATTTTACCGGAAGGCTATTGGCCCAACGATAATCAACCCAAATATTCTAGAGGTCTAAGGGGTTTCAGCATCACCATAGGTGAGACATTTGTGTGAGTTGCATTTCCCGTGTATAAATATCATATACTTGGAAAAAAAAAAGTTATGTTATATCTTTCAAATCTTAAAAACTTAATAAATCTTAATTTTACATTTTAATGAAACAAGACTTGTACGACACAAATGCACTCGATCACCATCTTCTTCATTACCATTGTGAACTCCAATTTTCCCGATAAATGGAGGGGGAAACATTGGAGGCTATGGCGGGGTGTTATAGGAAAAACATAATAGAACAACAGTAAATAGAGATAATAAATTTGTAATTCTTATTGATTATAAGTCTTTTAAATAGGGATGAGTTTACAATGAAAAGAAAACATTAATTATGGCAAATTCTAATAACTGAAAAGTATTATATCAATCACTTCCTTTTGATGATGACACATAATCTTTCAACACTCCCTATTATGTCGAGTCAAATGAGTGATGGTGCATAATTTTTACATCGTTAAAACCTTACACTAAAAAAACAAAACCCAGTGAAAAAAATAAAAACTTTGGACGAAAGGAAAAAGGACATGGCACCACTAAACAATTCCTTTAGTTTACTATCCTCCTTGATTCATACATCAATTAAGAGGTTCAGAAGACCAGATGGTACATAAATTGTTGCCTCACTAATACCTTGCGCCAAATGAAGAAAACCCAATGAGAAAATTAAAACATTGTGTGAAGGAATATCACAAACCATCAATATTACATGTTTAGTAGACGTCTCCTTTTGTCTATTACTCCCTTTAATACATACATAATCACAAAAGTGCATAAAATCTTCGCATTTTAATGATTTCCACATATTTCTCAAAGTTATCATTAGGCAATGGTTTGAAAAACAAATCTGCCGGATTTTTTTTGGACCTTATTTGATTCACTTGAATCTTGAGGAGAGTTTGTTGTTTTCAGTTGTAAAAAACTTTGACGAAATATGATTTGTATTATCACCCATGATGTATCCTACTTTTATTCATTTGATGCAAACTACATTATTTCCATATCTACACGTAGGATTGTCAGTAGTTGAACTCAAGCTTTTTACTCCTCTAACAAGTGTAATGAATCTTCAAATTGATTCATGTAAAGCAATAAATCTTAGAATGGTCCAAGGAGGTAGCTACAAGGGTTGACTTGGTTAAAAAAAAATAAAACAATCGTCATGTTCCCCATGGAAAAACCTTATCCAGTTTGGGAACGACATTTGTATGAGTTAGAAGGATACCGAATATCAACAAAACCTACCAAGACATTTTTCTGGTGTTTTATAGAAAGCTGGTATTTTGTCACTTACATTATTTATAAGTATTGAAATTCCATTATCGATTTCATTTTCCATTTATGGGAAAAGAAGAAGCCTGAGGCATGGTTCTTGTTAATTAAGTAACCTGGTTATGGTAATGTGTCCAAGCCCGATGGGCTTTAGGGTTAGGGTTTCCCGTGTAATTATGTCTATATATAGTGTCTCTCTTCTTGTAAATTTGAATTTATCTGATTAATCATATAATAGAGAATTCTCTCTAATATCTCGGTCCTAGTTCTCTCTGATTATATGGTATCAGAGCCTAGGGTTTATCGACATTACTGTTCATCGCTGGAGTTACTGTTCATCGCCAGAGTTACTGTTCATCGCCAGAGTTACTGTTCACATCGGAGTTACTGTTCACGCCGGAACCCCCGCCGTCGCCAGAACCCTAGTCCGCCACCGTCACGCCTCCACGCGCCGGCGTGTGAGCCCTTTTCCGGCCTCCGACGACCTTCGACTTTTAGGGTTCTGGTCGGAATCCCCATCTGGTTTGTTTTCCGGCATCTTTTTGGTCTAATTTTACTGTTATCTAGTCGCAACAGATCTGATCTCATCTGTTTGGTCAAACTCTGTTAATTGCTATATGTTTAGTCTGGTTTCCTTTGATAATCTGTCCTTTGGGTGTTCGTTTCTGATTTAATTAATATGACGAAGACTGATGATAAAGCCTCCGATAGTACTCGTCTGGTAAATGAGTACCCCGCTGCTTCCACTGCTATGTTTGCTGAGACATGTAACTCTGGCAAATGCTTTGTATCATCCTCCTCCAAATGGGTCATTGATTCAGGTGCCTCAGACCATATGACTGGTAATTCCAACCTTCTCCTAAATTTCAATAAACATGCATCTTCAGATCAAGTCACAGTAGCTGATGAATCTGTCTCCCAAATAATTGGGTCTGGAACTGTTAAATTGTCCCCATCTGTCTCGTTATCCTCAGTCCTAAGCCTACCAAAATTTTCTTTTAACTTACTGTCTGTGAGCAAAATTACTCGCACTTTGAATTGTAGTGTCTCATTCTTTTCTGATCATTGTGTCTTTCAGGATTTGCAGACGAAGATGATTATTGGTAGAGGACGAGAGTCGGATGGCCTATACATATTTGAACCACCCAAACCATATTCCTTGGCAAGTTCCAGTTTATCATCTCCTTTTGAAGTTCATTGTCGACTAGGTCATCCTTCCTTACAGAGTTTCAAGAAGTTGTGTCCTGAATTTTCCCATTTACAGTATTTACAATGTGAGTCATGTCAGTTTGCCAAACATCAACGTGTTCACTTAAGTCCTAGAGTCAATAAGCAGGCTGCGTCCCCATTTCAATTAGTACATTATGATGTCTGGGGCCCATGTCCTGTAACGTCTAAGTCTAGTTTTAAGTATTTTGTTACGTTTGTAGATGATTATTCTCGAACTACTTGGTTATACTTYATGAAAAACCGTTCAGAAGTGTTTAATCATTTACGTTCCTTTCATTCTGAAATCCAAACTCAGTTTCAAACATCTATTAAAACCTTACGAAGTGCAATGCAAAAGAGCATGTATCCCAACAAATTCAATCCTATATGTTGCAAAATGGTATCCTTCATGAGTCCTCATGTGTTGATACTCCAGCACAAAATGGGGTAGCCGAACGAAAAAATCGTCACCTCCTTGAGGTTGCCCGAGCACTTTTGTTTCAGATGTCTATCCCTAAGTCTTTTTGGGCCGATGCGGTATCAACAGCCTGTTTTCTTATCAATAGAATGCCGTCTGTTGTCCTGAATGGAGAAACTCCATTCTCTGTTTTGTTCCCAGGACAACGATTATTTCCTATTGAGCCAAAGATCTTCGGTGTAATCGACATGCTTTGTTCGTGACACACGCCCCACTATCACCAAGCTTGATCCCAAATCTCTGAAATGCGTGTTTCTTGGGTACTCTCGTCTTCAAAAGGGTTACAGGTGCTTCTCTCCCACTCTTAACCGGTATATTGTATCTCGGGATGTTACCTTCCATGAGAACGTGTCGTTCTTCCCAATTTCCCCTCCGACTTCTTTAAATGAGAAAGATGATGACTTGTTGGTGTATACCATACCCACTCCTGAGTCCACTACTCAAGCCACCAGACCACCCATTGTTCATGTATATAATAGGCGCGAACGACCTCCTCCGTCTTCACCAATATCATCTGAGTCTGCAAATCCACCATCCCCAGAAGATGTACCTCCTGAAGCTTCTATACCCACTCCAGTAAATGAGGATCCTGATCTTGATGCTTCTATTGCTCTCCGGAAAGGTAAACGTTCCTGCACGTATCCTATTGCTTCCTTTGTTTCTTATGATAAACTCTCCGGGTCATCTCGTTCTTTAGTCTCTACCCTTGATTCTATACCTATTCCATCTACGGTTGGAGAAGCTTTGACTCATCCTGGATGGCGGGATGCTATGATTGATGAGCTCAATGCTCTTGATCATAACACCACATGGGATTTGGTGGAGTTACCTGCTGGCAAAAGAGCAATTGGCTGTAAGTGGGTGTTTACTGTGAAAGTTAATCCTAATGGCTCGATAGCACGATTAAAAGCTCGTTTGGTTGCAAAGGGGTATGCCCAAACTTATGGAGTGGATTATTCTGAGAYTTTTTCTCCTGTTGCAAAGATGGCGTCTATTCRGCTTTTCATCTCTCTAGCTGCTACCTATAATTGGCCTCTTCACCAATTAGATGTGAAAAATGCCTTCTTACATGGCAATATGCTAGAGGAAGTCTACATGGAGCAACCCCCCGGGTTTGTTGCTCAGGGGGAGTCTGGGAAGGTCTGTAAATTACGGAAGTCRTTATACGGCCTAAAGCAATCGCCTCGTGCATGGTTCGGTCGGTTCAGTTCTGTGGTAACTATATTTGGGTTACGAAGAAGCTCATATGACCACTCAGTGTTCTTTACTTCATCTAATTCTGGATGTATCCTGCTAGTGGTTTATGTCGATGATATTGTGATTACGGGCAGTGATGAGAATGGAATTAAGAAGTTGAAAGAATTCCTCGTATCTCAATTTCAAACTAAGGACCTTGGTCCATTGAAATATTTCTTAGGTATTGAGGTATCTCGGAATCACAAAGGAATTTGCCTATCTCAACGAAAATACTGCCTTGACATACTACATGATTCTGGCATGATCGACACAAAACCATGTGAAGCTCCTATGGTTCCGAATGTAAAGCTGAAGTCTGATGATGGGGATCCTCTTGAGGACTCAGATAAGTACAGGAGAATTGTGGGACGACTGAATTATCTGACAATCACGCGTCCTGATATTGCCTTTTCGGTAAGTGTATTGAGTCAATTTATGTCATCTCCAAGAACTACACATTGGGATGTAGTCTGCCATATTTTGAAATATCTGAAAGGAGCTCCTGGTTATGGCATCAAGTACCAAAACCATGGTCATTATGTCATAGAAGGGTTTACTGATGCAGACTATGATGGAGACCCTACAACCAGACGATCAACAACAGGCTACTGTGTCTTTGTGGGAGGGAATMTGGTATCTTGGAAAARCAAGAAGCAGAATGTTGTATCAAGATCAAGTGCTGAATCTGAATACCGTGTAATGGCTCAAACTACTTGTGAGTTGATATGGCTGCGTAATCCATTGGGAGAGATTGGATTTAATCAATCTAAACCGATGAATTTATGGTGTGACAATGAGGCAGCTATCCATATTGCAAGCAATCCTGTATTTCACRAGAGAACTAAGCATATTGAAATAGATTGTCATTTCACTCGGGAAAAGCTTGAAGATGGATCTATTTCAACCTCTCATGTCAGWACTAGCAATCAATTAGCCGACGTCTTCACCAAAGCATTACCAGGGAACCGAATCACATCTTTTTGTAACAAGCTGGGCATGATCAATATATATGCTCCARCTTGAGGGGGAGTGTTAATTAAGTAACCTAGTTATGGTAATGTGTCCAAGCCCGATGGGCTTTAGGGTTATGGTTTCCCGTGTAATTATGTCTATATATAGTGTCTCTCCTCTTGTAAATTTGAATTTATCTGAATAATCATATAATAGAGAATTCTCTCTAATATCTCGGTCCTAGTTATCTCTGATTACAGTTCTGTTTCTGTTTAGGTATCTAAAAATATTTTTTATACTGTTCCAATGACATTGCATTGATGTTGAGCTAAATCTAGTTAACAAGTTCATCAAGAATACAATATATGGTCGACTGTAATATGATATGTACTTACTAGATAAGGATTTCTAGTTCCCTATACCTCTTTGTCATCATCTTTTAGATGAAATGGATTTTTCTTATATCCAACACTTCAACCGATCATTGGAGTACTACCCGAATGTGCTTTGTCCATATTAGATTGCCTGGTCATTTTCTGGACATATGTAGGTTGATAGATCAATATTCCACAAGCTCAGTGTCTTGGCTCAAATAACTAGTAGATAGAACTTAGTTTCCCAAGATTTTTCATCTCAGATTTAGATTTCAAGTAGCTTGTGATTTCTCTTATTTCGTCAAGATTGTTTATTATATTCATATCATCAACATATAAATCTACCATTGACAATCTAGAACTTGTTTTCTTTTATCAGTACGTAAGGCTACAGTTCGTTGTTCATATATTCATTCCTAAATCACGTATTCACTTAGGCGGGTAAACTACATCTGCCTGGGTTGTTTTAATCTATAAAGCGAGTGTTTCGATTTATTTGTCAAAGAATATAATTCTTTCTGGATTGTTTCTTTCATTTAGGTTGTTATGCTATTTGTTGACATTTTGCAACTGAGTGTGGTTCATTGTCATTGTACTCTATCATCTTATAAATAATAGTATATGTGAACAAATCACCAACGGGTATTTATGATATATCAATCGACTCATATGTACTCTCGTAATTTGTTTGAGATTTTCTTTCTTCTTTGGAATCAATATTAAACTTCAGAGTGTCCTCTAATATTGATTTATGGACATAGTTATATTCAAAGACATTCTCATACAAGGTTTTATGTATTGATGAGAAATGGTTGTGCCTCCCTCTTCTATTCTTTTAGAGGAGTATCTATTATACCAAGTAGCTTCCACCATTTTAGTTTGGTAGCTACGACCACAACTACACCTCCACTATGTGTGATTGCAACACACTTTCCAACAATGTTGTGCCATTGTTGGGGACTTTTAACCTTACGGGTATATTTACAGCTCGTATGTGCAATCTTGTCACTTTTGGAACAATATTTAAACGTATCAGGTATCGAGTCTGATTCGTTTGACTTCAAATTTACATTATATGAAGTTTAGAGATCAAAATGAGATAGAGTGGAAACATTTCATGACAATTCATATTGTTCCCTTGGAAAATATTTTTCCCTATCTCCCTCTTATGACGAGAAAACTGTCATTAAAAGTACATTTCACAAATCATGTGGTATAAAAAGATCAACCGTCAAAGGTTTAAATATGGATAATTATTGGAGATTCATATCCAACATATATACTTAATCGTTTTTAAGACCCATTTTGGTGCGTTATGGGGGGTACAACTGACACATATATTGCACAACCAAAATTACGTAAATGTAATATATCAGACTTATATCCAGTTACCAGCCGGTATGCATCAGAATGATTGACTGGTATTGAGTCTAAAAATGAATAAGTAAAGTTGCATGTAGTATTGCATCATCCCAGGCAGATGCGGGTAAATTGGTGTGCATAACCTATGCTCTAGCTCCCATCTATATCATTTTGATGACGACTTCTACAAGACCATTTTTATGCATACATATAAGGGGTATATGATGCTTTAGATTGATCCATTCCACATGAAAAAAAATCATCAATGCTTTTAATGTAAATTATCTAGCATTACCAAGTAATGTAGACTTGATCAGATAATTAGGGTGGTGAGCCCTTAAATGTATAGCAGGTGCTAGGAGTGCATCGTTTCGTGTGGATTATAATATGATGTGTGCTCATCATGTAAGACTTTAACCAGAACCATAAAATACTTGAATGGCCTACATTATGGATGTATATGTCCACAAATATCATATTGTATTCGTTGTAAGAATGAAATATTTTGTATTATGTTCTTACCTTAGGATGGTCTCGTTCCTATTTTGGCTGACGAGTGGGGTTTGCAAAAGTTTTGGTATTTGAGAGAACATATTGCGATTAAGGTGTTGTTTCTTATGTTACAGAAGTCAACAATTGTATTTGGATCATTTATGTATTTGCCTTTACCCTAAAAAAATGTATATGTGTGTATTTTTCAACAACCGGATCATTATGTCATGACCATGACGTTTGGTACGTGTGATGTATGTGTAATCATAGTGGGTTAGCAAACAGTCCACAATAGACAGCGCACGTATACATTGATCGTTATGATCGTCACTCAAATCATAAAGTTGGTAAGAACTAGTATCATATCCTCAAAGACTTTCTCATTAACTTCCTTTTACAAGTTTCAATTAAAGAGGAAGCAAATAAGTTGGTTGATTTGGTGAAACAGCTTTAACAATTTTTTTATAATAAAAAATGAGGTGTAGTTATAATTTTCCCAGATTTTACATTAAATACTTGATCTAGAAGAGTGGTCAATGTACTGCGTGAAGTGGACACTCTCTTTTGAGAGGTCTTGTCACAACTAATACTCACACTTCCTAGTTAATTTTTCATATGTTTAACTTTATCGTTTTGTTAGTGATGAACCCTGGTGAACCCTTTCGAGTTTCGATGGTATGTATAGAGACAAATGCTCTAAGTGTTTTTAATGCACTAGTTAGCTTGCCTATTACTCCATGTGAGTGGAATTCTTCACTATGCAAACCCAACTCTCTTTGGCGTTATAAGAATTCTCTCGAATTCCCTAGCATCACGCAAGCTCGTGTCATTACGTTATATCTATCTATGGATCTAGAACTAGACTTCAGACACTTTCAAGAGATCATCTTGTCTGCATCGTTGGGCTTTATCGAACAAAAGGTGAAAAAAACGATCGACATATAAAACTACTCAAGAATTTTACATAAAGTCTCGGTACTTTTTACTTTTACATCTCAAAAGATGTTTAGTTCATACTTAAAAAGGAGTAGAAAATAAAAGATTATAAGGGAACATACCGAAAGACTTTAAATAAACTGAAAGTCGCAGTGCCACTTTCGAAGGCACATGTATACAATACTGAAAATAAAAGTTACTGAAATTAAACTAGAGAACTTACTATTAGAAATTATTTCTCTATAAAAACTAAAACTCTCTAAAATTAATTGCTTGTTTGATTGATATATGATAAATAAACATCAAGAATTTAAATAGGCCAAATCAAGGACACCTTGTTTTACCTAGAATACAATTATCATAAAGGCCAAAAGATAATATATAATTTTAAATATAAAATAACTTTTATTTGTTTAATATATTAATTATTAATTAATAATTATTTTTAAATTGTTTAATAGGATAAAGACAAAAAAGATTGAAATACCAAAATGTCTTCATATTTAACGGACTTAATAAAGTACGAAAATAATACCAAGAATATCAAATATGTATTTAGGGGGTGTTTGAGATTGTTTATTTAAAATAACTTATGTTTTTCTATAAAAATGTTTATCAACTTATTATAAGTTAGAAGAGTTTAATTTCTTCAAAAATTCTTTATTATCGATTTAACATTAATATAAATTGTTTATTAAAACACTAAAAAATACTTATTATCGATGACACACCAAAATAAATCATTAAATTATTTTTATAAACAATCTCAAAAACCGATTATTTTGATTTTATAGTATAAACCATGGACCAAATCCGAAGAAACATGATTGCATATAACCGTTGACGGACGTTATCCGTGTATTTGACTCATCAGCACTGTAAGAGCCAACGCAGCACTATTTGGGACAGTCACTCAAGGGATCCCACTCAGCGGCGGCGTTGTTACATTTTCTCTCTCCTCCCTAAGAAATATCGTCGCCGCCGGCCATGTTCCTCCTGCAAACATTTATCCAGCAATGCCCCGTCGTCGCTGGCGGTTTCCCTCAATTCCCCCCTACACCATCACTACTTTCTTCTACTAAACATTCCGTCAATTTCACCGTCTCATGTTGCTCCGTCGCTTCGCCGGTGGCCGTTGTTAACGAAAATGTAGACAGGAAATCTATCGAGAGGAGCGAGATTAGGTTAGGTTTGCCTAGTAAAGGTCGAATGGCTTCCGACACTCTTGATCTTCTCAAAGTATTCTCTCTACCTCTTCATAAATATGGTTTTGATTTCGTTGTTTGTTTTGTTCACATTCGTTTTTTATTCTATTTTTGGAAGGATTGTCAATTATCTGTGAGGCATCTGAATCCTCGGCAATACGTTGCAGACATTCCTCAGGTTAGTTTAACTTATTCGTTATACTTCAAGCGGGCTATTTCAACTTCAAACTAATATGCATTCTATGCTTACTTTAAGAAATTGGTAAGTTTATTCAACTTTATATTCTATCCAACAGTAAAACAGCTGCAACTTTATAACAAGTACGATCAATAAACCATTGTTGCAAGTTTGGCCACAAATTTAAATCAATTTTGCTTTCTACCAGGTCTGACATCCAAAATCAATGTTACGACTGGTTTTTGAAGGACCATAGGGAGCAGAATAGTAGAAAGATTAATAGGCAGCAGTTGGTTTTATTTTGGATTCAAACATTGACACATTGTGCAATATAACCAAGGAGAAAAAATAGGCTAAGTCAACAATTATGAAGTGGTATAATAACTGAGAGCAAGAGCTAAGCATGGGAATGTTGGTTTAATATTACATCAGCATTAAAAGAAATCATAAAAATTCAGAAACATGTCAAATATTGCATTATGTGTGTTGTCCTGAGTAGTGCAGAAAAGAGATTGTGACATGACTTTTCTGGCCATCTATTATCATTTTATGATTCGAAATTGGGAAGAATATATCATCAGAAAAAGAATAAACTTTGTGAGTAGCCTATGTTTTATATGGTGCAATAGTGCATTACAACACAAACCACATCATCCAATACTTAAAGAGAGTTTGCGTGGATTAGAGTTGAAAATGTTATCATATTGGCCACAAAAGATTGAACTGGGACTTTGTTTTGGGAGGAATCAGGGAGGTATTTCTCTACTACGTCCCACTACAACTGCTTTAAAATGGAAATTGAAAGCATTTGGATTTTAAAGAATGAGTAAAGCTTTAGTATGTTTCTTTCTCATTTTCAAGTTTTAGTGACACCATCCGGTCAGACAGTTTTAAAGACACTTCCTTGATTTAATACCCATTCCATACTAAGGTAATTAAGATGATTCCTTTGGCTCTATCCTTGGTCTTTCTTGTTTCACATACATTGGTTGGTCCAGACTGCTGATATTTTAATTATAGAAGTTACTTCGGGCAAAATAAAATTGAACTTATGTTTGTGGTTTGGAGTCATGCTCCGATAAATAGAATACAAAAGCTGTTTCTAGATTTACTGGTGAAGGAGAATGTTGAGCAACGATATAGAAATGGATATCAACATGGTCTAACATGTTTTATTTTTTACCAACTCTGTGGGAGATCTGTTATCCTACTAAGCAGTGATTGACTTTCATACCCGTTGCACCAACATATTCTACTCGATGTTTGATGAAGTTCTCGTTTGAGACCATCATTACATGGTTGAAATTGACTTGTTTACAATATCTAATTGCAGCTTGCAAACTTAGAAGTTTGGTTTCAGCGTCCAAAAGATATTGTACGAAAACTGGTTTCAGGAGATTTAGACCTTGGCATTGTTGGTCTTGACACAGTTAGCGAATATGGACAGGTAACATAATGCTGTTGTGTATTTTTTTAAAGTATATAATTGTTCGAAATCTGCACAGGTTTAGATCTTCCCAAGATCATTCAATCTGGCCATCCCATAGATCATCATGTATTCGACATCATTCATAGAATATGGATAGAAGAAAGAACAAGATGTCACTAATATATTTATATATTTCACACAAAGAAGACAATGATTACAAGGATATGAACACCTATATATATAGAATGAAAGGGTGCCAACTAACCATCACACCTCTTCAAGAGGTGGTTATTTGGCGGTTTTCCCTCCCTCTCTAACTGCCGTCGGTCATTGGAGGGTGTGTGTGTACACACACTTATCAAATCCACAAACTAATAATAATTAATATAACTAACATAATGATTTTGTTATTAAGTTCCAACATTCCCCCCTAATAACAAAATCAGTAATCTTCGGTCTTCTTCGTTTCTTGATCCTCCTTGTTCATGCTTTCTTCAAAAATTTGATCCTTGATGTTGACTTCATCATGGCTTTTCGGTTGCTATTTGAACCAAATTCCAGCAGGGTTAGTGCCGCCATCTTGGTTTCAATTTTCGCCTTGACTTCTCCTGGTTTCTCAATTGATCAAGATTTAAGCGGGTTAGCGCCGCCATGGTGGGGTTAGCACAATGAAAAATGAAACTGTTTAGAAGTCTTCAACCAATCTTCTTAGTCATAATCAAATATGAAAAATTGTTTCTTGTCTTGTGTTGACATTCGAATCTTCCTGTGTTCATGTCTGATGAACAATCGATCTCCTATCGGTTGTTCTTGTCACTCGATGCTTCCTGCGTTCGTGCCTAACGATCGATTGAACAAACGATCTCCTATCGCTGTTCTAGATGGTGACGCATGCTGCGTTTTCTGTCTGCGATCGATCGAACAATGATTTCCTATCTTCTTCAACACAAAACATTTTCTTGAATGATAATTGAAACATGATTGATCTTTGATTCTCGTTTGAACCCTTGGCTCTGATACCATGTTCGGGATGACGGGTTTGGCATCGAAACATTTGATTGTTTCAATTTAGAGCATTCTCCAGAGTTATGATCTCGTGATTGAGATCTTTTGATGCTGATGAACCCATCGTAGGATCGTAAACAACACACACACACACTTTATGAAAATAGAGATTAAAACAGGAGAGGTGTAGTAATTGAATTGAAGAGATATTTACAATCAACCATTCAAAGTGTAAATATACACAATGAAAAGGTGCCACTTAGACCATCACGTCGATAGGCATGGGATGCCATAACCGACGTGTGTAACTTCTCTAAACTTCCTGCATATGAGGTGTCCACTATCCTCATTTATTTAAAATACATAATTAAAACTAATAAACCAATAATAAATACTATGTTTTGACATTTATATTTCCATCATTCTCCCTCCTAAATGTCAAAACATTTCGGACAGCTTGAGACTTCGATTTTCACAGTACGATCACGTAATCCTTTTTTCCATCTGAATCATCACTTGGGTCTTTGTCTTCCTCCGAGTAATAGCCTTCTATGCTCGGGTCCTCGTCTTCTACTTCTTCCCCGTCCAAAGTCTTGCAGCTCTTGGTTTGAACTGGAATAGCGTTCCGATCACCCTGATCGTTCCCTCCACCAACTGAGGTACCTGCGCTCTTAATATCCAAACCTTTTTGGTCAACCTGCCGATCTTCTGGTTCTTGATATTCAACCTTTTTCCAAGCCATTTCTGTGCAAAGACGAAATACTCATGTGGGTGAAATAGATAGTCGAGAAATAACCTGTTGAATGCTTCACCGTAGCATTCCGGGAAGCCAAAACTCATTGCGATTTCGTTCCAATTATCTTCCACTGTAATGATTTCGTGTCCTCCATATCCAATGATTAATTTGTAAAGATCGAATAAACAAACCTTTATACCAGATATCTTTACTGGTAACACAATCTCTTCACCGGTTTTGATTTTGAAGAACCATGCTAGCGCCTCGTCGAATTTTTGTGTGAAGAAATGCTTAATTTTATAAGCGATTTGATCATATTTAACCATGAACAAGATCGTGGTGAAATCGTCAAGGGTCTTTACACTAACCGGTACAAGATTCCCACGTACTTCAATCATATCTTTTTCAAGGGCTGGTTTCTTCCCTTTGTCATCAGACTTCGAGTCTGGATTCACAGATTCTTTCTCGCCTTCCTCTTCCTCCTTGCGATCCTCTTTCTTTTCCTTCTTACGGTCGTCACACATATGAGTGATTTTGCATGTCATTTCACGCACGTCTACTTCGAATCCTTGAAGTATTAGTTGCTTCATGCTTAGTACGTTTGTATTAATTCCCGGTATGAACGATAGTTACAGAACAGAGTATGTCCGTTCGTGTGTCGTTAATTCAACATCCTCGACACCGTGGGAGTGGAGCGGTTCATCGTTGTCAACCGAGAAACATCTTTTGAAGTTAACAAATGCTTCCCTTTCGGGAGACATATGTTTTGAAATCTTACAATTAACGTACCAGAGTTTGTTCCACGGTCCTCACGGTCCTCCCTCGGTTCCTTCGACTAGGTAGTCGTGGTTTATGACAACCTTCTCAGTGTGTATTTGTTGATAAGGTTGTAGCGGACCAGGACTTGTTTCAGTTTCATCTGGGCGTTGTACCGCTTGTCTCCGTATGAATCTGTTTTGCTTAGGGTCATACAACCGATAAGCTTTGCTGCCTGGTWCCACACCYAGATGTACCAATGGTATGCTCCTGTCACTGAGCTTCGTGATCTGATTAGTTGATCTTTTCATATAGGCAACACAACCGAACACCCTCAGGTGTTCGAGTGTCGGTTTCGAACCCTTCAGCCCTTCATGCGGTGTCATTCCTTTCACTCCTTTTGTCGGGAGTCGATTTAGAACGTACAYGGCGTGTCTAACAGCCTCACCCCAAAATTTATCAGGTACCCTGGTTGTTTTCAAAAGAGATCGCGTGGCTTCTAGGATGCTCCTATTACGCCGTTCCGCCACACCATTTTGTTGGGGTGARTATGGTGCTGTAAGTTGTCTCTTAATTCCTTCCTGTTCACAAAAACAACCAAACTCTTTGGAGGTGAACTCCCCCCACGGTCAGTACGCAATCCTTCTACTTTATTTGGAATTTCCATCTCAACTTGATGTTTAAATTTCTGGAAATTAATGAATGCTTCATCCTTGGTTTTCAGCATGTAAACCCACATGTATCGGCTATAGTCGTCTACRATTAACAAGAAATAACGGTTACCTGCCACGGTTGACGGGGAAATAGGACCACAAAGATCGGCGTGTACCAACTCRAGGGGTCGTTTTGCATGCCATTGTGCTTCTTTCGGGAAGGGTTGTCTGGTTTGTTTCGCTACTAGGCAGCCCTCACAAATTTGGGYAGGATGTGAAATTCTTGGAACACCTCTTACCTCTTACCATCTCCTTTTGCACCATAGACTTAATGACCCGAAAGTTCACATGTGCCAATCTAGCGTGCCACTTCCACGCCTCTTCGTCAAGGCTTCCCATCAAACACACCGGTTGAGAGATTCGAAGAGCTATCTTATACAGCCGGTTTTTGGAGCGTTCCACCTTCATAACCAACCGTCCGCCCTCATCATGAATTCTCAKAAAYTGGTGCAACATTTCAACTTTGTAACCAATCTCGGTCAGTTGCCCAAGACTCAATATATTACTATGCAAAGCTGGGATGTAGTATACCTCCGAAACAAGCTGTTGTTCGCCGTTTTTACATT
>NC_037529.1:58344772-58366529 GCF_001531365.2 Cynara cardunculus var. scolymus | reverse complement strand
TGCCCGTATACGTTGCAATTAAAGCACTTAATGTGCTTCTTATCTCTTGGTTTGTAGTTGTTATTACCTGCTCTTTGTTGTCCTTGGTAGCCACCCCGACCACCTCTCCCTCGTCCTCCACTTCGGCCACCTCTATCGTTTGATTCACGACCACGTCCCCCAGAAGTAGACGCACCTCYTGAGCCCTTTTGAAATGATTGGCCCTCCGTTTTAGTAAACAGCAAACTAGTTTCCCCACTAGAAATTCCGCTGCGTAACTTCAAYCTGTCTTCGTAGGCCTTCAAACGACCAATCGCTTCCTCGAAAGGCATGGAATCAATGTCGGAATATTGCTCAATAGAGGCTACAAGTTGCAGGTACCTGTCAGGGACCGAATCAAGCAACTTCTTCACCAGTACCTCATCCTCGATTGTTGCCCCGAGGCTGTTGTATTTTGAAACCATCCCACTCAATTTTMCGGTGAAGTCATCAATGGTCTCCYCATCCTTCATCMGAAGTGCCTCAAACTCRCTTTTGAGTGTTTGCAATCTCGCCTTTTGAACTCTTTTTGCCCCGAGATACCGTGTCTTCAAAGCGTTCCATACCTCCTGTGCCGTCTTCTTCTTGGCTACTTGTAAAAGAATGTCCTCCGGCAATGCTTGAAAGATGAAAGCCCTTGCCGACTTGATCTTCTTCTCGTCCATCACCACACCGATCGTTGGCTCAATGGATTCCCATAACCCCTGGGCATCCATGATTGCTTCCATCCTGATTGCCCACGTGGTATAGTTTGAAGACGAGAGCATCGGACATTGGAACGGCACGCCGTGCCTTCTCTTCCTTGGGTGATGATGGACATGTTTTCATTCCGAAGATATTTGGGGATAAGCAAAGGCTCTGATACTCCTGTTCGAGGGTTTAGATGATTGAGTGAAATTTATGCTGAACTAGAGCCCATAGAAGATGTTGAATTGCTAATGGTTGGAGATGAACCAGTGACCTATGCAGAAGTAGAAAATGATAATTCTTGGAAGGAAGCTATGAGGAAGGAAATTGAATCCATTGAAAAGAATCGCACCTGGAAATTAACAAATTTACCTCCAGGTCAAAAACCGATTGGATTGAAGTGGGTTTTCAAGGTGAAAAGAGATGCTGATAGGAACGTGGTTAAGTACAAAGCCCTGACTTGTAGCCAAGGGCTATGTCCAACAGAAAGGTGTGGATTTTGAAGAGGTCTTCGCCCCTGTAGCAAGGATGGAGACCATACGACTGATATTGGCACTGGCAGCGATGTATGGATGGTGTGTTCATCATCTTGACGTGAAATCAACATTCTTGAACGGGGAGTTACGTGAAGAGGTTTATGTATTGCAACCGGATGGATTTATGGTTAAAGAAAAGGAACATATGGTCTATCGTTTGCACAAGGCCTTATATGGTTTACGCCAAGCACCACGAGCTTGGAATGAAAATTAGACAAATCACTCAAGGATCTGGGTTTTCAAAGGTGCTCTCATGAGCAAGCAGTATACAAGCTCCACAGCCACAGGGCTATTCTCATAGTTGGTGTATATGTGGACGATTTGATCGTGACCAGGTCGAGTAATGATCAGGTGATCAAGTTCAAAAAACAGATGCAACAAGTCTTTGAAATGAGTGATTTGGGAAGCTTGACATATTATTTGGGGATAGAGGTACGACAACATCGAAAGGGAATCGAGTTGAGCCAGAGTGGATACGCAAAGAAGATCCTATAGTCGGCAGGGATGATAGACTGCAACTCGTCAAAAACTCCAATGGAATCAAAGTTCAGCTTGTCGAAGGATGAAAATGGGACGTCGGTAAATGCTACTGAATACCGTCRGCTCATYGGGTGGTTAAGGTATCTGATCCACACTAGACCGGACCTTGCCTATCCGGTTGGGGTCCTTAGCCGATAYATGMACGCACCAAAGGAAAGCCATTTGAAGGCGGTGAAGCACATACTTCGATATGTAAAAGGAACGCTAACCTTTGGTTTACTGTATGAGAAGGGAGGCGATGGACAGTTGATCGGATACAGTGACAGCAGTCACGGGATGGATCTGGATGATGGAAGAGGTACCACCGGTACAATATTTTACCTCTCCAACAATCCGATCACTTGGACAGCGCAGAAGCAAAACACAGTCGCTCTATCCTCATGTGAAGCAGAATTTATTGCTGCAACAGCGGCGGCGTGCCAGGCTGTGTGGTTGAGAAATTTGTTGTCGGACTTAACTGGTTGGAAGGCATCGTGTGTTAAGCTGTATGTTGACAACAAATTGGCCATAGCATTGATGAAAAATCCGGTATTTCATGGTCGAAGTAAGCATATCGACACGAAATATCACTTTATAAGGGAACGCGTTGAGAAGAAAATGATTAACGTGGAGCATGATAGCGGTGAAGAACAACGTGTAGATGTGTTGACTAAAGCATTGCATCGGATCAAGCATGTAGAGATGCGGAGCTTGCTTGGTTTGAAAAATCTGGAGGGAAACAATTAGAATTAGGGGGGAGATTATTGACCATAATTCTAATTGGTCAAGGGTTGACCGGGTATTTTGGTAGTTTGCAAATATTTTGGAGAACATGGGAGCATGTTTCTGTTTTCTTTCCCCCACTATGTTGTTAGGTGGTTTTGTTTTTTTAGTATTTAAATAATGTTTCTCCTTTGAGTTTAGATAGAGAGAAAGACATATCTCCTGTTTTGAGTTTAGTGTTTAATAAACACAGAAAATTGCCACAAGTGTGTATTAAGCTTTCTTGTTTTGTTATTAATATTTGGGTATAACCTGTCGATCCGTTGAAGAAGAGATCCAACAATAATATTTATATATGGCAAATATCACGCACACGCCTTACCTTTGATGAGGTTTTGACTCTTTGGTAATGTTGTTGTGCATTGTCATAATTGATAACTGTTCTTGTTCCTAGTTGACATAACCTTCTCTTTGGTTTATATATTCTTTTCATGCTTAATTTATGTTGAACTATGTGATACATTTGCCTTGGCAGTTTAGCTACTTAAGTAACATTCTTAACTAAATTAACTTTTGATTTTGTATAGTCATTTTAATGTACCATTAATGAATATGCACAACTTTCCTACAATTTGAGTAGCTTAATTTACACAATAGCTACTCCAATGGGAATAAACAAGTTTTTATGTTAAAAACACAAACTTTTCTTAGAACAAACCAAGGGCATAAGTTTTGAGAGGATTCAACGAGTACAAGTTCCAAATGAAGTTATTTTCAACCAGGAGTTTTGCTGCCCCCAAGTTACTTTTTGTATATTTTCAGTGCCACCTTACCCGTTAATTTTTCTTAGTTTTTTTATTCATGCTTCTTTCACCACATGCTAACACTCTTGTACAAGCTGGGGGTCTTAACGGAAACAGCTGCTCTACCCTATTGGGGTAGAGATCAGGTTTGCTTACATCTAACCCTTCCTGATCCTACTTTCAAGTGGGATTTACTTGGTCAGTTTGGGTTGCTTTTTATCGATATATTTTTGAGTTTTTTTCCCGGGTCTTCAAGTTAGTAAAAGATGTTCAACAACTACTTGTAATTTCTATGTTATTCAAACATGAATTTTGGATTGTCTTTTTTGATCAGATATTGCATTAATATTCCATTTATCAGTTTACAATAAAATCTTGCATCCAGCTGGCATTTACCATGTTTTTATAGCCTCGTAAAATTCAAGTTTACAACTTATTACTACATGCAGACAACTTCTTAAAGCTTTAATTTTGACCTCCATAAACTAAATGAAAACTAACCGATAAACACTTTCAAACACAAGATAACCATTAGCCCCTACTAATATGGCAGAATACTTCATTTGCATTTTTTAGAATGATGAATTACATTAAGTTTCTGTTCTCGGTTTAAAATAAAATTTTGCATCTTGTGAGTATAGAGCTGGTATATGTATAAGACAATATAAAATATATAGCAGATGATATACAATGATTTGTGTGTATGGATATCAAATTGCGAAACTAGATTTAGAAAAATTCTGATGATACTATACAATATACAGTCAGAGATGGCAATAAAAACCCTACCCGACAGGGAACCCGATGCCCCAAACGGCCGAACCTAGTTTGACCATGAAATCCCTGAGTTTATAAACTGGGAATGGGACTGGTGATGGGGATATGGGGATACGGAAATATCCCTCGGGTCCCCGACCTCGACCCGGAGTATAAATAATAAATTTTCTCTCTGTATCTCTCTCTCTCTCTCTATATATATATATATTTATATATACAATAAAAATAAATATAATAACGGGGAGAAACCATTTATGACAATGTGGAATATTTGTGTTTGCTTTTCCGCGGAGAAACTTTTATCGACCGGTTGTTCAATTCTTGCTACAGGGTGGAGAAACTTATTTACAGTATTGGTTTTATTGTTCATGGAGAAACTTTTGGTGATATAACAAAGCGGATATATGAAGTTTTAATTAATAAGTATTGTAAACGAAATATAGGTTTGTTTGATGTTACTCTTGTATAAGTATACCAATTAAAATCCTGTTTGATTAAAGTTTTAGCATAATATGTCGTTAAATGTGAAACTGGTATTTCTATATAATATATAATAATTCAGTGTTCTAAAAGGCGCCCATGGCGGCTACCATGGTGTAAGGCTTATCTCAGACTCCATGTTACCCTTATGGATCGCCATGGTTCAATGTGTGTTTCTTGTAAGGCTTTATTTGATATTTTTCTTACCTCTTAATTTTTCTTACCTTTAGTGTTTTACTTTTTAGTTTTTAGTATATATAACCTACTTGTATATGGTCTTAAGTAGGTACTCGGTCGATTATTGGTTTGATAGGGTATGCTAAGATTCCCACATCATGGTTTCTGATAAGTTGACAATCAAGCTTAATGTGCATGGTGCTCTCATGGAATGAATGCTTGTTGCACCAGGAATGTGATAGTAACCGGAAAAATTAAGTAGTCAAACGATTACAATTTAAACTGATAAAGCCAAATTCGAGATGGCCGGTCTCCTTTGCTAACATGAACACAACAAGTTTATTCCTGACTGCCTCCTAAAAACAAAGACTGCAGATTTATTACAGACTAACGATAACTGCTCCTAGAATACAGGTTCAGAACTGCTCCCTCCCTTTCAATTTTAAACATTGCATGATTGACCCAGTGGGTCCATCCAAATTCCAAAAAGGGCATTAAATTGCTCCTGCTCATGTCCCTTGCCACGTGTTTTCTTTCTTGTATACACCTGTAAGTTCTTATCATTACTTCCCCCTTGGTAAAACGACTTGTCCTCAAGGCGAAAATGAGGAAATTGCTCAGCTAACAGATCATATGACTCCCAAGTAGCTTCTTCCATAGGACGCTGAGCCCAAGAAACCAATAATTCTAGCACGGGTTGGCCTGCTTCCAGCACCCAGCGATGATCAACAATTGAAGCAGGCTGAACATCAATCTCCCAATCCCTTGTTATTGGTAATGGGGCAATTGAGGTCGGAGAAAAAGACCCATGGGCTGGTTTGAGCATGGAGACATGAAACACCAGATGAATTTTAGCATTCGGAGGTAATTCAAGCTCATAAGCCACAGGTCCAATGGCACGTTTGATCTGATAAGGACCAAAGAATCGAGGAGACAACTTTCCAAAGAATCGAGGAGACAACTTTTCATAACGACGGTTAGCCAAGCTTTGCTGTCGATACGGTTGAAGTTTTMARAAAGCATAATCCCCAACCTGAAAAGTTACTTCTCGTCGTTTTGTATTAGCTTGATTACGCATCCGATCTTGAGCTTTCGTAAGATTGAGGCGTAGGAGCTTTAACATGTCATCACGATCGATTAATTGTTGTTCCAATTCTGCGTTTTTGGTTTCTCCCTTTACATAAGGCAGAAGGGAGGGAGGATCCCGGCCATAAACGATGGAAAAAGGAGTAGCGCCCGTAGAAGTATGATGCCCGGTGTTGTAAGAATATTCAGCCCACGCTAAATAGGAACTCCATTTGGTCGGTTGTTCATGAGCGAAGCAACGTAAATAGGCCTCTAAACAGCGATTGAGAACTTCTGTCTGACCATCCGTCTGTGGATGGTAACTGGTGCTCAATTGCAGTTTGGTTTGGCTCAAACAAAATAGTTCCTGCCAAAAAGTGCTCAAAAAGATGACGTCACGATCCGATACAATGGAGCGAGGGAAGCCGTCTAGACGAACAACTTCTTTACAAAAAATGGCAGCCACACTCTTAGCTGTAAAAGGGTGAGATAAACACAGAAAATGGGCATATTTGCTCAAACGATCCACGACGACCAAGATAGTGTCAAACCTGTTAGATGGCGGTAATCCCACGATAAAATCCATGGAAATGTCCTCCCATATTTGAACCGGAATTGGCAACGGTTGGAGGAGACCAGCCGGAGATAATGTTTAGTACTTTTGCTGTTGGCAAACTAAACAGTTCTGCACAAACACCCTGATTTCTTGTTTCATTTTTGGCCAAAAAAATTGGAGAGACATGCGTTTAAGGGTTTTTAAAAAACCACCATGTCCACCAACTGGTGAGTCGTGACACTCTTGAAGTAATCTAAGTTTAAGATCGGGTATATCAGGGATGACCATCCTACCTTTGAAAAACAAAAGCTGGTCATGCGAAGAAAAATCAGGAACCGATGAAGGATTTGTGTGGAGCTGTTGGAGAATATCCACTGTATAAGAATCTTGTTGAAGGCCCCTTTGTATGTCAGTGATTTCGACGCAATATGGTACGGACAAAGTCAATAATTCGCCTGAATGGGGACGCCGAGAGAGTGCGTCCGCTCCCTTATTCTCTTTTCCAGCCCTGTGAGTTATCGAAAAATCATAAGGCATCAATTTAAGTAAAAGCCGCTGCTGTTCAGTTGTGGTGATGCGTTGCTCCAACAAGAATTTTAAAGTATAGTGGTCGGTGCGGATAAGAAAGTGGCGTCCCAATAAATAGTGGTTCCATTTCTGAACAGCAAGGACTAGAGCTAATAATTCTCGATCATAGGCTGACTTAAATCGATTAGATAGGGAGAAGCCTTTACTAAAGTATGCGATGGGATGCTCCTCTTGAGATAAGATAGCACCAACTCCTGCTGAAGATGCATCACATTCAACCACAAATGCCTTTGAAAAATCCGGTAACCGGAGAACAGGGGCTGAAAGTAAGGCCTGTTTCAATGTGATGAACGCATCTAATGCCTCGTTAGACCAAAGGAATCCGTCCTTCTTTGTAAGAGCAGTCAAAGGGCGTGCAATCAGCCCATAGTTTCGTACAAAACGTCGATAATAACCTGTGAGACCGAGAAAACCTCGAACTTCTTTAAGATTAGAAGGAATAGGCCACGATTGTACAGCCGTAATTTTCTCTTGTTCCACCTGTACACCGTCCCCAGTTATGATATGCCCCAAAAAGGATACTTTAGATTGTCCAAAACAGCACTTTGAAAGCTTRACATAGAACTGGTGGTCGTGTAGTAATTGCAGGGTTTTTTTCAAGATGAGAAAGATGTTGCTCCATGTTGGGGCTGTATACTAGTATGTCATCAAAGAAAACTAGTATATATCGGCGTAAGTAAGGACGGAATAAGTCATTCATGACAGCCTGAAATGTGGAGGGTGCGTTGGTTAGGCCGAAGGGCATTACCTTAAACTCATAATGCCCTGAATGAGTACGAAAAGCTGTCTTCGGAATGTCCGGTTCGTGAACTCTGATCTGATGGTAACCGGAGCGTAGATCCAGCTTGGAAAATACCGTGGCTCCATATAACTCATCCAATAATTCATCGATATTTGGGATTGGGTATTTGTCGGCTATCGTTATTTTGTTGAGAGCTCGATAATCCACACACATCCACCAAGTATTATCTTTTTTCTTGACGAGTAGAATCGGGCTTGAAAAGGGACTATTRCTAGGCTGAATAAATCCCGCCGCCAACAATGTTTCCACTTGCTTCTCGATTTCAGCCTTTTGGGAATGGGGGTATCGGTACGGCCRGATATTGGGTGGTGTAGAGTTTGGAATTAGGGGAATATAATGGTTCTGTGAGCGGTTGGGAGGTAGATTCTTGGGTTCTTCGAAAAYCGGGCTGTATTGATGTATCACCGGCTGGAGAACATCGGGAATTTCTGGTTGAGTACCCGGTTCAACAGCCAAGTATTGAAAACTGGAGGACCTTTGCGAACCAGTAGTAATACCCTGCCATTTATAACGTTTGCCATCTACATTAAAAATCAAAAACATTTCTTTCCAATTCGCCTGGACCGTATTTAGTGTTTCCAACCATTGAATACCCAAAACCAAATCTGCTCCACCAATCGAGAAGGGATAAAAATCCTGGACAACTTTAAGTTCATTGATTTGTATTGGAAGGTTTTTGCATATGTGGCCACACCTAATAAAATCTCCATTCCCAATCTGAACACCAAAAGGTGCCACTGTTTGAGTATTAAGTTGCAAATCCTTAACCAATACATCTGAGATAAAATTATGTGTAGATCCCCCATCAATCAAAATAATTACTTCCGTAGATTGAAGCATACCTTGAACCTTCATGGTTCTGGGGTGGGGTTTTCCAAGGATGACATGTAAACTGATCTCCGCAACGTCGTTAGTATCTCCTGCCATATATTCGACTTCATTAGGGGACTGTTCTTCAGGCTCTTCTTCCACTTCCAACACCTTGAGAGTTCCTGTTTTACACCGATGGCCAGGCCCATACTTTTCCCCGCACCGGTAACATTCACCCTTAAGGTAACGAGACTGTCTGTCCGCATCAGAAATTCGTAAGGGCGGTTTGGAATTACTGTTGGTAGAATTCGATGTAGGAGTCGTAGCCTTGGACTCGGGTTGGGATGACTTCGATGATGCTGTCCAAGTTGATCCTCTCCCATAATGGGTGTGGTTGATTTTTAGACTCGAATTCCAAAGCGATGCTTACCGCTTTATACACTGTTCGTGGTTTCTGTATTCATACATCCGCCTTCAATTCTTCTTTGAGGCCATTAAGGAACACTCCCAGGAGACAATGTTCCGGCCAATTGGACACTCGTGAGGAACGTTTGGAAAATTCTTGTCGATACTCTTGCACAGTTCCTGTTTGTTTAACACTACACAAGTATTCGTCCGGATTCTGGAATTCAGTAGGTCCAAAATTTCTCTGCAAGGCTTGAACAAAATCCTCCCAATATTCTATCGTCTGATCGGTCGATATCCATGAATAGAAGTCTAGTGCATCTCCCTCCAAGTGCATCGATGCAACATCTACCTTTTCCTCATCTGGAATGTCATAGTAGCGGAAATATTTCTCTGCCTTAAGAATCCAACCCCGTGGGTCTCCATCGCTAAAGGTAGGAAAAGCAATTTTGTTGTATGGTCGGTACCTTTGATTATGCCAGGACGATTCCCTTCATCCTGCTTTCCATTACCCCAACTGTCCTTATGATGCGATTGGGATTTGAGGGCTGCTACCTCCTTCTGCAACGCGTCTATGGACTCCAATTTCTTGGCGATTGCGGCTAACTGTATCGCCACCGGATCAGGCGGGTGATTTCCCTCCTCTGAATTGCTCCGGGTCTGCACCATGTCTTCGATTTCCCGGCAATGGAACCAATGATAGTAACCGGAAAAATTAAGCAGTCAAACGATTACAATTTAAACTGATAAAGCCAAATTCGAGATGGCCGGTCTCCTTTGCTAACATGAACACAACAAGTTTATTCCTAACTGCCTCCTAAAAACAAAGACTGCAGATTTATTACAGACTAACGATAACTGCTCCTAGAATATAGGTTCAGAACTGTTCCCTCCCTTTCAATTTTAAACATTGCATGRTTGACCCAGTGGGTCCATCCAAATTCCAAAAAGGGCATTAAATTGCTCCTGCTCATGTCCCTTGCCACGTGTTTTCTTTCTTGTATACACCTGTAAGTTCTTATCAGAATGTGTCTCCCATGATGAGTTTATACTGAAATTTGGAACAAGATGAGAACTGGTAGCAACTTAGGGCTTTGTCACTTGATGACTTTGCTAACTCAAAAAGAGTCACAAAACCAGGACGAATCAAGAACAGAAACGGTAAACAAATGGATCGCAGTAGTGGCATTCTGAATCAGAAACAGACAGAGGTGGCAGGTGGTGACAGCAGCAGGAGGATGGTACTCAGGGGGTGGGTTTCTGTCAGGCAATGCCGGAAGAGGCTGGATTGGGCAAGCAGCGGAAGTGCTTGTACTGGCGACGACAGCAGCAGCTGATAGGGTTGTCACAGTGAAAAGAAAGGGCTCTGATACCATGTAATCAGATTTAGGGAATTATATCTTACATTTCATGAGAAAGGATGACAATACATTATATACAAAATGATAACCTGTAATAGGATATCCTACTTTGGATAGAAGGCAAAAACCTTAAAATGTGACGATGTACGATATACAACAATTACCATTGGCCCTTTATCTCCATTGTCTGATTTGACTTCAAACACTATACATGTTATCATTATTTTGAATGTGTGATTTTAGCATTGGTTATAACAACAAGACAAACTTTTCACCCAAGGATTGGTAACTACAATGTTTGTTTCATGGGTAAATCATGGTGCTTCCTAGGTCTTAATGTTTTATGAATGATTCAGTTTACATTCTTGTTTATTATCATTATGAGGCTTGTTGTTTGGATAATACAACCAGCAGAGCATTATGTTTGTTTATTATTTCTGTAGGGAAATGAAGATCTAATCCTTGTTCATGATGCACTTGCATATGGAGATTGTCGCTTATCTCTTGCAGTAAGTCAACCTTCCATTTAATGAATTGACTTAAGATTTAAGAACATGAACTTATATTTTAAGAGTTTGAAACTATATGTGTAACATTATTTCCCCACTCTTTCAGATTCCAAAATATGGGATTTTCGAGAACATCAATTCAGTTAAGGAGCTAGCACAAATGTCTGAGTGGACTGCTGAGAAGCCTCTAAGAGTTGCCACTGGTTTCACTTATGTAATCAGTTAATTTCTTACGTAATTCTGTTATAAATTTTTCCAGTATCTTTATCAAGCCGGAAGTTCTAAAATTGGTGTTTGTATTATTTCTCTCTCCTCTCTCTCTTGCAGCTGGGTCCTAAATTTCTGAAAGAAAATGGTCTTCAGCATGTCGCTTTTTCAACTGCTGATGGGGCACTGGAGGCAGCTCCTGCAGTGAGTCTTCCTTTGCTCAAATCTGAGTTCTGTCAGGAACTACTTCTGTTGTTACTACTTTAGATGCATCGATTTTTATGAGAAGTAAAATGTCCCATGTCTCATCTTCATACTCTATGATGATTCTGTCTGGCAACTGAATCTGCTTTCTGCTTTTGAACTGGTTCCTTGAGATATCTTCACCAATGATATTTTTGAATGTGTAGGTCCATGTGATAATCATGTTTTCATCTAATTACCTGCAAGTGCTTGTCTCAGTATGTGATTATGCAAGCTGATGAGACCTTCCGCACAAAGGTTTCATCTGCTCAAGGCAGACAGCTGCATGGTATGAGTGTATGACCTTAATTTGGTTGTATGGATGCCAGTTCAAATGCTCTCAAAGCTTGTCAGAGGCCCATCCAAGCTTAAAAAAGTATAATTCTTGCAGCATGAGCCAACATTATGTTCTTTTAGGTTCCATAATCTAGTCTCAGAGTGTTTAACATCGCTGCTCCACCTAACTCTCTTCCTGATGCAGATGTCTTAAGGACATCAACCAGCTCTGGTTTCTTTGTTAATGATCTGACATTCCAACTCCCAGCCGCATCCTACTTTTTTACACTAGCTTCCCCTCTCCCCAGGAGCATATCCATAGTGTGGAGTCCCTTGCTAGCTTTTCACCACAAGCAGATGTCAAAAATGGCACGCCACTAAGGGAACGATGATTGTTCTTGCTCATTTCGAATATACACCCAGGTTCTGATGCAACTTGCTGATGAGATGGTTATGCAACAACAAAGTTCCATTTGATTTCATTTTCGTGAGAATAGATAGACACAAAGTCCCATCTCACAAGGCCTGAAGCATACCTTTTTATACCCTAGGTTGGGGAAAACTATATCATAATATGTATGTGGCATTTTAATTATAAAACAACTAGAGCAGACAGATACTAAAAATGCTACCGTAATAGTTGTATCCTCTCAATATAATTTGATTACAATGGGAGTGGATAAATTGCATATTTGCATTAGCAGCTTTGCTGATAGGGACAACACAGTCACTAGGTTTAAATCAATGCAGAAATGATGAAGGCAACAGAACAAATTACAACAATCAAGCTTTAACCATGAGGGAGTAAACTCCTACTACCAATCTTGAACAAGGACCCTGCTTTGGTTGGCTATTAGAACTCATAAAAGCTTCCTTATTGTTCTTCCGCCGCATATTGTGATGAATAAGCTATGAACAAGCAAATATAAGATTGGCTAGGTAATCTTCACAGCTTTTAGCTGAGATGTGGATTATTATGGTTATTGTGGCCAATTACTTTTATTGTGAGCCTCATCAAAATGAGAATCAAATATATCTCTAGCCATTCAGTTCATTGAAATTGTTACAATCAATGCTTACTCTGTTTGTGCTTGTGATTTGAAATAGCGTAGAACACCGATTCTGCGAAGCAAACAGAAATTTAAGAATTATACCCAGAAAGCATCCCTACATAAATTTTTGGAAGATGCTGTCATTTTGTTTGGGTACCAATCACCAACCTTTATACCATTGTTAAGATACTCAATATCCTTGAAGATACTCGATATCATTGTAAAATAGGAAATTATGGGACAAGTCAATATCTTAGGAATCCTTTCCTTTTCTTGTAATTTGCTTTGTGTATATATAACCTTTGTACCTCCCTCTTTTGAGACAAGTGAAATAAACAAAGAATTCTACATGGTATCAGAGCTCGGTTTCGTAATAATCACTAGTTTCATGAATCAAAACTTTTTGGTACATTTTTTTCTTAGATTGAAATTTTTGTTCATTGTTTTTTTTCTTGATCAACAAGTTCCCTTGGGTCGGAAGTTTTCTGCTCGTCGGTTTCTTTGGCACCTGTGAGTGCGATTATCCTCGTCTCTGTTCGTAGGCTATTTGGCACCCTGTGAGTGCGTCATTCACTTTCTGGTTTGCTATCCTTCGTCCTAAGTTCTACGTTCTCTCTTCTGGTTCCTGATTTATTGGAAGATGACTGAAGAAGACAAAACACCTGACAGTAACAACAGTAGTTTACGTGTACCCGAGATGCTAGTGAATGTTAAGCTCACCGACAACAAGCTTAATGGCTTCAACTACTTTGAGTGGAGCAAAACTATTCGTATCTGTCTATGGAGCATGGGAATGCCTTCTCATCTCACATCGGATCCTCCTGGTTCTGATTTATGGTTCCAAAGTGATGCTCATTTGTACTTGCAAATTATCAATGCTATTGAGCCTTCTGTTTCGTCTCTGGTTAGTCACTGTGAATATGTGAAGGAACTTATGGATTATCTTGATTTTTTGTATAATAGGACAAAGTAACATCTCTTAAATCTATAGTGTTTGTAAGTCCTTTCATCGTGGAGAACAATAAGACCGATCACTCACTACGTATGTGATGGAGTTCAAGAAAGTGTATGAGGAGCTTAACTCTCTTCTTCCATTAAGTGCTGATGTCAAAGCCATGCAGACTCAGAGGGAACAAGTGGCTGTTATCAGTTTCTTGACTGGTTTGCAACCAAAATTGGACTCTATCAGATCTTAGTTCTTGAATGAATCTGTTGTTCCTTCTCTTCAAGAAACATTTGCCCGTGTTCTTAGGAATGAGAATCTTCAATCTTCTCAAACTTTTGATCACAACAGTGCTCTGGTTGGTCGAGGAGGATTTCGTGATGGCTATCGAGGAGGATTCCATGGCCACAGTGACTGAGCAACTGACTCACAGGTTACTATTCCAGATTCTGATGATGTTGAGTGTTACTACTGCCATGAGTTAGGTCACACCAAACGCACATGTTAGAAGCTTTTGGCCAGACATCCGAGGAGTTCATCAGGGCATGTTGTCTCTGCTTCAGATAGTACTGTTACTATACCCGTAGAAGAATATGCTCGACTTTTAGGGACTGAGAATTCCACTGCTCTGACTTCTGCATTTACTAAGACAAGTAACTCTAGTACATGCCTATTATCTTTTGCCTCCAAATGGGTCATTATTCAGGTGCTTCAGATCATATGACAGGTAATCCCACCATCTTCTCGAATTTCAATAAACACAAATCATCATTACATGTCACAATTGCTCATGGGTCTACGACACCTGTTCTTGGTTCTGGCACCATCGATCTTACCCTGTCTACCTTCTCTACAGTGTGAGTCTTGTCAGTTTGCCAAACATCATCGTATTCATTTAAGTATTAGAGTCTGCAATAAGCGGGCCTCATCCCCATTTGAGTTGGTCCATTCTGATGTGTGGGGACCATGCCCTGTTACTTCAAAACTTGAGTTTAAGTATTTTGTTACGTTTGATGATGATTACTCTCGTACTAGTCGGCTTTACTTTATGAAAAATCGATCTGAGGTATACACACATTTTTGTTCACTATTTGCTGAGATTAAAACTCAGTTTAAAGTCTCCATTCAAACTCTTCGTAGTGATAATGCAAATGAATATTTGTCCCAAACATTTCAATCATACATATGATTCAAAATGGCATTCTTCATGAGTCTTCCGGTGTTGACACACCAGCCCAAAATGGGGTTGCGGAACGAAAGAATCGTCATCTCCTAGAGGTGACTCGGGCTTTATTATTTCACATGATTGTTCCTAAAGTCTTGTGGGCTGATGCGGTTGCTACCGCTCGTTTTCTTGTCAACCGAATGCCTTCCGCTATCTTGGATGGTAAAAGTCCTTTCTCAGTTTTGTTTCCTACAAAATCATTGTTACTTGTCGACCCAAAGATCTTTGGTAGTTCCTGTTTTGTCCGTGATATCCGACCTCACATAACTAAGTTGGATCCAAAGTCTCTGAAACATGTTTTTCTTGGTTACTCTCGACTTCAAAAAGGGTATAAATGTTTTCCCCCATGCTTAATCGATACACTGTATCACGAGACATTACATTCCATGAGAATATACCCTTCTTTCCTATGTCCACTCCTTGTAACCCAAGAGATAGTGGTGATTTGTTGGTGTATACGATACTTGTTCCTGAGTCTACTACCCCATCCGACTAGACACAGACCCAAGAGCCTACTAAACCACAGTTCATGTATATAATAGGCGGCAACGACCTACATCAGATCCCGACCTAACACCATTTTCATCATCGTCTGCAAATCCGTCTAATGATGACTCTCTTGCTGCGAGTGATCCACCACCTTCTGATACACAGGTTCTATCTTGATGTCCCCATTGCTCTTCGGAAAGGTAAGTGCTCATGTGTTTACCCTAGTTCTTCTGTTGTTTCCTATGATAAACTTTCTTCACGTTCTTGTTCTTTGATCTCTACACTTGATTCTTTATTTGTTCCTAAAACAGTTGGTGAAGCTTTGGCTCATCCTGGATGGCGGGATGCTATGATTGATGAGATGGATGCTCTCGATCATAATTATACATGGGATTTGGTAGAGTTACCTGCAGACAAAAAGGCAATTGGTTGTAAATGGGTATTCACTGTGAAAGTTAATCCAGATGGATCTGTGGCTCGTTTGAAACCGATTGGTAGCCAAAGGATATGCTCAGACTTATGGGGTCGACTACCACGAGACATTTTCTTCTGTGGCTACAGTACTCTCCATCCGCCTGTTTGTTTCATTAGCCGCTACTTACGACTGGGTACTACACCAACCGAAGGTGAAAAATACCTTCTTGTATGGTGATTTACATGAGGAAGTCTATATGGAGCAACCACCTGGGTTTGTTGCTCAGGGGAGTCAGGTAGAGTCTGTAAACTGCGTAAATCATTGTATGGCTTAAAGCAATCCCCTTGTGCTTGGTTTGGACGGTTTAATGCTGTAGTGACTGAGTTTGGCTTACGGAGGAGTTCTTATGATCATTTTGTGTTCTTTACTTCGTCATCTTCCACATGTGTTCTACTAGTGGTATACGTTGATGACATTGTGATTACTGGGAGTGATGAGACTGGGATCAAGAAGCTAAAAGATTTCCTTGCATCTCAGTTTCAAACAAAGGACCTAGGTCCTTAAAAATACTTCTTGGGAATTGAAGTATCTTGTACTCGGAAAGGGATATGTTTGTCTCAACGGAAATACTGTTTGGATATATTGAATGACTTTGGTATGATTGAAACAAAACCTTGTGAGGCCCCAATGATTCCAAATATGAAATTGAAAAGTGGACGATGGAGATCTACTTGAGGATCCAGAAAAGTACAGAAGAATTGTGGGAAAGCTAAACTACCTGACGATTACACGTCATGACATCGCTTTTCCAGTGAGTGTAGTAAGTCAGTTTATGTCATCTCCCAGAACTCCACATTGGGATGCTGTTAGGCATATATTGAAGTACCTAAAGGGTGCTCCTGGTTTTGGTATTCTTTATCAAAATCACGGTCATCATGTCATAGAAGGGTTCATAGATGTCGATTATAATGGGGATCCTACTACTAGGCGGTCTACAACAGGCTATTCTGTGTTGGTTGGAGGGAATCTAGTTTCGTGGAAAAGCAAGAAACAAAATGTCGTTTCCCAGTTAAGTGTTGAATCTGAATACAGGGCTATGGCCCAAACCACTTGCGAGCTAATATGGTTGTGTAATTTGCTAGGTGAAATTAGGTTTGCTCAATTTTAGCCAATGAACCTATATTGTGATAATGAGGCGGCTATCCACATTGCAAACAATCCCTGTTTCATGAAAGAACAAAACACATCGAGGTTGACTGCCATTTCACTCATGAAAAGCTAGAAGATGAAATCATCTCAACTCCCTTTGTTCAAACAGGAAGACAACTTGCTGATGTCTTTACCAAAGCATTACGTGGTTCACGAATCTCTTTTATTTGTAACAAGCTGGGCATGATTAACATTTATGCTCCAACTTGAGGGGGAGTGTTAAGATACTCAATTTCCTTGAAGATACTCAATATCATTGTAAAATAGGAATTGGAGATTATGGGTAATATCTCCTTGTAATTTGTTGTTGTGAATATCTTAGGAGTCCTTTTCTTTTCTTCTCATATTCTTTATGTATATATAGCCTTTGTGCCTCCCTTTTTTGAGACAAGTGAAATAAACAAAAAATTCTACACCTTTTTTGGAGCATGTAGTATGAAAATGTCATTACAAGCTTAAAGGAACGGTTGGGTTCCGGTAAGAAGGGAAGTTATGGTGAGAAGCATAAGAAGAGATCTCCACCCTTGAATCAATCCTAATTGAATGTCAACGCTAATGAGGTGCACCAAGATACACCGGATCAACCCTTCTAAAGCGCAATTCATGGGTGGCCATGAAATTAAAAGTGATCAAGGGTTCAAATCTCTTCTTATGTTTCTCACCATAACTAAACTTCTCACACGATTCTTCACCTAGAAAGGAAACGTTTCAAAAGATAATTGGGAGTTATTTTTCATGCATTTGCTTAATATATCACTGGGTATTCTACAACTTGTGTGGTCAATGTGGTATTCTGATCTATACGTCACCTATTGAGAATGATATACATCAACTGTTAATCTACTTGTCTGTTGGGGAGTGGATTGTATCTATTGGTATATTGTCGTATCGTTGGAGAAACATTCATAACCCGCGTAACACAATCCCCCTGTTAATCTCTATCGAGATTGTCGATTGTGGCCACCCGGCCGAAGAGTTGGCTAGGCCCCCTGTCTTGCATGCAACATTCACAAAATGTTCCAAGTCTTATAGATGGCGGCCCCGTTACTTCCCCCGGGGTCTCGCATTAGCGGAGCAGCCCCTAACAAATCGATCTGAACAGGATTGACGCTAACGGACGATTAACCCCGTTAGAATCCCATAACGAATAGGCTAGCTCTATCTCTCAATTACCTATCCTGTGCTCGAGAAGGTCCCTCAGTTCCTCGGCAGCACCTCGAGGGCACAGAAGAAGTTACTGTTCACATTGTATTGCACTATCTACCTACTTCACATGTATTATCCATAGTGTCAGATCCCTATTCCTTACATTACTATCATGGAAGCCCTTAGAAAAGTGGGGAAATCTCACAAGTTGTTTTTGGTAGTGACTGCGAGTAAAACTTTGTTAAAACCATATGAATCAAAATAGTTGAGAGTTAAAGACTGGTATGCGTACACAGGAATCTTGATCACATAAGTTTCATGGATTATACAACGATTTTGCTCTTGTTGTTAAGCTTATTGATTGATTATTAAAGGCAATCTATTACTTACCGCTATTAGTTGTATGCTAACAGCAGGTAATTGAATTCAAGTAAAAAGGTACATTGTTTTAGTCTTACCCTTAAGAGAGTAAAAGGGCCACTGGTCTAGGCTTTACACATTAAGAACCACTTTTCTTCAATTTTCATCCCCATTGAACACTTTTGAGGATCAATTTTTTTCAATGTACTATCTCTATCCCCTGTAGATTTACTTCTGCTCCCTTTATTTACCATCATGCACCTGTCATAGGAACATTCACCGTCATCATCATTATCCTTGATCATCCAAACTTTGCCTTTGAGAATGGTGAAATTATCCCTACCACAATGATGATGACTCCACTTGGGTTGCAAATGGCACCCCTTTAGTGAACTGTAGCCAAGTTGTTATCATAGAACAAAAATGATCTGATACTCGGAATCCTTATTGCTGCATATTAATGGTTCACCCCTGCTAGTGTGCACAAGCACACGTGGGGGGTTGGGTTGTCACTAGATGCCACCAGGTCCCAATCACATCGGAATGAAATATTCTTTCTGCATAGATATTGATTGTTGGATGATTGGTGTATGAACGTCAACTTGTAAGGATATCAAGTCTCTCGCCATTACTATAATAATCGAACAGGGTGCACCATGACATGTTTAATAGATGACAAGATTATATAAAACTAAGATTGGAATATGGATGACTTAGCGTGATGCTGTACAAGTACTTCACTAAACCAGGACAATTCAGGCTTTGCATTTTGGGATTCTTGAAAACAATATTGTTTGTAAGCTACATTTAATTATGCCAAGAGCTTCTCCTAATATAATTTAATCACTCCATTCCAGATGTGATTTTGTATATAGTTCTGCCTTTTTGTTCTTGCCCTGGAGGCTTTCTAGTTCTCAGTTTGGGAAAGTAGAAGTGATGATGACATTAGTGTCCCTTGATGCATGCACAATGCTATATGTTCTTTTTGTTCTAACGTTTACATCTTTTCACTTGCTTATTTAGATGGGTATTGCTGATGCTATTGTGGATCTTGTTAGTAGTGGAACCACATTGAAAGAAAACAATCTCAAAGAAATTGAAGGCGGTGTCCTCTTAGAAAGCCAGGTGAAGTTTGAAGCCCAACCTTGCAAGATTCTTTTAGCTATTGGATTTGCTGGTTTTCCTGAGTAGGATATTTTTCAGGCTGTCATGATTGCTAGCAAGAAGTCCTTAATCCAGCGCAAAGGTTTATTGGACATCACACACGAAATTCTTGAAAGATTCGAGGCACATTTGAGGGCGCTTGATCAATTTACTGTAAGTTGACATGTGTTTGTTTATTGTCTCTCATTCCCAAGAAAAAAGTACAGTTTGAGTTCAGATCAAATGTGGTAAACCAAACTAAACATACCGGTTACCGAGTATATCCCACTCTGAAGTGGGGGAGGGGGAGGTAGGATGTGCGCGGACTTTACCTCTATCCTAAGGAGTAGGAGATGTTTACCTGAAGACCCCCGGCTTGTGAAAAACTTCTGCGAAAAAGTTATTGGGGAAGTCTTGAGCGACTCAGAAAGCTTATAAAAAAATTTGGAAGATGTGAAATTTTTTGAATGTGAAATTAACAAGTATTCTTTAATTAGTTCAAAAAAGTTCCAAAATTATAGCAAATACTACGGTTAGAAAAAAAAATTGGTGCCTTGGATGTAAAATGTCTGTAAGAGTACCAACTCCGATGCCTAATGATGTACTCCCTCTGCCTCAAAAAAAGATGCTACACTTCCCAGTTAGGGCTGTCCCAGAAAATGAAGCATTTGCATTTAGAATGAAATTTTAAACTCCCACTTTACTTTTTGATTGTGGTCTACAAGCTCTTCTATTTTTTATTTTGTCCTTACTAAGGGACTTTTTTGGACCTTTAATTGATAGTTAAAACATTTCATTAGGCTATGTGCCAATACAAACGTTGCATTTTTTTGGGGCCTAGAATAGTACATTGAAACTTTATTTTCCTCACGTCTATTACATATAATGCATCTCAGGTAGTCGCCAACATGAGGGGAAACAGTGCCGAGGAAGTAGCTGAGAGAATTCTTAGTCAACCATCATTATCCGGGCTTCAGGTGAAATTTTCTCTGCATATGTTTTAGCTAGCTACTAAACCTACAAACCAATGTTTTTCCCTATATGTTCAGGGTCCAACTATAAGTCCAGTTTTCCGCAAAGGTGATGGTGGGGTAACACCTGATTATTATGCTATAGTCATTTGTGTACCCAAAAAGATGCTGTACAAATCAGTTCAGCAGCTGAGAGCGGTAAGAAATCTTTAATCTTGAACTTGTGTAATATGGTTGACCGCAATTATTTATATACTAGTCTTTTCTTGTATTACGAAATGCTCATCATATGATTTGGCTTTACAAGTCTAAGTTTTGGTCAAAATCAGACTTGCCTCAGACGTTTCAACCAGTTGAATGTCTTTTTTCTTTTTTCCCCATTCCCATTTTTACTATTGGAGTCCCACATCAGCTAGATTTGGACAAATTTCTCCTCAATATATGTTGGAACCTCTTTTCTCTCATTGAGGACTCCTTCTGGAGAGTAATCTGGAGAGTAATCTAATGGGGTTCCACATATTCTCACGTAGAGTCAAGATCTACTACTGTAGGAACTCGATACCTGCGGACAATTTGTGGCATCTAGCCCCTTTTCGACACTGTGGGGCAATCTGGCCCAACAATACATGTAGGAAGAAGGGGGGGGGGTGAAAAATGAGAAAAATGAGAAAAATGAGAGTTGTGAGTAAAAAGTCTTTTTATAGGTAGAAGTAGGAAGAAGGGGGGGGGGGGTGTTAGAGTCCCACTCTGACTAGATTTGACCATTTGTCCTTCATATATATTAGAACCTCCACTCTCTACTCAAGGGCTCTCTTGAAGAATAATCTAATGGGGTCCCACATATTCACACTTACAAAGTGGGGTCCTTGGGTAGTCATTAGTTTATGTGTGAGAAAACAACTACTAGAATCACTTCCTTAAGTCTTCTCTACTTTTAGTCTAGCATATGCGTAAGAAAACAAATACTTCAAATATGGCACCTTTTATTTCTTGTGTATTTCCATTTTTATGTTTGATGACAATGATGGTTAATTGGAACACAGTAAGTCTATGTTTGGCAAATTAGCTGATAAACAGATCATGTTTGGCAAAACTAGCAAATGAGAATGTAAAATGACCAAAAAGAGTATCTTGAAAAATTAATCAATTATAATATTTCAAAATATAATTAAAACAAATCTCTAACAATATAATATATTAAGTTATTAACTAATGCAAACAAGATAGTAAAAAAATTAAAAAATATAATATATTGATTAAAA
>NC_037529.1:58341800-58344517 GCF_001531365.2 Cynara cardunculus var. scolymus | reverse complement strand
TATTAAAATTTATTTAAAGTTGATTGTAATAAATAATAATTTAATATTAATGAGGGTTATAATTGGAAAAGGTGATGATAAGCTACCAAAATGCTACTCCAGGTAATGTTTCAATAAACTAGCTTATGTGCATCCAAAATGTACCCAGAAAATAAGCTAGCTTATTTTTGCCAAACAATGCCTAAGAGTTGCAAAGAGGATTGTAAACTTAAAAAAATTCTGAACTTATTGAAAGCTTATAATGGTACAAGAATTAAATTACAAGAAAACTTCGGTAAGCTGTTCAAGACTCAAAATTTGCATGAATATTCGAAAAGAGGGTCTTGGACTCTGTTTCCTGTTGGTGTTGGGGAAGAAGTGGTTTTTTCAATTTTTATACAGTAAAGCCTCTACTCTCGCGTTCATGGGTCTTAACCATTCGATTGCTACCTCGATTAGCATACACAGTCTGAAGAGTCTAGGCTCATTTTTTTTAGACATTGCATTTTCATTTCGTGGGTTCCATTTATGTGGAACGGTATGAGAAATAAAGACTAGATCCACCTATGATATAGAATGGAGGAAAGTGGTCCTAGCTTGTTCCAGTTACCACGGTTCACTCAGTTGCGTTTGCGTAAAAGAATAAGCTTCAAATTTCGCAAACACAGAAAAGTGAATTTTGTCCCAGACGGGTTGACATCAACCTGTATACTAAGTTTTTTCTGAGTGTTTTTGATACGCTGTACCAGATGGGACAAAACAGAACAGAAACTTGTTGTCCCATGTTTCTGCCCGACGTTACACTGAGATGTGACAGGATGAGTGTGGATAAATGCTATTTTTTGTTTTACCAAAAAATAGATGGAACAAAGTTCAAGGAGATGAGACAAGATAGGTAAATGACTAAACTATCCATGTCAAATTAAAACCCTAAAACCTTCTACAATTGTTCACCGGCCTACCTCTAGTCCAGTCCTATCTGTATACCAAACACACGCTATATCCATATACTTGCTCCTCAATATTTTAGGCATTAAATGCATCTCGTATCGTCTTTATAATTGTGCAGATTGGAGGTAGCGGAGTTCTGGTGTCTCCTTTGACCTACATTTTCGATGAAGAAACTCCAAGATGGCGTGAGCTTCTTTTGAAGCTCGGGCTTTAAGTCGATACAAACTCTATCCATCTTGTAAGATCAGTCGTAACCATTCCATTCCAAAAGTTGTCACTAAACCAAGTCGACTTTTAGTTTTTAATTCTTTAACGAGTTATCTGCTCATTTTGTATCGCAAAAAAAACCATCCTCATTGTTTAGTTTAAGATGTTTTGCAGTTTCTTTGCAACACCAGCCTGTGATGAAGGGGGTTTTAAAGCAACAATTGTTCCCATTTGCAAAGCCATGGGATGAATTTTGAAGTTAGAAGTATGGTTTTTTGAATGCAGAACTTTTATGGGTTGTTTTTTAGTTTGCAATAAAGATGTTGAAGAAAAAGGCGTTTTAACTTGTATCGTTGTGAAGGATTATTTCGTAATTTTGTATGATTTGTTAGTTTTGAGGCTGAGAAAGGTTGCATACATTTTATCTGTTCTGGACCTGACATTGTGTATGATTTACTGGTTTGTTTGATTTGGTTTTGATCGGTTTTGTTCTTATGATTTGTTACTCTTTTTTACGATTGAATTGTCAACGTATAGGTGAAACCCATTGTCGGGAGCAATCAATTACCAAAGATACAAGTTAAAATGCCTTTTATAGAAATATTAAATACGAACAAAGAAATAATGAAATCAATTAATAGCCGCACTTAGGTGTCGTTTGGTTTACAGAATCAAAGGAATTGGGATGATCAATTCCTTTTACTAGAAATCCAATTCATTTGTTTCGTTCACATATTGAAATGGATGGAATCCTTTAAGTTCCTTTGAATTCCACAAATATTAGAATTGATCATTTGTTAAGTGAAGGATTTGAATTTCATCATTGCTCATCCCTTGCCCCCACCACGACCATGCTACTAATGTTACCATCATGCCTCGCTCTTACCGGCTACCCCCCACCACCATACCACTATTGTTGTCATCACAACCGCCACCCACCCCATCCCCCGTCACCTACACCACATCCATGTTACAATATGCAACTGCTGCCACTATCACAATCGCCACTGACCCCAACCTACCACTATGCCACTACTGTGATCGTCACACCCACCCATTTCATCTCCACCCCCGTCTACCTCCCACCTCCCCACACACATTGACCACCATGCCATTATTGTCGTTGGCATAACTACCACCCTACCCCGTCCACTCGCCGCCACTCACCCCCACGCACCCTACCCTAACATCCGCCCCCACCCCACTTTTATCGAACATTATGCCACTATTGTTGTCATCACAGCTACCACCTCCCATGCCCTGGACAACCCTTCGCTACTCACCATACCGACCACCATGCCATTACTGTTGCCATCACAACTACTATCCCAACCACCGACCAGACCCTACCGACCACCATGCCACTACTGTCGTCGTCACAAGTAATCCCCCAGCCGTCACTACCCATCCATGTGGGTGCGAAGGGGGTAGGGCGAGGACGGGGCATAGTGAGGGCATGAGTACGGTTTGGGGGTCCGTCAGGGTGGGGGTGAGAAAGGGGTGGTTCAGGGGTTAGAGTGGTCAGGGTGGGTTGGTAGCTATGACGACTACAATAATGGAATGGTGGTTGGTAGGGTGCG
>NC_037529.1:58339627-58341602 GCF_001531365.2 Cynara cardunculus var. scolymus | reverse complement strand
CATTCCAATTCATTCAAAATCAAAATCCTTTGATGGATTCCAATTCCACTAAATTTCATTCGGTGAACCAAACGCCCCCTTAGGAGTTGTTTGGTTTACAGAATTGCAAGTAATTTGATGGAATTGGATTGACAAGTGCATTTGATCAAATTATTCAATGATGTTTGGTTCACGGATTGAATTAATTGGATTTCGTTGAATTCCACGATAGAGGGATTTGATCACTCCTTGACATAAGTGAATAATTTCAATTCTATTTTGTGGCAAATGCTATAATTTGGTTTTAAAAAGACAACAAGAGATAAATCTAAACCAGAATTTTTGAGCTGATTAAAAGTTTGATTGAGTTATATAGTGTCACCCAAGTCTGGATCCCACTCTTTAGTTTTGCATCCAATTTAACCAACACCACTACTCCGAACCCCCCATGCCACCATTATCCCGCCCCTACCGTTATCACCACTACCACCACCATCACCAATTAATATTATCATTCCACCACTTTGCCACCAACACCCCAACCAACCTTCCCTTTCTCCACCAATGTTAAGTTGTTGCCATAACCGCACCCACCCACCCCCATCGTTTTGGTCACACCACTATTGTTAGTCGTCACAACCGCCACCCACCCCACTATTAGATCTGTATGTTCATGACACTAAACTTGACGATACGACTAATGATACACGATCCCAAAAGGTCACACACATACAAGCAAATTAACCTCAATCGTACGATCGAAGTAATTCCATTATTTTCAATCCAAACAATTGTCAAGCAAATTACTATTAATCGAAATAATAATTTCTGGTAATAATAAAATATATATTATATATATTTTGACTAGTGTTCAAGTCTAATATGTATTTGATACATACTGTTATTTCCATTGTTTTAAATGTACACTTAATTTGTTATGTTTGACATTAATTATATAAGTTTTATATTTTTTTATAAAATTTATATGAAATAACTAATAACTAACTAATAAACTATGGTTGGTTTTAAGTTGTTTATTAGTTAATTTCTAAGTGTATTGGTTGCTTCTAAATACACTACAAAAGACATTTAAATATTAAACAGAAGAGGACAATATATGAGATGTAATAAGTATGCTGAGAGACATGGCCTCCCACTCTTTCTTCTTTTCTTCCTTTTGAACCTATCATATATATGCATGCATGGTGGTTCAATTAAAGTAGGTAATGCATATTCTCATTCTATACTAAGGGGATGTTTACCAAATTTTCTATTAAGTCCTATATGGATAAATTTGTGTGTCTGTATAAATTTATGTTGTTGTTTACTTTTCTATCTGAATCAACAGTCTGAATAACATAAATGACCAATTTACCCCTGAGGTCTTAAAAACATCAAACACCAAACATCAAATACCTAAACGTGTGCACATGAAAAATTGGAATCAAAATTCTTAAGTGGATTTGTCCAGTTGACAATGAAAACCAACTTAGGGCCTGTTTTCATAACACTAATCAATGAATCAAGCCATAAGGGTCTTCAATTCTTTCAATGCACCTGATGGTGATGAGCCATTGGCTTTGGATATGAATAGTATAGGAAAGGTTCAAGCATGGATCAATGGCCAAAGCTTGGGTGTGGTCAACCAATGCAGAGATGGTAAGACCACTGCAAGACATGACACAGATTCTATTTTTTTTTTGTGTGCTTTTTGAAGATCTTGGTTAAAACCGACAAATAACTTGTTGGTGCTTTTTGAAGAACTTGGCGACAAATAACATCCAACATAAAAATAGCAAACATCAAATACTGATTATGAAACAGCAAATACCTAAACGTGTTTGGAGGAGAAGTATAGTAGTTACCTTTGGAGAAGAAGAGGGCGTATATCGATGGAGAAGAGAGCAATCAACCGATTAGGATTCTTTGGAGGAGAAGAGGGTCGTTGATGTGCTAAAATCGTAAGTGTGCACACAGTGGGCATAAAATCCCCAAA
>NC_037529.1:58337700-58338512 GCF_001531365.2 Cynara cardunculus var. scolymus | reverse complement strand
GATCAAGGATCTAATATTAACACTTCAAAGTGATCGGCTTATCCGCGTTGAGTTTACGTCCCGACTTAAATGACCAAGCTTAAAAATCAATAAAAATGGCAACACCCAAGTGTGCCCTTAAATCCTTAAGCTTGACTCACACCCACACCCAAGGGGGTGATTAGCTCATAATGAAATTAGAAAACATAACAGAAATAGAAGAAGAAAACTGCATAAGAAATACTTAAACTGAAATTAAATACTTACTGGTGCCCACAGAGGGCACACAATGGAGTGGCGAGAATAGCAGCTAAATTACAAAATTTAAATTACAAACTGAATATAAACTAGTTCTGCTACTACAAAGCTTTAAAGAAGATGCTCCAAGGTGCTGGTGGAAAAGTTGATGTTGAGATGGATTGGAGATGCCTCAAATATATAGGGGGAAAGGTGGGACCCAAACWCTTTGTCCAATGGGTAATGACCACCCATCACCACATGTCTTCTTCAATCTTGATCAAGTCACCTYCTYTTGATAGGTTGCAAAAGGTGAAGGTACAACCAATAAATGTGATKGAAAAGCCATTACATCATGGTACAAAATGAACTCATCAAAGTCTCATCATCCCATAACTAGGTTCAATCTTCCATGCAACCAAGTAATTAGATTTGAACTTAGCATTATCTTCCAATAATATCCAAGCATATGAATATCAAAATTTTGTTCAAATCCAACTAGATGCCAAATTTACCAACAATAAAGAGTTTTTTTAGACAATAATTAAATTCTTAACCTTTCATCACCTCTTAACATATTTTGGACCAAAAATATA
>NC_037529.1:58334754-58336017 GCF_001531365.2 Cynara cardunculus var. scolymus | reverse complement strand
AAAATTATCGACCAACCGGGGGTCAAAAGCGCGCTCTAAAAGAATTTTATTATTTTTGATTTTATTGTACCTGTCCAGAAATGGTACCACCCTTTCCTTCTTCTTTTGTTTTGCCGGCTGCTTTCCTGATTTGGCTGCTGCCTTCCGTTTTGTCGAAGGCCTGCGCTTGGGAACAACAATTTCTTCATCATCTGGAATGTCAACTTCCAAATCCTCTTGCACTGCCTCTTCTGGGACTTCCTCCTCAAGAACTTCCTGCACATCCTCCTCCCAAGCCATATCAGCATCATTGGCCAAGTCCTGTACCATCTCATCTTCATAATCGCTATCCTCAGAAACGGGTTTGGTTACTGGTTGAGGAATGGCAGACTCGGAACTGGAACTCGCAATACTTCCCGAGGATGTGTCTGTGCTCACAGTTTGCCCACTGGGGGCAGTGACTGGGAGTTCCTCACTAGGAAGTGTAGTCACTGGTTGAGTCACAGGGGGCTGTGGTGGTAAGGCTTCAGGAACAGAAAAGGGAAACAAATCCTCAGGATTAATGGAGGTAGTGGCTTCAAAATAAAAAATAAACTCCTCCCCCAAGGTATTGAGGTCGAAATCGTGGACAGTGGGTGGGTCGAATGGTGTGGAGGGAAGGGCAATAGGGGGCGGTTGAGTGGGCGGTTGGTTAATCGGTTGTGGGAGGGGATTAGATAGAGGGGTCATAGAGGGTGGATTGGTTAGGGCTAGGAAAATGGGTCGTGGTGTTGGGGCGGTTGGAGGAGGCGCCACGGCGGCCGACGGTCGCACAGAAGACGAACCGGCACCGGGGGTTGGATTAGTGTGTATTATGGTGGATGGGGTAAAAACGGTGGAGAATAGGGGAGGAGTAGGAGCAATACATACCGGGGTAACGACGGCGTGAAACTCGTCGTAATCGACGGTGACGGTGGTGGGTGGACCGGTGATGGTGGTGGATGGTTCCTGCGCCGGTGGAGCGAACGCAATGGGGTCCGGTGAGAGAGGCGTTGACGGATGCATCGTCGGAACGGGAGTGTCGCCGGTCGTCGGCCGTCGAGATGAGCGACGAGCAGTTGGTCGGAATGGTGGCCGGCCGGCGGGGTTGTTTCTCGTCCGTGCCATGAGAAAAAGAGAAGGAAGTGAATAGTAAAACATAAAACTAAAAGTGAAGTCTTTTCCCCCCCTTTTTTCATAGGTAAACGATGATGGAAGCATAGAAAACCACCCACAACTACATGCAAGTGTCCTTGAAAGTACATG
>NC_037529.1:58332624-58334654 GCF_001531365.2 Cynara cardunculus var. scolymus | reverse complement strand
GGAGTTCAGACTTGTCCTCAGACTTTTATGTTGGTATGTCTTGCAAATCTGGCAGACAACTCTGAATTTTAACTGAGGAAAAGGAGTTCAGACTTATAAGTCTGAGGAATGAAAATCCAGAGATTTCTAATTAATCTGGAAAATCAGTAATACCACGAAAACAGGAAAATAAACGTGCAGAATGACAAATGTCACTTAAATAGACCTATTTGAACTGTAAGTAAAAATTGTGTCTAGATACATGTTTAGGCGTGAAAAATCAATAACTGTGCACAGAAACATGACACGTATCCTCAAAGTTACTTATTTATTAAGTGTGTGTGTGTGTGTGTGTGTGTGTATATATATATAGGTGGAGGTTCAAATGAGAACACCTCCATTTTACGAGAACGCATAAACACCTTTATCACATGTGATAATACGCATGAGGGGACCATGTGATGTGTGGACGACGTATTCTATGACTTAGGTCACGCCAAAGGTTGTATATGTCTATGATTTAACATCACATGTGATTATCTTAATGGATTATAGTATCATATCAACAACACTCTTATCACGTGTGATAATACTTGTGAGGAGGCTAAGTGGTGTAAGGGCGACTTGACCCGCAACCAAAATCGCATTCACGAAAATCGTCCGCGTTTCCGACTTAGTATCACATGTGTATCATATGTAATGTAATAATAGTATCACGTGTGATTGTCTTTAGTAAAAGGATATTCTCAAGCTCTCATAAAATGAATATGTTCTCGTTTGAACCCTTCCTCATATATATATATATATATATATATATATATATATAAAAGTAAAAAATAACGTCTTATCAATTAATGATAAGGACACCACAAACCACTTATCTTCAATTTCATCTTTCCAATGTGTTTTTTTGACTTTTGTAATAACAAGGTTTTCTTACCGTGGTCAGTTGTACACACCTCGACTAATTTCATAGAACTCTTGAGAACAGCTTAAAAACATCCCCAAGTAGTCTTGACAGGGATCAAACCGGTGATTGTGTTAATATTTATATCGGTTGCAAATAATCTAAGCTTTTCAAGTTAGAAGCAATGGTGGTACCAATGGAGGACAATTGAAGATCAGCGAAGATGTGACACTCAACAATGACACTAGGGGGTGTTAATGAGTCAAGTTTTTAACAAGCTACTTGAGCTCAAGCTCATTTATATAAAGCTCGAGCTTAGTTATTGTCGAGCGCCTCAATCGATCACAAACACACTAAAACTGATACAACGTAGATTTGCATAAAGATCGACAAGCATTTAAACCTTTTGAGAATTGAAAAAACTCAAAAACTCCAACACTCGAGTTGAAGAAATTATATTATTAATAGATAAAAACTTGATTAACAACGAAGAAATTAAATTCTATTTATAACCTAAAGTATGAATAAAAAGATTACTATCTAGTAATTATAATTACAGTAGGCCATTAAAAAGATAATTTAAAGATAAAAGATCCCTAAAAAATTCAAATGAATATTAAATACAAAAAATTGTATCATTTTTCATTTGATAATAATAAAAAAAAAACAAAAAAGATTAAGAATAGAATAGCATCGGACAGGTCCGGCGGGTTCAGGTGGGAAAATCAAAAATCCCATCAGATTTCAAATATGGAAATTAAGCCCCGTTTTCTAAATTTTGGATTGCTTTGGGTTCAGGTTGGTCGGGTTGAGGTTGATCGGGTATAGTTAAAATGAAAAAAGTATATATATCCAATTGATTTTGACGATTAATTCAATCGATTTAGAGAATTCACTAGTTGTCTACCCGCGCAATGCGGCGGGAGCCATGAATTTTAATCATTTTGAAGTTCCACTGGTTTTATAAGAAAAGATTTAACGATGATATAAGTTACATTTGGTCTTTACATATTAATACAATTTGAATAAATAAGAGTTATGGTTCCAATTACAGACTATCAATGAAAAAAATTGTATGACAGTTTAAAATCCAATATATTTAAAATCCAACATATTTAAACGACTCCACAAATGTATTCGATTT
>NC_037529.1:58301466-58328334 GCF_001531365.2 Cynara cardunculus var. scolymus | reverse complement strand
AGCTTTAATAAGTTGTACCTACGCACAATTTATTTGTAATCTTGAGTTTTAAGTAATATGCATTAATAAACAGTACTTTATGCATAACAAATGATTTTTAAAAGTTTTTGTCAAATGATTTATAATATAGAATATAAGTTTAATTTAAGTTTAATAATAAAACAATTTATTTTTAGTTTAATATTATAAATTTTATAAAGATAATAATTAAGTATTCTGTTAGAATTTAATGATTATACTAATTATATTTTAGATTTTTATATTTAAAATGAAATGTTTATCATGTATTTGATTGTGTTTATCTGCAGTTAATTACACGAATTTAGATATGGGAAGGGTTTAAGAGTTTTTAAAAGTTTTAGTCAAATGCTTTATTAGATAGTATAGATAGTATAGATAAATCGATAATATGCTTAGAAATTAGAAGAAAAAAAAAACACGACCGAATAAAATTTTTAAGTAGATTTATATAGTAGACTTGAGACCAGCCTGTTTCCCTAATACCACTTTTTTACACTTGAAACTTCATAGCAAAACGTTATGAAGTTAACCTTCATATTTTGCGGTGAAAGTTCGATTTTTTTTTACCTTCACAACGTTTTGCTATAAAGTTTCAAGTGTAAAAAATCAGTCTCACAGATCTCCTGAAAACTAGTTGGTCAACCCTTATATAGTATTTAAAATATATATGTACACTTTGGGTTTTCGGACAGATCAGGTGGCCAAAAATCAAATCCAACCCGAACACAAATTTTTACCAAAAGCCAGTTTTCAGATTTTCGGATTTTGAGGCATTTGGGTTTTATATAAATACCTTGTTTTCTGTTCGGGTTTGGGTTCGCATTTTTAGATAATTCGGGTTTCGCACACCCTAATCATGGGTCGGTTGAATGAGCTCTCATGCAGACTTAGCCACATGGAAGGAATTAAAACAGTGGCATATGCGGTTTCCAGGTGGGTATAGCCGCATGTTACCACCGGAGGGGCTTGGATGCAGGTTGAGCCGCTTGGCACCTGCGTTTGTTTCTATTTGGTCTTTAGCCAGCCTCTCTATACCAGTACGCAGAATTTTGAGCTTCTTTCGAGCTCTCTTTTTTCCCATTGATCCATGATAGAGTTTGTTGACCCCCGAATCCCCCTTTATCAAAAACTTGTTCAACTTAACGGTCGTACTCTTTAACACTACCTTACTCGGCTCGTTCAAAAGAGCAATTAAGTTTTGACTCTAGTCAAGCCGAGCCATTCGAGCATATGTTTTTTTCGAGCCAAACATGTTCATGTCCATAAATCATTATTTCGAAGGATAAAAAAATCATTGAGATCAAGCCAATAAACAAGCTAATCGATCTCGAGTTTGAACCCATGAACTAGTATCAAGCTCAACTCAAAACATTGTAAGTTCGAGCTCTAGCCATGGTGATTTAACTCCTTCCCATTGGGAACCCGGTTCACCAGCCCCATTCAGGGCCAAGGATCCACGTAAAAACGGGTAACGGGCACAGGGCCGGGGATCCCCGGCATGTTGAAAACAAGGGTTGAGAGTAGGTAATGTAGTCCCCAACCCACCCCGTCCCTATATGTATATATTAATTAAAATTATATTTTTTTTAATGTGTTGCATGATATATTATATTTTTCCACCAATTTTGACCATTTCTGAATCATTTATAGCTAAACTTGGGAATTGGGATAGACAGATGGTGGACCAGGAATAGGCCCATAAAAATTAGGGAGGGGATTTGATTCCTCATACCCGCCGAGGCCGGGGATAGGGATGGGATAGTGAACTGGGGCCGAGGCAAGGAATTGCATTCCCACCCCAACACCGCCCCGTTGCCATGCCTATCGAGTTCGAACTCGAACCCTGCTATGAAAAAGTTATTCGATCTCGAGTCTGGTAATAATTTTTCAAATTCGGCTCGAATAACTTGCAATTCAACTCATTAACACCCCTAAGTGACACCAGTGGTGATGGATTGATAACCACTTGGAGTGTAGCGCACTAGTTAAACACCAATAATTAAGTTTAAAAAAGAATTGAACATGAAGCAAAGGAAGGTAGCCCTCCAAGATTAAGATTCCTTTAAGACAAATTGCACCTAAACATATAGAGATACCACAAATACTGGCGAAGAATCGTGTGAAAAGGGAAGCTATGGTGAGAAGTGTAAGAAGGGATCTGAACCTTTGATCACTCTCAATCTCATGCCCACCCATGAATTGCGCTTTAGAAGGGAGTTGATCTGATGCATCTCGATGCACCTCATTAGTGTTGACATTCAATTATGATCGATCCAAGGGTGGATATCTTTTCTTATGCTTCTAGGAACCCAACCCAACCCAACAAACACATTGGGGTGTGTGTGTATTAGCAGATTTTGTAACAACATACGACAATTGGTCGACCTCTTTAACCCAAGGGATAAAGGAAAACAGATGCTCCAAAAGACTTACCACGACCTTTGACTAATGCAGGACTCTGCTAAAACATAAGACTTATTACAACCTTTAAATATTTCATCCAAGACTCTAGCAGTAACCTCAAGGGCATCCTCTTCCACATACCATTTTTGTAATCTGCTGCAACAAAATTAAATTACATCTGTAGGAGAACAAGCTTAAATAAAAGATAAAAATACCATATCAATAAAAATATAGAAATACCCAGATCAATGAAACATCCCGATCAACGGTTTGAAAGAAGTTTGGTTTTGAAATACCACAAGCGACCGATTTAGAAATATCTTGGAGATAGTCGTCATTTCAAATCCAACTCCCATAGACTTCAATTGTTTCCATCGCATCTCTACCCCCGCCTCTTTCATCAAATTTTCCCTAATCTCTCCATTGCCTCCACATCATCTTCTCAATTATCTCGATGCGAAGAATAATAGGTAAGATCATAATGTTTAGATTCTCCAAATCCTACAAACTAAACAAAATTTACATAGATACTGGAATTTAATTCCATTCCCAATCCTACAAACCAAACACACCAAAATTCGAAATCCTTCCACGAAATCTGAATCCCTCAAAAACATTCTGTCAAATCAAACGAGCCCTAAGCTAGTTTCGGTTATCTTCCATCATGGCACTAAATTATGCAATTCTTGACACCAAATACAACAAAAAAAAAAAATTGCTATTATGTATTTAAGCATCTAGGGCCAAAAGGGTATACAACTTCCATAACAAACATATTAATCTGATAGGAAAAGAAGAGAGAGAACCTCATTTCAAGAATCCACTTTGGTAACTTCAGTTGGTGTCTTTGCTTCTATTGCTAAAGCATGCAATCCACTCTGTAACTCATCTTCCAATAGAGAGTATACAAGTCTATGCCTCTTAACCATACTCTTCCCTTCAAAATCCATTGAAACCACTTTCAAATTAAAATGTGTCTCCCCATTGCTACCTTTCACCCCTCCATGCCCACCATGCTCATATGATACATCGTTGACTTTCAATTCAATAGGTTTGAGCTCCCTCTTTAATATCTCTAACATCCTCTGTCCTCTGCTTCCCAAAACACCAACATCTTTTGAATCATTTGAATCACCATTGGACTCTGAATCAACCTCAAAATTCTGGATAGAGTTCTCAATTTTTGAATCTAATTCCACTTTCTCCATGGGGTTTTGAATCTCAGGTCTTGATTCAATCCCTTTCTCAGCTTCTACATACAAAGTGAAGGCCTTTTTTTGCATTAATTTCAACATATTTAAGAACCCATTGTTCCTAGAAGGTGTCAAACTTTGTTGCAAACCTAAAAGAACAATGAAATCAGGGGAAACTTTCAAGATTTCTTGAATAGCGTGACCAGAGAGACCCTGAACTAACAAAGCCGCTAAACCCTTAGTGAGTACAGAATCAGAATCGGCCTCAAAGATCACATTCTTATTGTCGGAATCGAAATATGCCCTTAACCAAACCTGAGAAACACAACCTTTGACCTTGTTTTCGTTAGTCTTGAACTGGGTTTCGAGGGGCTTAAGGTTTTTGCCATAGAACAACAATTGCTCGTACTTGGCTCTTGGATCTTGAACGGATTGGAAGAGAGTGACGATTTCTTGAAGCTTCTTAGGGAGTTCTTCCATGGATTGGAGGACGTTTGGTTCATATGAAGATCGGGAAGCAGAAATTGGGGGAGATGGCGTTGTGGGTATTGACTGGATTGTAATCGATTTGATTAGAGAAAGCCTTTTTGGAGATGAAAGTGGGAAAGTATAGAGAGTTAAGGGTTTGAATATTGGGGAAGAAATGGGGAATTTTGGGGGAAATAGAAGGAAAGACATAATGAAATTCATGCTTTGAGGAAGATTGTGGCGTGACAGAGGGAGGGAGGGATCAAAAAGCAAGAAACTCGCAGCCCTTTGGTTGTCGTAACCCAGTCGCCGGCAATGATGTACAAGTACTGCAAAGACAAAGGGTGTTAGTTTATTTAATAGAAAACTGTAACGAGTGCAAACGTGCGAGAGTGGCAAGTGAAAGAATTGTGCAAGATTTTAAGGTTTTAATTTGACATATGTAGTTTAGTAATTTACCAATCTTGTCTATGATCTTGATTTTTGTTCCACCTATTTAAGTGGCAAGTCCTGTCCTAGTCTAAATGTCGTCTGGAAACAAGCTTTTTTTTCCTATCACCTCCCGCGTACCAAACGCACCTGAATGAACCCCATAGGGTTAGTTTGATACACAACCGAGACGGGCGAGAATAAGGTAGACAAGTGAAAGAGTTGTGCAAGGTTATAGAGTTTAAAATTGACATGGATGGTTTACTAATTAGTCAGGTCCTATCTAAGACTTGATTCACATCAAACATGGGCCAACAAGCAGGCCATGCACCACTAAGGCAAGGGCATATACATATGAACACCACAAATGGCCACAGAGAATTAAAAAAACCCTAATATAGGCACAAAATCATGTTACAAAATCTCATATTCCATTAAGCGATCAAAATGAAAACATGTATCACAAACAAATTAATCTAACATTTAAACATAAATCCATTACTAACTTGTAAAAACGAGAGATAGGGTGAGAGATAACAGGAAAAGGGGAAGCACGGAGATATATGGGTGTGAGAGGATGAGGACTAGATTGTGAGACCGAGATAATAAGGCATGAGAAGTGAGAGACCGATGACATTACTGGCTGGTGTCACCATTACCACCTGGACTGTGAGAGGCAGTGAGAGTGGCTGAGGCATCGAAATCTCTTTATCATGTGGCAATCGGCGAGGAGAGCAGAATGGTCAAAGAAACTTGAGATAAGTTTCAAAGTTTGACTAAATTTAGATGTTCAATTTAGAGCTGGCAAAATGATGTGTTAGGGTCCAAATCAGGACAAACAGGCAAAAGATTCAAGAACTCTCAAAACAGATCAGATCGGATAGACCTGTTGGACCAAACACTGTTTTCTTGACAAATTAATTAAAATAGCCATTTTCAGCCAAGGGTTTCACCTCTTAGATAACTTTGATTAGTAGTCAGAGGGCAGGCCTGCATACATTGATCGAGGATTATGGGCATGCAGCTAATTTAGCTTAGTAGTCGGAGGGCAGGCCTGCATACATCCACATCGTTACAAATCCTTAGCACAAATGGTTTCTGTAAACAAGGCTTCATCAGGTTAGCATCTTTCCACTTCTCGCATGAACTTCCATGTCCCCAGCATTTCAAAGTAGCGATTAACAAATGCCAACAGATCCTCCTTTAGCAGAAGAAGCCATTTGTTAGTTACTCCCTTTAACTCCAAGTGTAAATGTTCTCTTTACTTTCACCTGTTGGTTCATAAGATGAAGATAGCGATATCGCATTCCCATTAACAGATTCCTCTCAGCCAAGAGATCCTTCTTATAAGCTTCCCGTAAAACCACAGTTTGCGTCCTGATCTTGTTTGAAACGTAAAAGATCCCTGGATGATGCACCAAAGCCTTTTTAAACCTCGGACCAAATCCCAAATAATCCCCTAAAGCCAATAAGTTCTCCTTCTCGGTCTTCTTCGATACAAGAAGATGCATCAACTCATGTAGCACTGCCACTGTCCACTTCTCTGCCTGATCGCCGTTGGGCGGCAGGAAGAATGCATCTTCATATGGTGATATATAAGGCAAATTCTGCCATTCATGCATCCATATCCTTACTTTCTTTTCCAAATCAAACCCTCTTGGTAAATTTATCGAGAATTTAATAGGCATTCCCCTAATGATGCCACGATTTTCCTCCATTGATTTTCTTTGCAACACCGACGTTGCAAAATTCTCTCTCCACGAGACCAATTCCAAGCCAAACACTTCACAACCCTTTGAATTGTTATAACCCATATTACAAATTTGAAAATATGCAGGAAATTCAGGAAGTAGTGTGAGGATAAAATCATGAGGCAGACCAAGATCAAATCGTATCAAATCAATGATATCTAAAGGAAGCCGTTTCGCTCGAGTGAGCATCAACAGTTTCACCAACCTCTCAGCAACATCTTTCCGATAATGGGAAGAGTTCAGAATCTTGGATTCTTCATTGTGAACAGTTAGAGCCTGTGGGGTGAGTTTGACATGAGGGAGGGAAAATGGTTTAGAGGATTGGAATATTTGAAAAAGTGAAGGGTATTTTTGGAAGAAATTGGTAGCGGTGGTGGGGAGATTGAAAAGGGTTTTATAAACAGACACAGTCGAAAGAAGTATGGTTTTAGACGGTTGAGAAACGATTAAGTTCTTGAGAGAGATAATTTGTTTCAGGTTTTTCTCCTTTTCGACTGCAAAATCAAGGTATGCGTCTCGGACCCATTTGACTCTGGCATCAACAAAGGTGCGACAAGGTTGCAGGCAAAAGCGATGATGAAGGTGATTGATCGGGGTGGTAGAGCGGAAAAATAGTGCCATTTGAACTACCTTTTTTGCTGGAATTTAGCAGAAACTTCAGTAGCCTCAATCCATGATTCCATGGTAATTCTAGGTTCCATTTTATGAGCCTTACAAACTTTCCTTCTTTTGCTATTTTACAACAAACCACTCTTGTTTCCTCCTTAAAACTCCAGTTCCCAATCACTATCAACTCTAGCAGTTGGTGATCATGAAACACAAAGAGAGATCATCAACACGACACCATCTACCCTTCAAAATTCTAGTATGTTTCTKCAAAGTTCACGCATTTTTTCAATAGTCAGCATGTTGAGAGATTGCACTACAAAAAAGTTGATCAAAGTTAAGTTTAAATGACAGCTATACAGGCAGAAATTTTTGAGGTGCTATCCAAAATTAACGTGGCTATAACTGAAACAAATTCATACATACGAACAACACAAATCGCCAGACAGAATTATAGAAAGCCTAACATAGGCACAAAATCATGCTACAACATGCCTTAAAGCTTCCATAAAATCTGATACTCCATTTAGTGATCAAAATGAAAAACTGTATCACAAACAAATTAATCTAGCATTTAAACATATACGCATTACTAACTTGTGAAATTGAGAGATAGCTTGAGAGATTACAGGAAAGGACGAGTACAGAGATATATGGCATGAGATGGTGAGGGCCTAGATTGTGAGACCCAGATACAAGGTGTGAGTGGTGAAAGACCTACGGTGTTACTGGCCAAGGTTTTAAAGAATGGAAATGAGCCTCGAGGTGTTTTCCCCTTAGGTACGTGAGGCATAAGCCTCGAGAGGGTCGAGGCGTAAGCCCCAAAAAATAAAACAACAAAATTCATAAACCCATAAATCCATAACACTTAACAAAAAAAAATTAAAAAACAGAATATATACTATATACATTAAACCAGATTATACCTAAAAAACAGAATATGTACATGAAAACAGCATATATACATAGAAAACAGAATATATACCATGTACATAAAAACAGTATATGTACATAAATAAGAATATATATATATATATATATATATAGGGTATATTTCTTTTACAACCTTGTGTATTTGTACAACCCTTGCAACCCAATTAATTGAGATATTTATAGAAATGATGGGAGTTCATTTATTATGATTTGAATATTTATGGAATATGAATAGAGTTCATTAATTATGATTAATATTTTATATTAGGAAACAATCAAAACAGATTGTTGGTGATTTTAGTGTCACCGGATCCATTTGGTGTAAGGGGTAAATATACAAGAGCTAAAGGGGATCTTTACTTGGTTTTTTATACAAGTTAGGAGGTGCAGCACGCACATTTGTATAAGACTAGATTGATCCCGGTACGACCAAAATGCGGGGGTCAAGGGGGCAGCGCCCCTGGCGGGGTCCAAGGGGCAGCTGGTTAGTTCCTAACGGACTAAAATTTAGTTTCTAAAGGAGGTTTTGGATCTAACTTCTCATAACCTTCCATAACTGTTTGGTCTTATCCGATTTCTGGAAATAACCCTCGTTTTTGGCTCTGGAATCTGAGGATTGGAATATTAAAAACCTACAGTAACATAATCTAATTTTGGTGCCTAAGAATTAGATTGTTCCTCCTTGGATTATCCCATAATCAGAATTTCGTGCAACCCAAGGCTATAGGGTCGAATATATTTAATTCGAAAAGTGATATACACGATCCAAGCAAGAATCCAAGCAAGTGTGATTTCAGAAAACCATTCTATTGTCAATTTACCCCAATACAGATTATAAAGAAAAGAAGCTATACACATAAAAGAACATGCAGATTACTAGATAAAAATACACATACAGATTCTTACAAAAATATACAGAAACTTAAATGTGCTTACAAAAGAAAAGAGGAGAAATTGCTGCAACCAACAGGTACAAGCAGTTGGAGAGATACGAAGCAATACAGAAGAGAGGAGAAGGTGTCGACAATGGCGTAAACCTTTGTTTTGTTGATCTCCACTTTTGGGATTGGGATTGGGATTGGGATTGGGCTTGGGCTACATAGGAAAGAGGCAGATGGGTTTCCTTATTATGTTTAGGGTTTTCTAATTTTCGGTTATTTCCTTATAGAAAACGTGAGATTCTCTATTAGAGAAAGAAATGCACGCCTTGGCACTACCTCGTCGCCTGAGCGCCTGACCGCCCGCCTCACACCACCAAGGCGCACGTCCCTACAAGATAACTGAGGTGGCGCCTCCTATTCGCTTTTGGACCAAACCGCCCTGAGGCACGCCTCAAGGCGTACACCTCGGCCGTTTTTTTTAAAACCATGGATAGAGGGTTAAACAACAAATCATTATCAAGAAATAATAATAAATGAAAGTGAACAGAACTACTTGATCAAGTATACCAAAAACACAATAAGTATAACAGTCCAACATATTAATTGCATAACTATAATACGACAAAGCATTGGACCTAAAACATACCAGAACAAAGAAGACATATAATAACAGACTTGTAACATAATCTATATCAAAATAACTGTACATGTTAACAGATGGTTTCATAATATGGTTCATAATTAGAATGGGAGATGTTGGCAATAAGATATGGCACCTCTATGTAAGAACGTTTTTTAGCACTATGATGAATAGTCAATCATGTTATTACTTGAGGCCAAAAACGACAATCATCAGCCAATTGTACCATCTTTCAGAATTGGTTCGAGCATTAGGCAGGAAACTTGAAGTCATATGAATGGATACTTCCAAGCAACAGTCTGGAAGAAAACCTCGTTTTATTTGATTGGCTGCAGAGTAACAAAGACAATAAAACCACAATAACATTGGCATCCAACAACAATAGATACAATCTACAAATCCTTACTTGAAATAGCCAAACAAATATAAAACAAGAATGTTACAAACAGTTGACAACCTAAAAGTACACAATTTGAACACAAGAAACAGATATAAGCAATTTTTCATTTACTGGAAGAACTGGCACATAAATAAAAGATACCATACAAATGATATGTGCCCTGAAAACTACTCATTCCATAGATTCAATGAAAATGGCAGGCAAAACAAAACTCAAATCACAAAATATATATATATATATATATATATATATATATATAGGAGTGATCATATGAAAACCGCCTTCATTTGTGTAAACCGTGCAAACCACCTTCATCTGTCGATTTCATTGTTTAATCTTATGAAATTTTTTCATGAAATTGTTTAATCTTGTGAAATTGTTTCATATAATACTTTTTTTGATGAAGTTGTTTCATATATGGTTGTGAAATTGTTTCATATAATACTTAATGAAACTGTTTCATGTATTTTTCTAACATTAATGAAACTGTTTCATGTATTTCTCTAAAATTAAAATAATGAAGATGATAATATCTATGATTAACACCCTCCATAATAAAAATGATTAATCAACCTCTCATAATTACAAAAAAATGAACAAAATGAAAAATTATGATTGGTTGAATACGGTTTGCATGGTTTGTACAAATTGAGTGGTTTGCATTTGATCGTTCCCCTATATATATATATATATATATATATATATATATATATAAACCTTTTCCTCTGTGACAAGCAACCCTTTTCCGAGGGAGAAAGCCCAATGAGCCATGTCTGGGATGCTAAAATTTGCGACGAAACATCCAACCCAGCTTGTTATATGTCTGCAAAACTCATAAGTTAGTTCCCAAGTATTCACGGGAGAAAACACAACAATTTAAAAGAATCAAAATTTCACATGGCAATAGGCATATGTGCATACTGTATTCAGATAGAGGAACCGTATCTCAAAAACATTAATTTCACTATCTATTCCCATCTGTATTAGCACACAATTCATGCAAACAAAGTAGACTAACCAAGTAAATCATAGCATAAATGATAAAAACTAAAAATCAGTTTTTATTTGATCATTAGTCATCACATGCCTAGATGTTTAAAAATAAAGAAAGCAAAAAAAGGTTATCATGGAAACACTGGTAAAACGAGTCAAAATTGAAGTAGTTAAAGAGTCCCACAAACGGGAGATTTGTTGTTATGCTTTATATTTTAATAAACATGACAAAACTTATGAATGATTTAGATTATCCGAGAAAATAGAGATACAATTGACTGGCTGCATAAGGAATTAACCACATTATGTGATGACGAAAAGAAAAGCTCCAATACCAATTTGAATATGTGAAACTAAAAACAGCCAGGATCCTGAATCAAAATGAAAGTAATCGTCTCCAAGAACACAAACATTTATAGTCAGTATACATATAAGATTATGAATACAATAATCAACAGAACGCTTAGATAATTCAGACATTCATACCTTGAAACCTAAAGCGAGCGCGAGCAGGGATCTGAGAGATAGCAAATGCATGAGTCTATGGTTAGGCTTCTATGATGCTATGGAGATGGATTGTTGACCTTCCGATTATAGCATAGGAATCGAGCCTTCATCGGCAAGTTTTGGGACAAAAAGATGGGCCCCGGAAACCATCCTTTGGTTGAATTGAATCCAACACCAATCAGCACGACATAAGAATCGTGATTTGCCCCGATCCGGTGGCCGGTGGGAAACCAGGCTCCCCCGACCCGAACAGGGATCGGAGCCGAGGCTGAGGATCTCTGATGCTCAAACCGGGGTCGGGGGATGTTACTCAAACCGGGATCGGGGCCAGAGCCGGGGATCCACGATAGACTCAAACTAACGGATATTCTTCAAGGGATTTGACTAGGGACGGGATGTTAATCCCCGTACCCGCTGGGGAGCGGGACCGGAATAGGAGGTTGTTACTACAAACCAGGGTCGAGGTCAGGGCCGTGGATTACAAAACCTGCCCCATCTCCACCCCATTACCATGCCTACCACAACACGACCAAAGAGTAGGTTTTTTATTTATTTTTTTTAAATTAAAATTTGTTTGAATGATATATAAGGTTTTAAAATGGCTTAACTTTTCAATTGTTTAAACATTAAATTTAAAAAAAAAAAAAAAAAAAAGAGTAAGCTACAAACTTGGTCCATGTAGTTTATCAAAAATAACATTTCTGGTCCATGTGGTTTTGAAGGTGATAATTCTCATTTTTTAAAGTTATTTATTACTTGTTATATCATTTTATTTACCCAATTTACTTCTATCTCTATCATTTTGTCTAAATTATTCTTAAAAGGTGATGAATTACCAATGATTAATTTTTGTGCTAAAAATGACGTTACTGTGGATGGCCATTTTTATGCTACTTTTGGATAATAAAATGTTTTGCTATTATCTGGTCTACAGGAAAAATATCTTGAAGATTTGAAGTGATCTAAAAATCTCTAGAAGATTGGATAAACAGTGATCATCACAACTTTTTCATATAAAATGAGGCATGGTGCAAGTATTAAAGATCATCACATCTTCAACCAAGAGCTACAATCTCACTTTTATTCTCAAGCATTTACTGTTGTGCTTTGAGATTTTAGTGTAGAATTTAATTTTCAGCATTTAATTTCTATATTTTAATTTCCGCATTTTAACTTCTGTACACAGCTTGTGCTCTATGGCCTAGTTGTTACTTTTATTTAAATACAAGTATTTTCGAAGTATTTATTTATCATGTTTTTCAAATCTAGTATGAGCTAATCACCTCATTGGGTGTCGATGTGAGTCAAACTTAAGGCTAGTAGGCAACATTTGAGTGTTTTCATCGTTAGTAATTCTTAAGCTTCATCACTTGAGTCGGGACTTAACTCAATGTGGATAAGTTGATCGCTTTAAAATGTTAATATTAGATCTTAGACGCAGATATGGGCGAATTGGAGATACGGCTTAAGTGATGCACAAATATTTGAGAGTGTCTTTGATAATCATGTAGAGATACGGCTTTTGTATAATTTACTAAGGTTCAAACTTTAGTCGAGTTTTATATCACAAAGAGATTTTGTATAAATCTTTATACTAATCAAACTTGATTTTTATATATCAAACTTAGTTAAATCGGCAAGATTACAAATCAGTAATGATGGACACTTTGTTGGCACGGTTTATAAAGGTTCACTTTCAAGAGATCGGGATCTCTATAGACAATTTTGTGATTCACAAAGTAACTGCCCATTTTGGTACTCCCATTGTAACAACCCCGTTCCGTGTGGCCGAAGAACCGTGTTACAAAGAAAAACATAACAACAAAACTAACTAAGATATACGGGAAAACCAGATCTATAATGAATATCTATCAAAATAAAAGTGTGATAGACTAAAATTAAGACGATATGGATACAACTACAAGTGAATAGACTTATTTTATGAACGAAATATGCACTTTAAATGCTCATTAATATGAGCTTTTAGCTTGTTGTAAAAGAATAGCTAAAGAAAATGATATATTCCTATATTTTATTGGTTTAAGAAATCTATTTAATCGGTTTTAGACTGTATGGATTTATTCATTCAAAAAAATACCCATGAATTTAATCACTCAAAACATAAAAGTTTGTTTGGTTCTTTTTAGACATTTTCCGACATTTTTACCACATGAACCATTTTTAAAGATGAAGGTGGATCATAATTTATATCTAAGAAATTGTTTAACAGTTACTGAATGATTTGATATATGATGATTAAGTAGTCAGAATTATTAAGAGTCTATCATGATATAATGAAAATTGAAACATGATTGGTTGGTAGTTATTCAGAATGAAATTAGCATGCTTAATGGTTTATGAAGACCCATGATACAAAATCATTCAGAAAGTTTTAAAACCATCAAGAGACAGACTTTTTTTATCAAACAAGATTGACCGTTTAGCAATTCAAGAACTGCCTTTGATGAAACTATTAAAAGGTAAATAAACAGGATCTAAGTAACCGCAAGTTAGAATTGCCATACTATATAACATGCGTTTATGAAATAACCAACAGATTGGTTAAGAAATAGGAAGAACTTTGCCTAATAAGAGGCTGTTTACCAAACACTTATCCGGTAAGTGCTTACTGGTAAAATTTACCACTATCATTTACTTATCGGGTAAGATTTTAGTCCACCAAAACATCGTATGCAACAATTTACCCGGTAAACGCTTACCGTAGTAAAAGTCGTCGCCCTCACTTACCGGGTAAGACTCTTGGCCCTTGTCTCGCTCTTACCAAGTAAGATTCTTGGTCTTTACCATATTCATCTATTAGACATTTCCCTTTTCTGCATCCTTTTTTAAATAGAGAACCTTTTACATACGATGTGTGAGGTTAAAATCGATCCAAGTTTAGTTCTTTGATAAAGTCGTAGTACTATGTTTCGAATTCAACTCGATTAACATCCAATTGATCAAATTTGATGATTTTCAGGTCAAAGACCATCCCGTTTAACTGATTTTTTAGCGCATCTATGGCAGCAAAATTGCATCTACACAAACCCGATTTATGCAAAGTAAATTGATTCACAAGAAACTAACACAACTTCAAAGAGTCATAAGACCGATTTCTATCGCTACGGCTGCAAACAAAATTGTGACGAAAGGAAGCCCAATGACTGCAGTTTCAATACCACCTCACAGGAAAAACCTTCTTCTGCTAGTGTCCATTTCCGGCTGCGGTTAAGTAGAAATCAAAGGGAATCAAGTTAGATAGATGCATGAACCGCAACTTAAGTACAATAAAGTAGATACAAAATCAAGAAAGAAAGCTAGTTATACCTTGTGAACCCATTCATACTCCCCTCCTTTTGTATCAAATGTTCCATGTTGTAGACTTGTTAATTTTAGGGTAAAACGGGGCCCACATTCCTAAAAACATCAAACAAAAAGGTCAACCTACTTCCGTTCCGTATGGGATTTACTGGGTATGTCTTTATGGATCTCGAAGAAGAAAAATACCTGCAGTCGAGCAATTACTTTCCCTTTTGGGGTCTTCTTCTCATCCCCAGTATCCTTGTTCTTTTCTTTTGCATCGTGCTGTTTGTTTTCTCGAGTTTCAAAAATGTACCTATACAGCCCATCTACCTTAAGGAAACTTCATCCCAAAACGACTGCTTAAATAAAAATATCAGATCATAACTGACTCACCGATGATGACGGAAGAATATAAAATCTCGCTGATTATGAAAAGTGACAACTCTTCGACCACGAAATTCAGGATCTTGTGGAAAAAGTGACTGTATTAACCTACATAAAACAAGTAAGCATTTTTTAAGTTTGAGAAATGGAAACCAAAATCAAGCCAATTACATAATATAAGCTGCTATAAGTTTAGGTGTTAGTAGGTATGGAAGCCATGTATCTGGGAGGAACTTAAAAGAAGGGCTTTCGGTTTTTTCAACCCATTTTTGTGTTGACATGAAAAATATAGTAGTAAGCAGGTTTAGAAAGTGAAGTAATTAATAACGGAATAATTTCAACCTTCCAACACGATGACCCAGACGGGTGGTGAAGTTGTTCATCACTAGCTCAGGTTTGTGACTGGTTGGGTTTCCATGATTCTGTAATAATATATAAGAAAATGTGTAAAAATCTAGTTACAGCAACAACAAACAAGACAGTAGGGATGAAATCCGATATATTTAAAGCCACCTATCTGGCCAAAACCAGAATCAGCTGAAGCAGATACTGCCTCAGCCCAAAATAAACGTCCACAAAAAAAAACATACAGTTTTAGAAATGCAAGTATTACACATTTGAATCAACTAAAAAACTATCTTACTCTTAATAACAGAGGGGTTAATGAATTTCTCCGTCTCATAATCTAAGGGTAGAATTGGGAAGTAGACACTTGCTTTCAGAGTGGACACTTCTTTTGGGACACATACTAAAATAGAAATGTTGACACTTATTTTTGGACAGGGAGTATTATCTGACACATATATGCCGATGTGGATATAGCTGGTATCTACAAATATCTAATACCCAACAACTGCAAAAAAGAAATAAACTCAAATGATGTTTTGGAGAAATATCCAGTCACCCACACAACGATCAAGCTCAAGACCTACATATTCATGAAGAGAGATCGTGACCCATGGGGAGATCCCACACGAACATGACAATCCCCTTTCTTCAAAACCATAAACAGAACAGATCAACACAGCATAGTCACTCATCCCCTGACTAGGACACAAGATTTTTATCCTAACCCATAACTTGTCTTTATGGGTGCCATGCCAATTTATGTTCTCATTTTATTTTTAACTTGTGTGCCGCTTTATAACCAAAAAAAATGGCAGGCCCAGTCACAGCCTTGCTTAACGAGTTCATCTGCTGCTCTAATTGTAGAAAATGCTGCCAGCTGTGGCCTTGTCAAGCAGCCCTCGTTTGCAGTTCAGTCATGAATAACGCTTGTACATTATTTCTCCATTGAATTTGTTAGTGAGGATTCTGATTCTATTATATCTCCAAAAACGGTCATTGATATGTAAACTTTTTAACATGAAATTTTATATACTTCAGATATCCAATTGACGCAATTGTGAATGGTGTGTTAGTCTTGTAGATATTGCCCATAGTGTTATGAATTTCAAATTCAGATGCAAAGGTGGATATTCACTCCATATCCACCACACCTTTTAGACCCCTAGTCTATCAAGCATTAAACATGAAGAGTTGGGAGTGTCAAAACTATCTTATTACTTATAGGTACTACTTATACCAATGAAGCATGAATATTCTTATTACAACACTAAAGGCCATAAATATCTATTTGTATGCATTCATGTGATATTAAATGTTACTTGCACATACTTGGTTTGTAAAATTACATGAACAGAATACAGATTTCTTAGTCATGAGTGTTGATGGGTTGACAAATTCCGAATGGGCTCAAGTGCTCAAGTAAATCTTCTTCAAAGTATAAAACTAAGCCTGTCCAGGGTCTAGAAACACCATCACACTCCACAAAAAACAGACATCTTAGACCTTGCATGCATTTTCACAGTGTAACATTAAAGAATTTCTTTCTAAATATATCTCCATGGTGCTTCAAAATTTATGCCATGATCAGTAAACCTTAGGTAGCACTAGTGATTTTTTACTATGCATGCAAAGTAGACAGATAGTAAGAACCCTTCTTACCAACTACCATTTGACTTAAGTTTTTCATTAGAAAAAGGTTGATAGGACAAAAGAGAAGTAAAAAATCAGCATAGCTCCTAGTTAATAACATAATGAAAGTAACCACATACAGCACTTTTCACTTTGTTCTGTTCATTATCAGTTACATTCCATAGCATTGAAGTTTTTATTTTCCAAACCTATAATGTGATAATAAAAAAGAAAACTGAGATATAATTTAATTGATCTTTAGTCTCACTTATTTGGGGTTAGCTAGGTGAGCTATTTGCTGCAATTTTGTTAAGATTGAAAGGTTTAACTATCACAAGCTTCACCACTTCAACTAACTAATAAACCTTGCAAGTCAATTATGGATGTGTCTGATATCAGAGCTTTCATCAGAAACGTATCACATAAAGGTGCCATAAATAAATTGCATGTATGATTTGACAACTCCAATACAGTACTCCTTGCATCCCAAAAGAAATGCAACGTTTGATATGACCCACATTTTAATATAAGTCTCAATAAGAATCAAATCAAATACTAAGAGCACGTTTAATACAACAAAAAATTGTAAGCAATCAATTCGACTAATAACTTGTCATAACTATCAAAGGACATACAGATAAATTTGGAAAGGAACCTTTCTAGAAAAAGAAGCAACGCATTTTTGAATACAGCCCAAATAAAATTTATTGTATTTTTGGGACAAATGCTCAAGACTATTCACTATTCCATTCATTTTCAACTGGACAGGAAAGTGCAGTACATTAACGTAGCAAGCCCTACACACATTGATATCCCCTACCATTCATATATGTTCTAAAATGTCTAGATTAAAAATTAACAATTTCATGCTCCCCACATCCATCTTATGTTGCAAATTATATAGTTTTCTATTCAATGCTAAAAATTTGAGCAACATAATGGTGAAAACTGACCCAAGTATAGACTTTATAGCTCCGTTTAAAGAGTATATCTAAAGAAACAAAAACAACTAATTTCAGGAGAGGAATAAGTTGATGATTTCTCCACCTTAATATCCTTGCGCAAGACAAGATTTGACAGCTTGAAATGTGCTGTAGGTCCATTAGGCAATCCAATAATCAGGAGTGCATCTATAAATAGCCAACAAGGTTGGTAAGTTTGAGAGGAAAAGGATGAATTAAGATAAAGATAAAAGGGGAAAACTAAAAGATCAGATCAATGAATGAAAGCAAGATGAAAAATAACCTGGTTCTCTACGGCTGGTGTGGACAACAATAACAGATGTAAATTCTTTGTTGTTTGCATATTCCACAATCTGAAAATTGTGGCCAAGCATTTTAGAAGCCTATATCTCCAAGAAAAATCATGCACAGAGAATATGAGCATGGGCGCTTAGGCCTTACCTTCTTCAAGTCATAGGTTCCTCTCTTATAGTACTCTGCATTGGGGATCACAGCGATTAAATCCTTGATCAATGCAGGTCCCCTCTGTAGTTAAGGTGGATGACAAGACATGTGATTAGGAACATTAGCATGTTTCTATAGTAATATGCATTGCAAACCCAATTGCATACCATCAACGTTCATCACAACACTCAATTCTAGCAAGAGCAACCTCTCCTAGAAAATGACAAACACAAGGAACAAGAAAGAAAGCCTACTGTGGAATGGAATCGACAAGTTGTGATCAGTATTTTTGGAGGTTGTTCACGGTTCAAAATTGAGCTAAATTCATCAGCATCATTACCAGCAAAAAGCTGCAGAAACATACATGGAATATCAAAACCGATGCTGATACAAGAAGTACCCATAAAATGTAGTCTAAACAATATCATGCTTTATGTAGATTGGGAAAGAGGTAGAGACAATACGAAACCTCTTCATCATCAGGCTTGCATACAGTTTCATCAGCCTCTCTAGTATTCTCAATTGTACGGGGAACCTTCTTTGGTGGAAGCTGCACAAATTTAATGTAAAAATGAACTCTAATTTCAGCATAACCAGATTAAAGCAGTCATAAAGAAAGTACAATGCGGCAGGGTTAGAGATATAATAGACCTCCTCTCCAAGTTCAAGAGCTCTGCTCTCCAAAGCTTCACGAGCCTTAGCATTCTTTCGCTTCTCTACTTTCTTCTCATGCTTTATTTTGGCGTATACAGCCGATCTTTTCTCTTTGTTTTTTATCATTGATGGAAGCAACTTCGGCTTTCCACCCGATTCACCAATATCCGTTCTCTTACTACGCGTTTTCGCTGCATCATCATCGTCAGATTGGACTTCACGATCTTTCCGTTTATTTCCCATTCCCTGGTAAAGGCGGCAAAACGATATTAACCTAAATGATACTTCTCTCAAGACACGAACCAAAATCACAATTATGAATCATTGATATGCAATGTACATATCCACATACATGTATCTAGAAATCAACAAATATAAAGAAACAAAGTCCGACGAATGAATCTCAATACATTTACTCAATAACGAAATTATACACATAAAGCAAATTCCAAGGCGGAAGATGGCAACAAATGAGGTTGCAGCTCCTTTGCGGTGCTTGCTTGTGGGTTATTTTGCTGAGATGAAGTGAAAAAGAAGGTAGTAGACTAACCTCTTACGAACGTGTAGGTAGGCGACCGGCGACTGCAAAAACTACTGTTGTTCCGCCGCCGGCGGCGAGGATATCGAGAGAGAAGGAGACTGGCAAAGCGGCTTGGGAAGGGTCTAGTTAGGGTTTTGTTTCATGGAAAAAAATCCGACCCGATTGAGCTGGAACCGACGACTGTAATATCCATTAGAGTAAATTACAGATTTGGTCCTTATGGTTATATCAAAATTATGGAGTGGGTCCCTCCAAACAAATTAATTACACATATCATCCTTGTGGTTTCAATTTTGGTGCAGATTGGGTCCCTTGTCCTAACTATGTTAGTTTTTAATCCATTCACTTAGGGGCAAGTCGGTCAATTTAGCTTTTGTCTAATTTTCTTGCTAAAAACCATATATAACCTATGAATAGATACACCCATCAGCCGCCGTTGCTCAAAAACAAAACATAGAGACCATCGTCTCACCCCTAATGTTACCTCTATTCACCCCTAATGTTACCTCTATTTTTGGTGAACTTACACCTACAATTTATCCTTCTTCCCTCCTTCCACAACCTCCCTCTGTTGTGATAAACCCACGCTCCTCTGTCCATTGCCATAAACCATGATCTTCCCTCCAATGTGATCAAGAGACATTGTGATGTTGACGAAAAAGATTGGTTTTATGGTCTCCAACCGTGAATGAAGAGAAGGCATGGGTTAAGGCAGGTGTAAGGTGGATTCAAGATTATTCTTTTGTTGGGTTTATACATGTGTGATTGGATGAACTAATGATGATAATTTAAGCAACTCCATGGATGTTGAGGTTGTTGCATTTAGTTACTTGCGTGTATCACGGGTAGTTGTTCCTTAATGATTTGCTCTCCATTTATATTTTCAACACAATACCCCTTTGCAGCAACTCCATGGATGTTGTACGTAGATGGATTTGTTTGAAGATAAAGAAACATCAATTTTGAATAAAAGAAACCAAAGAAAAGGCCAAAATGAAGATACAAAACATGTACAGGTGGTCCTCTGCGGATAAGTCAATCGTGGATTAGTTTCGTAGCAAAGTCAAGGAGCTCTACTTTTATCGGGATATTTGGTAGAACGAATCTCAACCCCGCCCCCATGTTCACTTAAGCTCCTAACAACGGGTCATGGGAACCATTTATCTTATTGTTTGTCTAAATCATCTTACTCAATGTGTAGTTCTTCGATTAGATTGCAACTCATTTGTGTTGATTCACAAATCACCTGCAGTTCTATCAGTGCTCGGGCTCTTTGAGATAAAAAGTCGTTTGCTATCTATATCTTCAATTCAACGTAGAAGTAGATTTCTTATCGTGAGTAATGGGTCGTTTACCCAAATGGTTACCCGCTAAGCATTTACTGGGTGACTTGCTTTATCGGATGAACATGACAAGAACTGAGAATCTTTATCCAGTAAAAGTGATAGCAACGACTGAGAGTCTTACTCGATAAGTGAAAGTGATGACTCATACCCGATTAGCACTTACCAGGAAAATTATTACATACAATGTTGTTTCAATAGACTATAATCCTACCCGATAAGGTAAATGAGAGTATCGAATATTTCCGGTAAATATTTATCGGGTAAGAGTTAGGTTAAACGCCTCCTAAGTCAAAAGAGAATGAAATTCGTCATCCCCCCTTCCCCCATTCCCAACGTAGCACCACCAGATCTGGACAGTACCCGAAGGACGAAACAAATATGTGAATAAAAAGTTGCAAACCAAACATGTGGGCGAAATCAAATATGCGATCTTCGTTCTAGAGACGAGTTCCAAATTTGATCTTCGTTATGGAGATGAGTCACATAATTATCAAACCTCGTAGCCTCTAATTCCATTGTTTCTAGACCAAGGGAGACGATAGAATTCTTCTTCCATATGCCTTTTGGTTCAATTTTTGAAGACACTGTTCTTTTTCTTCCTTATACTCCACATATTTGAAGGAGATAGAGTTGGGAGTCCTTCGATTTCTTGTGGCTGATGAGTCATTCAAATAAATAAACAAAAGAAAGCTATAAAAATATGATATAACCCTTGATGGATTACGAGTTAGTGGAGTTAGGGCAAGGGACCCATCCATAACAAAAGTAAAACCATGATAACCATATATGTAATTATTTCATTTGAGAGACCTAATCCAAAATTCTCAATAACCACAGGGACGAAATTTGTAATTTACTCTATCTATTATTAGAATTAGAGTGATTTTTACCTCCTGAACTACGTCTAAATTGCGATACAGTCCTTCTAGTGAAAAGGTCTACAATAAGCACATAATAACTGAATAACTTGAATATGGAAATGTTAGGGAAATCAAGATAAAAATTTTAATTGATATTATTCAATCCTCCCAATTTGAATAGGAACTACAAAAAATTTAGTAATGCGTCAGGGATGTTGTTGAAGTGTGTCACATCTCTAGATATATTATAAGTTATTATATGGTCACGACATGTGTCATACATAAATACTATTAACGAGTATATATAAGCCTATAAGGTTGCACACAAAGAACAGATATGCTTCTATTATCAGAAACTTGAATTAGATGATGTTGAATATTAAAATGATTAGTCTTGTAGAATTATTATAAATATGTGTTAAAAATGTAATTATGATAATTACGAAGTTTTATATGTAAATATAGATATTTATGTTTAAATAAATATATTTACGGATAATTATAAAATATTATTTGATTTGTAGTTTATCTATAATTCAATCAACTCATAAATAAGATGATGAACCCAAATTGAATGAATTTAATCTTTTAGGTTACTAGCTCTCAGACAAAAACAATAAAGGAAACCCTTTTCTTTTGTTGTTAAAAACGCATATTAGATTTAAGGGTTTTGGTCTAGGATCCAGTAAAAGATAATAGTGTGTTCGTATGTAGATCTACATAGAGGAAATCTGCACTGATTTCCAAAGTGCTCCGTCAGAACCCACGTGAAATTTGAAAGGTAACTATTTAAACACCTTATAGTTCGTTTAGATTTATTTTGAATGTCATTGGATTAGGCTAAGGGTTTTAATTTTAGAAAAAATTCTAAATAAGTAAACCCAAAAAAAAAATTAATTGCATTTTAAAAGTTACAAATCAAATCAAAACCTAATAGTGGTATCAGTGCAACTTTAACATTAAACCAAACATATCAGAATTAAAAATAGAACGAGAACCGGAATAGGGCAACCCACCACCGGTAGCCAGAGCCATGGCTAGGGTTTTGCCCTATGTCATGCGTTGGACGTCGAATCTACCCCAAACCATCACCACACCATGGCTACCACCTGATCTGAACCACGTGGGTCATGATCCTGACGCACTGTGGCGTGAGCTGTTATTATATCGCGGATGTGTCCCATAACGACGCTGCTCGTCATGCCTTGGCATGGTGGGTTGGTGTTGTTGCTCATGGATCCCCACGAGTGGAACCTCACGGATGATGTTGTCACCGTTGGAGCCACCGTTCATCTCACCACCGCACCCGGTATTTGGTTGCTGGATTGCAGTTAGTGTCGTGGCCTCCATGCCACTGAATTTCGTGGTGTTCATACCACCATAGCGTGGCCTCCATGTCGTTGGTTTCTTGGCCTCATGCCACCCAGACCATAGCTTCGTGTCACTCAGACTGTGGCCTCGTGCCACTTGAACCATGACTTTTTTTTTGATTAACATGGATATCCAACTCGCTATGCGAGCCGACTAATCCAGGGTGACCTATTGTTTTGCAGATAGCCCGGAGTCACCGCATTTGAACTTCCGTGGCCACAAGGGGATTTTTATTTCAACTTGGATTTGAACATGAGACCTCCTGGTACTTTTGACATTTGGAGCCAAGTTCAAACCAATCAGGCACCACCCTTGTGGTTTTGAACCATGACCTTTGTGCCACTAGAACCATGGCTTGGGCCCTTTTTTGATGTACCACGGCTGCTGCTGTTTCGACCCACAGTGTCGTGCGCCAGCTATTGCACCAAGCCATGGGCCTTGGGATTTGGGGGGTGTTTGGACCGAACCCTAGTTTCTATTCTCGTTTATTAATTTCAATTTTTTGGCCTATTATTTATGTTTATTTATTATGACCGAACTTTAACTTTTATGTTTAAATTTTACGTAATATATGGTATGCTCCAAAAGATCCGCGGTTTGTTTGGTTGTTTTATTTTGAAAAATTAAAATGTATAAATTGCAAAAGGTTGTAATTTTATTTTAATTTTGTAGATAGGAATTAACAACTATAAAATAGAATAGAATATGTTGTACTTCTTATTTCAAAATTGTAACCAATCTGAAGACGACATTCCATGAAGTCAAGACGAAGTCTCGGAGTCCACCAAGTTGGCGCGTTTGAAGACGTCCTTAGACCAACCATGATTGTTGTGTTGGCTCATGACACCCCATTAAAACGGTTATACCATATATTATCTCTTGTGTTGATTTAATTTTGGGCTTACATTATTTATTTGCTTTTGATTATTGTTATAATTGCAAATGTTTTTAGAATAAAGTTAAACGCAAAATAAAATTTTAAATTGGTAATCAAAATATGATATTTTAATATTGATATGGTTATCAAGTAAAATCGACTTTAATTGGATAAGATTTAACAAGATTTTAATTGTAGGGATAAAATTAAACGTTTCAATTTTAAGGTTGAATCATAATCAAAATCAAAGGAGTAAACCCAAAAATCAGAAGACCCATTTGAACTTGAATCACAAACCGATCACTAAGGTTAAATTAAACCCAAAAATTAGAACCTTGACTCATCTTCTTCAAATTTTAAACCAAACCCCATTTCCGGGAACCCATTTTGAAACCCAATTGTTGTCTGAAAATGATTGTTGTTTGAAAATGACTTCTAGGGTTGGAAAGCAGGGTGGGAACGGAGGTTTGGCCGACACTCACAAGGACGATATCATAGGAATTAACTACGTGATTTCTTGCAGGAAACGAAGAAATAGAGTAACAGGGACGAAGAAGGAACCAACTTTTGTTTGTTAACTCCAAGACCAAACAACCTCTTTGATCCCATCCCACCACTTTAACCCATCTCTACGAAGCAACACAGACAAACAAGGATAAGAAAGGGTTCTATACCTTCAATTTGGTCCATGCGATTTGATAGACTTCTATAAGTTTGATTTGGTCATGATGATTCGGTCCTTGTTACAATGGTTGGAGAGAGAACAGGAGAGGGAAAAATCTTAACACAAGGACGATTTCCATTTTCAAGTTTTCATAGGGATGATTTCCTCATCACCGACCAAATACCATCGTCGATACCATAACACAACCTCCCAATCACGATTTGATGATTTTCATACGCTGATAACCTATTGTCTTTTATCCCAATTTTGAACAGGCAGCGGATGATTTGATGGAGAAATACAGTGGAATGCAGGGGCCATATCATAGGGACCAAAAATACTCGGAAAATCATTGGGACTAAATCACAACAACAACCATCGATTTGGTGATAAAACAACCACATTGATTAAATCATCCATAGTATTGCATTTAAATGGGTGTTGTAATCATAAAACATCACATCCAGTTTCGTGTTTGTTGTGGTAATCCGATAGCCTGCGAAGATAGGTGGGTTTCCTTGAATGAGATCGTGATGATGTTGATGTAGATGAAGATGAAGATGACGACAGGGGACTGAGTTTGGGTTGGGAAGAGTTAATTACGTAACATATTCTATAACTTGATGGTTTTGTATAAATAAGGAAAAAAAAACAAAAAAGAGTGCAAAAGGGGGACAAAACATGGTTGGATGATTTTACTCCTACCTCTAACTCACATAGTAGACAAAGTTAGGTGACGTTTGTTTTTTTAGAGGTTCTGAAGTCTGATTTCACTTCTGAATTTTAAGAGGTGGTACTGAAGTCTGAAATCTGAATCAGTCAGACTGTTTTGTTTTTACGTCTGAAATCTGAATTAGTCAAGTTTTGGATCTGATAGATTTGGATCGATCTGGGTCATGATTTTACGAGAATATGTGGATCGATCTGGGTCGTGATTGATTTGGAGATCGAATGTCTTGCAAGATAGATTTGGAGATCGAATGTCTTGCGAGATAGATTTGAAGGACTAAATCTGGAGGTGAGGATGGAGGGGAGAGTCTGGAGGGAGCGATTAAGAGGATTTAAGTGATTATGTTATCACTTTTTTTCCAGAGCAAATTAAGAACTTTTCAGCTCTTATTTATATAAAAAAACAAACGGTCTGAAAATAAAAACGTCTGACCAGTTCAGACTTAAGAGGCATTAAGTGGTTTTTTTCAAAAACCAAACAAGCCCTTAGTGATCAGGTCCCATTTTCAAAACAAAATCCAAACCTTAAGTACGACTTCTTGACTTATTAAAGTACATGTCCCACTTTTAATAAATTCACTAAGCCTCAAGGACCAAAATTGAAGTTTACTCTTTATTTTTTGATGTATTGTTATTGAAATTTATAACTTGTATTTTTTAATAATATAATTTAATATTTACAGTAACTATAAAACAAAATTAACATTGGTCTAAGATCGAATTCAAATCAAATTCGGTTCCACCTATGAAATAGACCTGATTGGAACCAAACCTTGTTGGTAGGAGTGTGTCAAACATGTTCTAATACCGTAAAAAGCAGGATGTGAATGAAACGAATTACATTTAGTGGATCGTCCGTGAATCGAATGGTTAGAGATTTATTTATGTTCGTTTATTTAATAGATGAACAAATATGATTTTTTTTTTCCAGTTGGTTAGACGAACGAACACAAACAAATATCTCGTTAATTCAATTATTGTCGTGAACGCTCGTTTATTTATATTTGCTTACGTTCTTATATGCTCGATTGTGTTCATATACCAAATAGTTAATAATAAAATTAGTGAATTAATTTAAAATATATTATAGTTTTTTTTAATTTACTTTGAGATTTCAAAATACTTCAAGGAATGAGATAATGAGTAACGGTGGTTATTTTGTTTATTTATGTTTGCTATAATAAAACTAGATTTATATGACACCAAAAAAAATGTCCGATTGTTATATTATCTATACTATATTATAAAACATTTGGCTAAAACTCTTAAAACTCTTAAAAACTTTTAAAAACTCTTAAACCCTTTCATTCCTAAACGAATTCATCCCTATCCGATTTCATCCCTAAATTCGTGAAACTAACTGCAGATAAACACAATCAAATACAGGATAAACATCTCATTTTAAATATAAAAAATCTAAAAAATAATTAGTATAATCATTAAATTCTAACAGAATACTTAATTATTATCTTTATAAAATTTATAATATTAAACCAAAAATAAATTGTTTCATTATTAAACTTAAATTAAA
>NC_037529.1:58268433-58299971 GCF_001531365.2 Cynara cardunculus var. scolymus | reverse complement strand
AATAAATAATTATTATCTTTATAAAAAAATTATATTATTAAACCAAATATAAATTACTTATTGTACATAAATTAAATTATAAAAAATTTGAATTAAAAAATTACACAAAAAATGAGGAATTTCAAATAGTTAATTTGATACTAATATCGATATACTTTTGTCAAATTTTTATGAAATATTCAAACATATATTTTATTTAAAAATAAAAACATTATCGCAATCTCAAAATCATATAAAGCCATATTATAACATCGACTGAGATAAAGAATAAAATGAAATATTAAAATCACGATGTATCTCGCTACATTGCGCGAGTACCCTTCTAGTATTATTTTATAGGACTTAAGTTTATAAAACTAAACATTTGTGTGTTTTTATCTAAAGATGTTATAACAAGTTTATATGATGTTTTAAAAAGCTGTTTAGAATACTTTTGAAACAAAATGTTAAATTAGTTATTTTTGAGTACATTATTTAAAAAAATGTCTTATAAAACAAGTATCCTATAAGAATATTTGTTTATTAAGACAATTTCTAATAATATCATATAAAATAACTAATAAGACATTTTGTACCATAAATATTTTAAAAAGCTTGTTATGATATAAAAACGTTACAGTGATTATGAATATGTGACATAAATGTTACAAGCAGTTGACTAATTGACAAGTCAAAGCAGTTGACTAGTCAATTTCTTTAGCACTTAACCTTCAAACAACAGCAAAACCCCTGGCTCTCTCCATAACAATATTTGAAGTGAAAGCAAAGAAAACTCAACCTTCATCATCAACTACAATACTCCCTTACTGTCTCCTCTCATTTCCATGATCACCATGGAAACCCAAACCCTACCGGAAAACCACCCCCCACCACCACCACCACCCGCCGTGGACTACAGCTCCAATGTAGACACCTCCCGTACGTTCCGCTCCGTGAAAGAAGCCGTAGCCGTCTTCGGGGAGCGGTTTCTCACCGGAGAAATCTTCTTACCAACGCCTAAACCCCCATTTACTTTACCCAAACATGAAACCCCACCGTGGAAATCTGCACATAGCCCCCAAACTTCATGGAAATCATGCTCGTCTTCCCGAGAAAGCCAAGAAGAATCATCGTCGTTTCTGGTTGCTTCCATGAAAAAGATTCAGTCGGAACTCGAAGAAACAAAGAAAGAGTTGAAGTTACTGAAAGAGAGAGAGTCCGAGACGGAGGTGGCGTTGGCTTCTTTAAACGCCGAGCTCCACAAGAACATGTCAAAGATCACGAAATCTGATCAGGCGGCAGAGAATGTAGCGGCGTTGAGATCGTCGTCAGGGTTGGATCTGGTGGTAAGCGGCGGTGGACGGAGGAAGACGGTGGAGAGGAAAATGGTGAAGAAAAAGCCTTTGATTCCTCTACTGAGAGACTTATTTTCAAAGAAAAAGAGAAAATCAAATGCTCCATTTGTAAATCCAGTCTACACATCTTCTCGGATGCATTGGATTTCAAAACTAGGGTTTACGTGATTACATTTTCATGCATGCATCATCTTAAGAGTGAATTTCATAAATCGTTTTATAATTGAAGTTTTCTGGGTACTTGTTATACGAGAAAAGGTTGTGATAAGAAACGTTCAATTTTTAGCGTATGAGTTATGATAAAAGTTTGTGATGGTTGAGTTTCTGCACATCATATTGATATATTTATTTTTGATACTAATATTGATATATTTATTTTTGAAATTTTATAATATCTTCTAATTTATATCTTATTTTAAAAATTAAAAATTTCCAACACCACATAAACACCGTATTAAAACATCTACAGAGACAGAATAAAACGAAACATTAAAATCGAAGTATATTTCATTATATTGCACGAGTACCCTTGTAATATTATATTGTTATTTATTTGCACCAATTATTGATGTTGAGAGGCCAGTCAAATCGTATTCTCTTAACATCAAGAATATGGGTATGAGCTCAACCACTTTGATGTTTGGTGGCAAAGTCCCATCATCGACCACTATCGATATCTTTGTCCACACAAAAACCCATTAAGAATTTTTGTATTGGAAGATTCGAGATCAATCAAAAAAAATTCCTGAATTACAAGTTGTTTGAATAATAATACCGAGTTTGAAATAAAATCAAGAATTATATTGACATGTGACATGATGGGTAGTTTGCTAATTCTCGTACGAAGCACGATTGATTGTCTAAACCCGGCTAATGTCTAGAAGTGCCTATATAAAACATGGTAATACGGGTCACGTTTCGAGGCATGTAGATTATCAAGTTGTGACATGCATGTATAAGAAAAATCACTATCTTGAAAGAGAAATAATCCATAAAGCCATTTGTTTTTCTAAGAACTTAAAATGTTATTTTTTAATCCTTAAAATGTAGTCGTAATATTTTTTTAAATTATATAGAAATCCATTAAGATCTTCTAAAGATTTATTTATGATGATTTTAACACACACACACATATATATATATATATATATATATAGGTGGAGGTATAAACGATAACATCTTCATTTTATGAGAACATCCTTATAACATGTGATAATACGCGTGAGGGGACCATGTAATGTGCGGACGACGTGTTCTACGACTTAGGCAGCGTCAAAGGTTGTTTGCGTCTATGATTTAGTATCGCATGTAATGGTCTTGATGGATTATAATATCATATCAACAACACTCTTATCACATGTGATAGTACTTGTGAAGGGGCTTGGTGGTGTAAAGGCGACTTGGTCCGCAACCAAGATCGCATCGAAAATCGCTCGCGACTCTGATTTAGTATCACATGTGATGTAATAATAGTATCACATGTGATTGTCTATATTAAAAGGGTGTTCTTGCATTTTCGTAAAATGAAAGTATTCTCGTTTGAACCATTTCCTCTATATATATATATATATATATATATGTGTGTGTGTGTGTGTGTATGTGTGGTAGTACTACGGGTATTGTTTTCGCATAAAATAAATAATTTAAAACCTACTTTTGAAATGTAAAATTTTATAACTATAAATGTGAATGAGAAGCAAATTCATGATTTACTTTAAGGTTATGTGTAACAAACTAACTGATAAGTTAACTAATATTTAAGAATCTAGTTGATGAAGTAAATACGTTTGTTAAAACTAAATGATAAACGAGTTGAGAAATGTAAAATGTTTAAAAATGACATGTTTTAAAAAATTAATAAACTTTAACATTTCATAATATATTAAAACAATTCAATAATAATATAGTATGTTAATTACATATGATAAAAAATTAAATAATATATATGGTAGTTAATAGATTTCATTTTGACTATCATTATTATATATATTTAAAAAAAATTGAATTTGAACTACAAAGATGGTGTCTGATTGGTTTGAGCTTGACTCCAAAAGTCAAAAATACCAGGAGGTCTCAGGTTCAAATCCAATAAGAAATAAAAATCCTCTTGTGGCCACGGAGGTTCAAATGCGGTGTTGGATGGTTCATTGTATGTAATATATAGATATGCCATTTATCTTTTGATTAAACTACGATTTTTGTTTATGCGGTATGTTATGTATTATGACTTTCATTTACGTGAATTCAAAATTACAGTCTTCATTCATGTCGTTTACAATTTATTGTTGTTCCGTTTATGAGGCTAACTTGTTTATATAAGGTACGGAAACAACCAGGCGCGTTTCTAACGTTTTATAGGCACCGGGATTTTACTGCAAAACATCAAACTTTTGTATACAAGAAATCTTTTATATTCTAATAAAAAAATAGAATTCATGCACATAAAACATTCAAAATGATGAAGAATATATCAAAATTTAACTTTTTACATATATTATTTTTGTAATATAATTAATTAATAAATATTTGAATCCTTAATATAATACGAAATTCTTTTTGGCTTCTATTAGATACCAAAAGATTTTGTCCCCTTTTATTTACTAATTTTTTAACTACTATTATATATTAAAAAAATGGATCCCTATTTCTTATGGACCCTCGACGTGCTCAGGCCGTCCTCCCTAAAGATGGCCCTGAAAACAAAAATGAATTGTGTAACTATATAGACAAAAAAAAAAAAAAAACGAATGAGTTAGGTTCCAACGAAGGGAAGTTATGGTAAAAAATATAAGAAGAGATCTCCACTCTTGGATCAATCATAGTTGAATATCAACATTAGTGAGGTGCACTAAGATGCACCAGATCAATGGCCTTCTAAAGTGCATCATGAATGGATATTAGATTAAAAGTGATTAAGGGTTCAGATTCTGTTCACGCTTCTCACACGATTCTTTGCATATAAATGATAAGGATGAAAAACTTAATTTTTTTAATCGAAGAAGAATCGTGTAGAAGTGTGAGAAGAGATCTGGACCCTTGATCACATTTAATCTCAAACTCATCCATGAATCGCTTGATACAAGGATTGCTCCAATGTATCTCGATCTTGATGCATCTACTTCTAATGTGCATCCAAGGACAAATATCCTTATTATATTTCTCACTGAAACCCTACCCTTTTTAACCTCCTTTTATTTTTACAAAACTGATCGACAAGAAATCATGTGGTTGATTTTGTTGACATAGGACTACACAAAAAACTGTCAAATCGCTCCACTCATCCAACCTAATAAACCCAACCGTCATTAAATCACCAAACCCAACCGTTAATTAAGAAAGTTAAAACTAACCTAAACCCAACCCAACCCAACCCAACCAAATAAATTTTACTTTAATAAATATAAAATTCGTTTCATATATACTATATTATAAAACATTTGACAAAAACTTTTAATTTTTTTTATGCATAAAGTACTGTATATTGATGCATATTATTTAAAATTTAAAATTACAAGTAAAATATGCATAAATACAACTTATTAAAGCTCGATGTTTGAATTCGAACAACTAATTGCGGATAAACATGATCAAATAGAGGATAAACAACTCATTTTAAAATATTAAAAATCTAAAATATAATTAGGATAATTATCGAGTTCTAACAACATAATTAATTATTATCTTTATAATAAAATTATATTATTAAACTAAATATAAATTATTTCGTTATTGTACCTAAATTAAATTATAATAAAAATATTGAATTAAAAAATTACATAAAAAATGATGAATTCTAAATAGTTAATTTAATACTGATACCGATATATTGTTGTCAATTTTTTATGATATCTTCAAATTTATATTTTATTCAAAAATAAAAACATCATCGTTTTCTCAAAATCACATAAGACTATATTATAACATCGATGAAAATAAATAATAAAATAAAATACTAAAATCAAGATACCATATTATAACATCGATTAAAATAAAAAATAAAATAAAATATTAAAATCAAGATGTATGTCGTTGTATTAGAAGTGTATCATTCTAATTTTTCTACAATTTGTACAATTTTAAAATAAAATTCCAATTAATTTTGGTCCACTCTCTTCCATCACCATGAGAGGCTAAATATGCCATGACAGCCTCTTCATATTGCAACAAATTTTCTAGAGAGAGAATTAGGTTTTTCTGCTGCTATTTTGTTTTACACAACGGTGAAGAAGATGCAGGGTGCTGCGATCTTGAGCCATCCGTCCTGTTCATACGTCTCTAGGCCACAGCAACAAACCCTAGATTACCCATCATCGCTTTATGCTTCTTCTTCTTCTTCCTCTTCACCTACGCCGCTTTTCTCCAGGGTAGATTTTAATATTATTAATCTTTATGTTTCCTTATGCACAATTCTTGACTTCTTTGCTGGCTTTTAATTGTTGAACGATTGCAGATTTCTTCTGGTGTTTTGGGCAATCAATTCTCTTTTGCAAGGGGCGGTTCTAGGTCAGCAAAAATTCGATTTTCATCATCAACCCGTTGGAAAGGTATGATTTTGCGTCTGCTTTTGTGATCCCTGAAGATATTGTTATCTATGAGGTAGTGGTTCGGAATTAGAGTTGTAGCTCATCTAATTCAAAATTTCCGTTGCTTTTGCTCCATTCTAATTTCAGTTTTTTGGAATTAAACATGTCTAGGATCTTGTTCGAAAGCTTGGGTTTGAAGTGCTAACTTTTGAGTTGGAATCGAAGTCCTCTTAGTTATAAATTTTGGACCAAATTCACGGGAGTTTCTGTTTGGAGCCATGGAATGGAAGTTCCTATGCACCCTAGATGATAAGGCAATTAGAGATATGATACCAGTAAACATTCACATATCAAACAAACATAGACGATAAGAGTATTAGAGATGGTGATGGTCTCATGGGCAATTCTTAGAGTGAGTGAGTAAAACATCCTCAGCACTTTGCTTGGCAGTCTTTGTATATTATATGCAAGGATACTGGTTGATAATTTGCTGTAAAGGCTCACTTAAGACCATAATTTCATTGATGCATATATGAATTATAAGCTGAATGGTGTGTCCCTCTTGGCACATGACGGCTGGTAATTCGCTCAGTAGTAGAGCACTAGAGCCTTGTCGTTGTTAACGGCAATTTACTACTAACAAACTAGTAGTAAGAGCATATGGATATACTAAGATTTAGAAGATGCAAGTTAGATGGTTCAAAAATCTCATGATATGCACATGGGATCTGAATACAAGAAATTAACAATCTAACAAGTCTAATCCTGCATTTTCTTGCTAGACCTTCAGATACCGGCAGGAAGGTTATGATTTGGAAGTGTTAAATTATCTCTTCCCACTCTTTTGTTCCTGCAAAAGTGGCTTATAAATTGAATCAGATGCTAGAACATGAGTAGTTGCATCTAATTTGCAAGAATTTATGGTATTTACTGTTTGAATCTCATGGTTAAAGTAAATTCTTACTTCATACATGTGGTGTTTCATGGCAACTTGTTACAGAACATGATATGCTCGGATGAGCAATGAATAGTTGAGACATTTCCAAGATTGTTAATGTAATAAGTTATAAGTTATTCTCCAATAGGTGTCAAAGACAAAATACTTTGTGTGTGTGTGTGCACGTTAACTTAAATGATCAAGTAAACGTATGAAATTGGTGCATCTGACATCCAATAGAAACCGAGCATATTCAATATTCGTGCTACTCAAGGAAGGATTGAAGGAATATAAGATCTTCAAGATGGCTAGATTTGGTTTTGTTGGTGATTTTAGTGAAATTGTCGGTTCATTTTGTGCAATTGGATTCACAAGAGAATGTGGGGTTGTTAGTTAAGTTATAACACGGCTTAGGAGGTGTGGAGTACACATTCGTGTAAGCTAACTAGAACCCGGGATTGTTGGATGCTTTTGTATAGGGAGGGTTTAAGTGGTAGAGGGCAGTGCACGAGCGTGTGTTTTTGGTCATCAGAAGAGAAGGGCCATGCTTTGATACCAAAGGCTGTGCACGGGCTGTGCGTTTTTACACATGGAACACGCTTAGGTTGTGCGTTTTTCATCAGAAGGTTATCAGCTCTATATAGCTGATGGTGCACTAGCCAGCTGATGGTTCTGTTATGTTCAGCTAGCTGATGGGTCTATCAGTTGATGGTTCGGCTAGACGATGGTTCATTTTTGTTTAGCTCGTTAATGTTCAGCTAGCTGATGGCTGAATAGTGTTCAGCTTTGCTTAAGGATTGCCCTTCGTGTTCAGCTCTAGGTAGCTAATCATTGGCCATTAATTTGTACTTGCCTTCTCTGTAACTGCCCATTCCTTATTTCAAGAAATCATTTCCATTTAATGGGGAGTTATTCTTGGCATTAATATAGGAGTGGTTACAGCTCTCTAAGTTTAAAAGGGAATGATTTCTGCCACAGTAGGGACTGACGATTTGAGTTTCGTGATACCCAGGCTGATTAGGGTCGAAATATCACTTAAGGGAAGCGAGCTCTCACGCGTCTCAAGTTTTATCCAAGTTTCTTGGGACTCATTGTTTTCTCATATTTTCTGGAATTGCTCCAACAGGTTCATTGGAATGAAAGTATTAAAGCCGGTTAAAAGATTTCTGGCAGGCATAGTTGATGATGACAATGAGAGATGACAAGGAGAGTAGGAAGAGTGTCAGTTGAGGGGATGAGGAGGAGGGAAAGGCCGAGGAGGACATGGGATGAGCAATTGAGGATGAACATGGCAGCCTTAGACATTTTCTAGAACATAACATCAACCTCTGATAGGAGTACTTGGAGACGAAAGACTAGGGTACCAAACTAGATGTGGGACCTTTAGCTAGCGTGGTCGGGCAGAAGAGAGTTGAAGAGGTTGGGGGTAGAGTGCCTGCAATTTAGGTTAGGGTTGCAGTTTTGCCTTTTGCTCTGTCTGTATTCTTCTTTACTTGCTCTATTTGTTTTGTCCTACGTAGTGTATCTTCTCAATATACCTACTTGTTATCTTTTTTATTGTATTTCTCATTCTATGTTCACCATGGGCTAGTCTTTGCTTCCTCTACAAGTTTGCTTGCACTTCTGCACAAGCCGGGGGTCTTCATGGAAACAGCCGCTCTACTCTTTGGGGTAGAGTGTCTGTATACACCCCCCAAAAAAAACACTGCTTTGAGTGGGTTTTGCCGGGTCAATTTGTTTTTTTTTTTTTATAGTTATTGATGACACTAGGAAAACTTGTTTCCATTTTTACTTGATATAGCAGGAACTCTTATAAATGCTCGTGTGGCGTGATAATCATTTTGCCGTAGCTAACCTTTAATCACCTGTTGCAGTTGTGAAGGCTGTCGCTACTCCAGAATCGGCTGTTGAATTACCTCTTACAGCAGAGAACATTGAGAGTGTATTGGATGAAATTCGACCGTATCTGATTGCAGATGGAGGAAATGTTGCATTACATGAAATAGATGGAAACATTGTTCGCTTAAAACTGCAAGGGGCTTGTGGTTCCTGTCCAAGTTCTGTAACCACCATGAAATTGGGCATTGAACGCCGTTTGATGGAGAAGATCCCTGAAATTGTTGCAGTCGAACCAATCCCAGATGAAGAAACTGGCCTTGAGCTGAATGAAGAAAATATAGAGAAGGTATTTTTCACCAGTGAGTTTGATTTGCAATAAACAGGATACAGGTTGGATGGAGCTAATTGCTCATGTCAGACTATTGTAGGTTTATGTGTGTGTGTGTGTGTGTGTATATATATGTTGAAAAATGTTGTTTCTTGATCTGATTCTGTAAGTATACATATTAGGTGTTGGAAGAAATAAGGCCATATCTTGTTGGGGCAGCAGGCGGATTGGTAGAACTGGTGTCAATCGAAGAGCCAATAGTGAAACTACGGTTGACAGGTCCAGCAGCAAGTGTAATGACGGTAAGAGTAGCACTGACTCAAAAACTCCGCGAAAAAATACCCGCTATAGCTGCCGTTCAGCTTTTACAATAGATGCTGTGTAAGATCTTGGAACTAAAGGAATCGGTTTCAAACTCCAGGGATCTCCTTTTCTACAGTATACCTGTACATTTTTTAGCTGTGTGTTGATATGAGAAATTAGGCAGCTACATTTGTACCTGTATCGAATAACTAATCACAGTAGATTTGCCTTGTAATAATATCTTTCCAGCCTCGCCTCCGAGTGGGATATACGATTGTTATGAATCCACATCCGTACAATTTCGTTAATTTTTATTAATATAAAATACTTGAATACAGAGATATATACAATTTTAATCTACTTCCTGATTTTATCATAAATTTTTTTTAAAAAAATGTTGCCCTGTCGGCTGTCGCTACAAACTCGTATGTAAATGGTATGATTCAAACCCGGGTTGATTTTTGTCGATATTAATTCCAGGTATTTTATTTGCTATTTTCAAACTTTTAACTACCAAATTATAATTTTAAACAATTATAAGTAGTTTCATCTGGTTAATCTTTCATTTATCATTACTATTGCTTCAATAATTTCTCAACTAGTTGCATATTACACACGAAACACAAAATCATCGTCACCAAAGTTGATTGCATTTCGTACAACGACAAAATTGAATTACAAGCAAAATCACGAGTCTCATACAAGTATAAAAATAATAATGTTCAGTAACAATTGTGCCTTGATGAATCTTGAAGCTTTCTGTTTTTCTTTCTTTGGAAATCTAATGGCAGAAGAGTTTGATTATGGAATCAGCTCCTGCAGTGAACAACCATGGCTGTCTTGGGTGGAACTTGCAATCCAACACACCTGATAACACATCAAACAACAACAAATCAGCTTAAATTAAATGTTTCGTGTTAAATAGCACTGATGCACACTTTCAGGTTCTGCAGGTCAGAAACCTACATCTATGTGGGATATGAATCATTTGATATACGACCAAGGATCGTATGAGAACAGGAGTTGTGAGAAGCGTAAGAATCAATTTGGACCCTTGATCTCTTGTAATCCCAAAACAATGCATGAATTGCGCTTTAGAAGAGAATTTTTCTAGTGGTACTCTTCAATTATGATTGATCCAAGGGTGGAGATCCTTTACCCTTCTCACTGTAACTTCCATTCTCACCGGAACCTAACCCTATGATATACAGGGTTCGTTTGGTTTTGTGTTCTTCTGGAGATTCAAAACATCATACTCCCAAAATTTAGAAACTGACATAGAATTTCTTTTTAGTTTTTATCTCAAAAATGTTTTTATTCTAATGCTTAAGAAACACTGGGGGCAGCTGGTCTAATGGTGAATGTGTGTGAAGAGAGGATGCCACCCACAAACAGGACTGTCATTTGTGCATGGTCAAAACCACACCACAACCTCTAACTTCTATATACTTGACCATCAAAAGTCCAATGTGGACTTCTATCATTATTGTTTGTTTTTTCTTTTTATTCTTTTTAGGAGGGGGCAATATAATCAAATGTGCAAAGATGTGCTCGTAAAGAGTCATTACATCATCAAGTCATAGCCAAAACCAGAATAATGTTGTCACTATGCAAATACGATGTCAAATAATTAGCTTAGTCTAAAAGCAATTATGCAGTTCTAGATCCTAAATCATTTATGACGAAGGATCATGTAAGAACAAGAGTTAAGGTGAGGAGCGTAAGAAGGGATCTGGACCCTCGATCACTTTTAATCTCACCCCCACCCCATGAATTGCGCTTGATACAAGAATTGATCTGCTGCATCTCCGTGCATCTCATTACTGTTGAACTTCAATCAGGATTGATCTAAGAGTGGAGATCCCTTCTTACCCTTCTCACCATAACTTCCATTCTCACCGGAACCCAACCCTATCATTTCTATGATGTTCTAAAATTACGCTAAAATCTCAAGTATGCCAAGAACTAACCTCTTCCATTTGCGCTTGCATGGCCATGAAGTATCTCCAAAGGAACAATAAGAGGGTTCTGATTTAAATCTGAATACACCATGCCATGGAAAACATACGCTGTGCAATCATCAGAGCATGATGCAAACAAAGGATAGGTGCGATGGAAGGCCACATTTGTTATGTCTTTTGGGTGAGACCTGCATTAACATGAGACGATCACAAAAAGCAGAAATGTAGATAGATATACATAGTCGATCCAAAAACACTTCAGACCATGCAGCTTTTATGTGACGAAATATCTACTGATTTTTACTAATGGATAATTTGAGGGAATGGTAGCATTTACATACTTGAGAATTTTGTAAGGTTTTGATGAAAGATCCATGTCAAACCAACATAATTTTCCATCCTTGCTCCCAACGATAACATTATCACCTGCAAGGAGAGAATACCGTTTACATTGCATGATTGTGGGTCAACAAAATTTTTTCATTGATTACCATTATAGTTTTCACTAAGAGCAGTTAGAGATAGAATAATAAACCAGGAGAAGAAACATACCACCCGGATGAATGGAGATCGATGAGATTTCACGAACCCCAGCTTCAAGCTTCTTGATGAACTTCTTTTTCACCAGATCATAAACACGAACATTCTTTTTTGTTGAAACAAAGAAAATTGATCGTGTGGGATGGAAAGTTGAAGAGACAGGAAGACCATGCAACTTAAACGGCAATCTTTGTGTAAGTTTCTTTGAGAGCAAGTGTATTAGCACAGCTTTTGATTCACGTAAGAAGCAAGTCAAGGTCTAACAATTCAGTGGTTAGACAAAATACAAAGCCAGCATAAGGAGAAACTGTAGCAGAGAGCTCTTGCAGAGTCGATAGTTCAACTTAACAGGAGAAAAAGAAGTAAAAAAAGATTCATGGTACTCCAATTTTCACAAATAGATTTCAGATGACTTGTCACCTAGAAACAAGATAGGTATAGGAAATGTGCAAGCATACAAAAATCGAAAAACAACCAAGGATATCAGCAGGCATGACAGTAGAGAAATAGTCTCCTTTTCGATGCCATTCCACCGAAGATACAGTCTGCAATGATGAACAAACATGTGAAGAAGTTCAAAACTTAAGTTCTTCATCTTCCTTTGGAAATGAAGTGATAGTGACAGGATAGAAGTACCTTAAAGTGTTTGATCCTGATTCCCTCGTATCTTTCACACTGAGACCAGCTTACAGCAGATGCCATGCTTTCTAAAGAAAGCACAAAAACCAGTAGTCAAGTAAAGTTGATCTATAAGAAAGGCCAAATAAAGCAGTCAACAGACACTAACCAGAATCATCTTGGGCAGTGGAAGTTTCAACATGCAAAAGGTCTGCAATCATCTTATGTTCTTCTTTCTCAATCCCAGTGTTCAGAATAAAAACATCTTGTCCCCTGCAAATAGTTTATACATACTGTCATTCAACCTTTAAAAATACAGACATAAACAAGAAAAAATTATCAGTGAATTAATGCATCAGTCTTACATGGAGACTGCCAGGATAGGAAGCTCCGGTAAAGGATTCCATGCAACATGATGCACAGGTTCACCTAGTTCCCATATCTTGATACATCTACCAGTTTCAACCTCCCAGATACGAACTGTTCCATCAAGTGAGCCTGCATTGATCACAGACAAAGAAGTTTTACAAATACCCAAAAGCATGCCTATAAATTAAAAAAAAATCCTTGATCTAATATAAGTTACCAGAAGCAATATACTGCCCTGAGGGGTCAGTAGAAAGTGATTTAACTGGACCCTTATGGCCTTTGTACTCGAGATAACATGTTGTTGGGTAAGGTTTAAGATCTTTGCGACTTGGAAGCTTGGGTTTCAAGGATTCGGGATCGATATTAATCTGAAACATCAATGAAGCTTCATGTCATACTAGGAAAACATAAATATAGTTGGTAGTTGTATGGAATTTTTAATAGATAAACTGATAAGCTGGTACTTGTGCGACATGGAAATATTTATTTTGACAACACTTACACGCTTTTTTCGTGCCCTGGGGCACAAGTACAAATCTAAACAACGATCAAAAGATTCCCTAACACTCTTTTCATAAGCAGGAACACTCCTCAAAGATGTGAACCTAAATGATTGGCAGATGTAGATATATTAGTACATATATACTGCAAGTATAGCAAGAGCCACAAAGCGTGAGTCAAATTGTTGGTTGTGCACAGCAAATTACCGCTTTGGAATAAACTTAGGCCGGTCTTCCTCAAACATAAGCTGATAAGCACTAATCTCTTCTTGTGTTGGAATGTATTCCAAAGAAGGATTATAGGATTCCTCATGCCCTGAAGATAAACAGACAGATTGTAATTTTTTGGTTATACATAGAAAACATTATGCAATGAATCTTGTAATAGATAAATACAGACATGCAAAAGTCAATTAGAACAATTTAGAAAGTAGCAGACAAGAAACTCAAACCTGGCAATTTAGGTTTGGGTGCAGGTATATATGATAATCCATGTCCTGCCTTCTCTGTTGAGCTAGATTCATCACCCCATAAGTTATAGAAACGGGGTTCTTCTTTTGGCTTGTCAAACGTTATCAGTCCCTTTCTGATTGCCCTGATATACCTAACGACCTGAAGTAAAAAAGTCAGAAGATGAGTGGATTGGATATGTTTTAGTTTCTACAGAGGAACAAACCTATAGCTCAGTAAAGTAAAAGTTGGCTCCATTGCAAATTTTATTCCTTAAGCACGTTCAATTAGGCAACACTAAACAGAAAAGAAACAACAAGCAAATCTTTACAGGAACTTCCCAAGTCCAGTAATCAAATTGTTCAAGCATAAACAAAATAACAAATATGACCATATCCATGAGTAATAAACATATAACCTCTCAGTAGAAAGAAACAGCGCCCTTGCCTATTGTGAAATAGCTTAGTAACAAACAAAAAGAACAGAGTATGCTCAGCAACAACTACTCAGTACGCTTAAAAACTACCTACGCATGTCTTATATAAGTATGTTATGGATATAAGTATGTATGTGCAATACCAGTTTCTTTGCTGTTGTTTAACATTCTATACAAGTGAAAGAATTAAAATACAAACATGATTTCTTGCGATATACCTGCAGGTATAGATAGTGAGTCATCAGATTGAGTACCCCACAAATTATGTTACTTTTGTACCAATGAGTAATGAGTCAAACCAATGTGTCCAACCTGGTCCGTAGCAAGATCATTGAACATTAACAATCAAGGCAAAGAATGTCACCGGACAATACTTTACTTCCCAAATATTATTATAATGTAGAAAAATGCCATACTCATGCCATAACATACTCAAACGAAAGGTACCAATCACTAACTTTTTCTTAAACTAATAAAAAAGGAATAATAATAATAAATAATAACCAAGTTCAACATGCACTATACAAACCATGTTTCTTCTTAAGCAGCATATGTCACAGTATTAGTTACCTTTTTGCTTTCCCATTTTGAAGGAATGAAGCGCCTCTTTGGTTCTGGGGCATTTGAGAGTGGATGCTTAGCACCATCCCATGCAAACCAATCAATATAAGGCTGCAAATGGATTAAAAATTATGAGAATTGCGATTGAGAAAGGTAAAGATCCCTCAAATGCCGTTCAAAATATGTTGACATGAAAAAACAAAAAAGCAGCCAACCGCATGTGGATCAAAGTCTGCATGAGGCGCTTGTCCTTTCAACAATCTGCGGATAAGCTTAGTTTCTTCTTTAGTAAGTTCTACTTCCTCATCCTCAATTTCATCGGTGATCTTGCGCCTAAAAATGTTAAATGAAGACAAAAGAAACGTTCTGCAACTTAGAATTTAAGAATACAAAAAACCCTTTCGACACATCAATTAATTTGGCACGCAGAATTATATACTCATCCAGTCACATGAAAATGAATAGTCCACTAAAAACCATAAGCATTAAGAGATTGAACCATTTTCTTCAACTATCTCTAGAGAAAATCGTCGCTGTCCCTAGCTTGCCAGTCACTCAAATACTGCATAATCTCACAAAATTATCAATCATTAGAACTCTAGGGGGTCACTGACCTCAAATGCATTGTTCTCGGCTGGTCTCAGTCTGTTCTCTTGGTTCTAACCATTCCATATCATCAATTTTCAGAGGTTTCAACAAGTTTAGAATTTTGATTTGAGCAGATTTCAGTAGATTCAGCAAACAATGCAGTGAGTGGAGTCTCTCAGATTCATTTGGTCATTGGTTGTGTATTGAGATGAGCCCATTATAGGTTTCAAAAGCTAGTTGATGATATGACTGCAGACATCAAGGTTGCATCAACTGCGTTTCAGATAATTTTTTTTTCTTATGATATCGGCTTTATCAGGTTTGATTTTGAGTCACTCTTCATGCATCAAAAGAAGATGATGCTTCTTGGTAGCTCAGCAGTGGAGTCATGGTGGTGATTAAGTGATGGAAGCTGTAAGATTGAAGCAATGGCTAGGATTTTTATTAGGTTCTTTTGTCTCGGTTTATATATTTCAGCTTTATTTGTGTTAATGTATTTGCATCCGATTATGTGTAGTCAGTTGTTTAGTAAGTTACACATCTTCAGGTCCTTTCAGGTTCAGGTTCAAGCTCGTTTAGTATCTCAGATGGTCCTCAATCAGGGGATTCTCAATTGGGGTTGTGGTTCTCAATCAGTTGGTTTCTCAGTTGTATGTGGTTTAGCTATTCTATATTGTCCAAGTATATTTAGTCTTTCAGTTAGATAAATTTGTTGAATGTTAAAGAAATCAAACTATTTATGATGTCCAAGCAAACAAACATTTAGCTAGTAAAAAAATAGCAGTAGGAAAGCTAATAGTTCTGTGAAATAAATCTCCAACTCACCAGCTATTGGAGTCATCAGTTCTAGCTAAGAATGAATCCAATTTATCAAGTCTCTCCTTCTTCTTGATTTTCTTTCCAGCAACATCATATCCAATATGTTCCTCCTCCTTGTACCACTCTAACGGAACATCCCCAATAGTGTTCCGAGGACCAACCTATTACAAAAGATTAACATGAGAACCACACTAAAAATGTATCAGAAACAAATATATAAAAGAAACTCCCTGGGAACATAGATGTCTTGGCTCGTGTATTCTCTTAAACAAAAATAAGCAAATAATATGTCTTTCGTTGCATGGGTTTCACCAAATACAATTCTGTTTCAGACAAAAAGAAGGTATGATATACACCTCATCTTCTGATGAATCACTCTCATCAACTACTTCACGAGAATCATCACTTGCACTTTGATCTCCTTGATTAAGATCATCAACTCCATCACTCAAGCCACCTTCATTGCTTGGGTTTTCACCATCCTGACATTATAACAATACAAATAAGTAAAAATTATTTTTTTTGCATGCCGGTTTATTTGGTAAGAATTACTTCAAAAGATTTCCAAAGAAAGCAAGAAAATTTTTCTATATTGTAAAACTTATCAATGTGAAAAAAGAGTACCACCGTGAAAACATAGAACTAAAAAAAGATGGAGAGGTAGATAGACTGTAAGTAAATATCACATTTATGCATGTCAAGTCACTGATAATGTTGGCTTCAAAATTTTGCAAGAGCAAGCCCACAATTTTGTAAACTGTAAAATTCTTCAATTTGATAGGAACAAAGTAAAAAAAGATCTTTACAAACCACTAAACAGGTAATTACCATGTACCTCATCTTCTGAGAAGTCACTATGTTCGGACCCTGATTCTGATTCCGAATCTGAATTCCTTGAAGAATCATCGCCCTCAGAGAAGCTCTGGAATCAGACACACCATGTTAGAAAGAAGAACAATGATACACACTCGTAATTCAGTTTTTGCAACATGATTATAACTTCAAGGTGCATATATCGATAGCAATGTAGCTGAACTCAAAAGCAGTCAATCTAAATTTTCAAATGGAATTTTTATAAAGTAATGTAAATCATTATAGTGATAATTCTATTCTCCTACAGGTTAATTGTGCACAAAAAAATCTTCATATTCATGTCAGACATTTACCATGAGGAGATTTAAGTGTCCAGTATGCCACCTACTGACTATTTAAAAGAATTAAACATGTTTTGATAATTGGTCTTGATTTAGTACAAGAATCTCAAATTTCAACAACAATTAAATGACAATGTCTGTTCTTCTTATATGTTCTTTGGTTAAGCAACAAACGGTAGTTTGTATAAATGTCAGCTATATATTAGAATAACTCCATTATTACTGTAAGTGACACCCATATTCAACCAATTGCCGCATGCTTTCCCCAATTCCAACCATAAACTTGACAATCTTTTAGTTGCTTTGCGCCATCAAGCTCTTAATTTTCTTATACACAATAAAATTCTCTATAACTGTGCATTCTAATTATCAAAATAAGGTTGAAGAATGGACATACCTCGTCATCATCAGACACAACAGGACTTTCTACACTACCGTCTTCAGAATCACTCGGAACTTCACTTCCGTTCACAACAACCTCTTTCTCTATTGGTTTCAAATCATCGTCCTTGAGTTTCTTCCCATCCTTCCGCATCTTGTGGCTGCCTGTATCAATCAAAAGACCCTATCACAACTGAGCCGGTCCTTATGACGAACAGAACACAGGGCGTCGGAGTTGCCGGCGGGAGGTTGTGAGGAAGCCAAGGGTTTTAGAAGACAGGCCCAGAAAGGGTGTTGCCCGTTGAAAAGCCCTAAAATTCATTTTATTGGTAAATAATTTACGTTTTCGCCCCTAAAGTTTTGGAATTATCAATTTTAACCATATACAACATTTGGATTCGGATCTACATGTGTATTTTAAGTGATATAATGCAAATAGGAATGATGATTTGCCCTGACCCGGTGGGGAACTCGGTTCACCCGACTCAAACGAGGACGGAGATTCCCCTCTAAAACGGGTTTCGGGGCCGGGGCCGAAAATCCCCGGTAGAATCAAACTAAGGGATGTTCTTCATGGGGTTTGACCGAGTTTTAACCGGTGATTGATAGTGGTTTGACCGGGGACGAGATGTTAATCCCCGTACCCACCGGGAGACCGGGGTCGGGGGATGTTACTACAAACCGGGCAGGGGTCGGGGATTACAAAACCCGCCCCGTTGCATGCCTAACTGCAAAACATGATTATTGCGCTTCAAATAATATTCTAGTGTTTTGGTAAATTTAAGTTTGATTTTTGGCTATAAAATTATGCATTAATTATTTTTAACCTTAAATACTATCTTATAACTGATTATCTGATTTTGATTTTTACACATCGTAATAATCATGCAAATTATAAACCACCAAATGACTAGAATATTTTGAGATTGGACTCGACGTTTTAATATAGGGGTTTAGGGTTTGACGGTTATGTTATATGAGTATCTTGGTTGGTATTGCTAGATGATTTGATCCTTAATTTTGACATAGCATATGGGCTACAATTAGTTTTTATTCGGTCGTCATAGCAAATGTATAAACTGATAAATGTGACACAAACTACAATGGTCGTTTTCAAGTAGTAAAATGGTAAAAATACGAAGATCGTATCCACAAGGATTGGTCTTTAAAGTTTCGAGTACTAAGTCGAGAATACACTAATTTCAATTAGAGAAAAATAAAATATTTTGAGTGAGTTGGGTGCTTTTCTAGATTAATTAATAACAAGTAATAAAAAAGTAGGCATGGGTGCAAGTTTTTCGCTTTTAAGAGTATAGTAGCAACAATATAGTTGAAAGAACTAACCAAGAAATAACTCATCAGGGTCTCTTTCTATGGAAAGTAAATCATGATGAACTGTGGCCATTGTCCAGTCAGAAAGTGGCTACAATTGCTAACTTTTGGTTTGCCAACTTTAATAATAGATATCGGAAATCTGAGTTCAACCAATATGGAGAAATGCGCATATTTCTATGACACAACAACTCGACCGACATATGTTGAATCTTAGTGAAAGTTATGCAAAAACCTATATCTCTATGTGATTGTTGAAGATTTTCTCAAACTTCTTTGCATCATTCAAGTCGTATTCTAAATCCGTCCATCTATGTATAAGATCTAATATTAACACACATAATTGGTTGATTTGTTCGTGTGAGATAAAACTTCAACTTGAGTGACCAAACAGAAAAGTTAGCGTAAAGCAGTAACACTCAAGTGTTACATACTGCCTCTTAGGTTTGGCTTACACCCATACCTAAAAAAGGGTTTAGCTATTTCTTAAAATAAAAAGCATAGTATTGTTAAAAGATATGACTTTTCTAAATCAATCTTTACTTTTGTTGTATTTTTGTCAGCTATAAAGATAAAGGACTGAAGCTGTAATAAAGTGAAAGTTGTTAGTTTGAAGTGAGGGACCGCGCCTCGTTTTCTGGAGAACATCAGGGATAGCGGAGTACTTTTCATCATTCTTGGAGGACCGAAATTGCAATTATCGAATTTATATATAAGTTGTGGTTTTTAGGTTTTAGCTCACAACTTGCTTTCATTTTTCTCTCTAGAGTTTATTCTTAGATTAATTTTCTCTCAAACACTTTGTTATTTCATATTCTTGTTAACCATTTTGGTTAATAACTTTTAGATCTAAGGTTCTTTATCTTACACATTTGTATTGTAATAGTTGATAGTATTGAATAAACATTTGGTTTATGTTTTTGTTCATGGTATCAGAGCCTCATTAGATCTGTGTTTTGTCTTTCATAAAGTGTTTGTGGTTCATCTTCTGTTTCACCAAGGTTTGGCACAAAATGATCAGGTAAGTTTTCTTTCCTTCTTCTTCTTGTTAAGTCGAGTAAGTGCTCATATATGTATCTGGTTACATAGATCCTTCGAGATCTTACTTTGACCAGGTCCGATTAATGAAATACTCGGTGTTCATATGCTGTATTGAAATAATATTGTCGGTTAATATTTTATTCAGTTTGGGTGAGTAGATGAACGGTTCCTTTGTGTCTCGGGTTACGAAGATCTTTCTAGATCTCGTTCATCGGTCCAAACCGTGATATTCACAATTTTTTGTTCTTATGTTGTATTGAAATAATCTTGTTGGTTAATATTTCATCTAGTTTGAGTGAGTAGATGAACAGTTTTTTGTATCTCGGATTACGAAGATCCTTTTAGATCTCATTTACCGGTCCAAATCGTGATACTCATCTTGTTGTTTCAAGAATTCTTCTGTTATCCAGTGTTGCATGTAGCTCTCTGGTTCTTTTTTTGCCTTTTTAGGTTTATGGTTTGATAAAGGAATCTGTGTTGATTCATAATCTGTTCATTACTTCTTTGAGTAGATGAACAGTTTGTTTTGTCTCAGCTTGCAAAGATCTTTTAAGATCTTGTGCTACTGGTCCAAACTGTGATATTCTTGAGTTTGGTTCTTGATGTTCATAATTTTTTTTCGTTTCCTTGAAATATATGATCAGGATTCAACTGAGTTGTGAAGATTTGTTTAGATCTCATTGTACTAGTCTAACAGTGACCATTTTTACAGTAGGAGAGAATGTTTCTTCATAATCAAAACCTTCTATAGTGGTAGGTCAATGGAATCCAAAGTAACTAGTTTAGACTTTGCCACTTTGGAGACCCTTTATACCTTCACCCAAGTGATACTAGTGGAACCCCCTTGTTGACTGTTAAACTGTGTAGTACTAATAATTACAAAGTCTGGGCGTGTGCTATGACATTAGCGTTAGAAACTAAGAATAAGGTTGGGTTTATTGATGAAACTTGTCCCAGACCTATAAATGATCTTGTATTGGAAAGACAGTGGGATCGATGTAACTCAGTGGTCCTGTCTTGGATTCTGAGTTCAATGACAAAGGATCTCTTTCTAGGACAAGTGTTCTCCAAAGAATCCTCAAAGGTTTGGGATGAATTAAAAGAGACCTATGATAAAGTTGATGGTTCTGTTATGTTTAATCTTCATCAGAAAATCAATTCCTTAAGTCAAAATGGAACTTATGTGTCTGAATACTATCATAAACTCAATTCTTTGTAGAAACAATTTGATGCTCTTGTTAAACTTCCCCCTTGCACGTGTAATGCTTCTCAATTTTTTTTTGAACATACTCAACTCATTAAACTCACGCAATTTTTAATGGGCTCAGATGACATTTATCAACCTATTAGAAGCAATATTCTCACCAGGGATCCCTTTCCTTCTATAAAAAACTGCTTTTTCTCTAGTCTCTGGAGAAGAGTCTCACAGGGGGTAATGTGTCTCAGACTCGACCCAAATCCAAGAACACTACCTTCCTTAGCAAGACCATAGAAAACAAGCATAAAATTGGTAGAAATTCTACCCTTAATTGCAAACATTTTGGGGCCTCTAGACATATTATTGAAAGGTGTTTTAAACTCATATGATTTCCCAATAACTTTCAAAATAGATCCAGACCTCAAAAACAGAATTTTAAAAATACTGTGAATAATGCTTGTGTTACTGAGTCTGTGCCTACTAAAATTGTTCAAACCTGCTCTTCATTTTCTTTTTTTGAAGATCAGATCACCAAAATTCTTGGATTAATTGAGCAAAAACCACTATGTGAAAGTGTCTCTGCTAACATCGCATGTATTTTTAAATCTCACAATTCTGGTTGGATCATTGACTCTGGAGCAAATCAACATATGACTCACAATACTAGCTTACTTAATAATATAGTTGATATCTTCGAGCTTGATCTCAGAGTTAGTCACCCAAATGGAACCAAAGCCAAAATCAATAAAATTAGAGATTTTAAGTTGTCAAATAATGTAACATTATTTGATGTGTTGGTTGTTCCATATTTCAATGTTAACCTATTATATGTGCATAAACTTGCTAGGGACGATAAAGTGTTTGTTGGTTTTGATGAATTGAAGTGTTATGTCCAGGATTCGCTATGAAAGAATGTAGTGGGGACTGGTAGTCAAGAAGGGGGTCTGTATTATTTCGATCAAAGTTTTAACAGTGAGTCTTCTTGTAATTTTCAAGGTTCGAACATTTCTTGCTTAGCTTCTGCCCAATTATGGCACAATCGACTAGGTCACCCTGCTAACCAAGTCTTGAAACTGTTAAAAACTAATCTTAAAATTGATAATGTTGATTGTGGTCCCTGTGACATTCGTCACAAGGCTAAACAAACTAGAGAAAATTTTGAGTCTAGCATTCATAAATCTAAAGACCTAGGTGACCTAGTTTATTTAGACGTCTGGGGTCCTTACCGTGTTCAAAGTAGGGAGGGCTATAAGTATTTTCTTACTGTGGTTGACGATTATACTAGGGTTGTTTGGGTGTTTTTGTTAAAAGGTAAACATGAAGTCGAAGAAAACATTGTTGTTTTTTTATAATCTGATTAGTACCTAATTTGGAAAATGTGTTAAAATATTGAGGAGTGATAATGGGTCCGAGTTTATGAGTAAAAAACTAAGTGAGTTATTTAAAAGTAAAGGAATTTTACATTAGACATCCTGTGTGTATACTCCCCAGCAGAATGGGGTGGTAGAACGTAAACATCGTCATCTTCTAAATGTTGCTAGGGCTCTTATGTTTCAGGGAGGAGTCCCCCTAAATATGTGGAGTGAATGCATACTTACTGCCACATACTTAATAAATAAAACTCCCACTTATGTGTTAAATAGTAAGTGTTCTTATGAATTAGTCTATGGATTCTAACTTGTTCTTGCTCATCTTAGAAACTTTGGATGTCTTAGCTTTAACGTCATACGTAATGTTATAGATAAATTTTCTCCAAAATCTGAAAAATGTGTGTTGTTAGGAAATGTTGGTTCAAAAAAGGGTTACAAACTATTTAGTTTGGAATCCAAAAGGTGTATTATTTCTCGTGATGTTATATTCTATGAAAATATCTTTCCTTTCAAGATGAGGGAAAACATGGTTGGTGAATCTAAGTATGATGATATTAATAGATTTAATTTTTTTGAATTCATTCATAGTTCATCTAATGAGTTTGTGGATGTCATACCCAATGATGAGAATGGAGACAATTCGACTGGTAGCCATACATATCAGCTAGGAACTAACCCTAATAACTATAGATTACTAGGTAGCCCAACTAGAGCTGCCAATGAGGAGCCTCTATGCAGCTCAAACGAGTTAATCAATCAAGACTCTTCAACTCAAGTTGAAAATAATAATGAAAGAGTTACCAAATGGCAACTTTTGAGTAGCTCTGATGAGGCAGCCAATAATCAGCCTCATGATGAAAATCATTTTATTAGTCTCAATTCTGAGGGTAACTCTAGTATACCGTCTTCTAGTCAACAGATTAGAAGGTCCACTAGAGTTCTGTGTTTCCACATAAATTTGCTGATGAGGCAGCCAGTAATCAACCTTATGATGAAAATCATTTTACTAGTCTCAATTCTGAGGGTAACTCTAGTATACCGTCTTCTAGTCAACAGATTAGAAGGTCCATTAGAGTTCTGTGTTTCCACATAAATTTGATGATTTTATTGTTTAAGGAAAAGTTAAATATGGTTTGGAAAAGGTTGTCAGTTATTCTTTCATGTCTTCTGAAAATCTTTGTTTTGTATCTAGCTTAAATAATTCTATAAAGCCTAATTTTTTTCAAGAAGCTTGTAAATATATAAATTGGATTAGTGCCATGAATGATGAAATGGAAGCTTTACATAGAAATGGTACTTGGATTATAATAGACTTACCTCAGGGTAGAAAACCCATAGGTTGCAAATGGATATATAAAATAAAGTATAAATCCACTGGAGAAATTGAAAGATACAAAGCTAGACTTCTATCTAAGGGGTATAGTCAAAGAGAAGGTTTGGATTATGAAGAAACATTCTCTCATGTAGTAAAAATGGTCATTGTTAGATGTATTATATTCTTAGCTGTTCAGAGTAAGTGGAATGTATCAATTAGATGTGAACAATGCTTTTATGTATGGAGACTTGAAGGAAGAAGCTTACATGACATTGCCTGAAGGATATTATAATTCTAAGATAAACATGTGTGCAAATTAGTTAAGTCTTTATATGGCTTAAAACAAGCTCCACGCTAGTGGTATGCTAAATTGTCTTCGTGTTTAGTTGAACATGGGTTTATACAAAGCATAAATGATTACTCCCTATTTACCAAGAAAGTTGAATCTGTATTTATTATTCTTTTGGTGTATGTAGATGATATTGTTGTTACTGGAAGTTGTGAGTCTAAAATTGAAAAGGTAAAAGTTTTTTTGAAAAGTAAATTTCTCATAAAATATTTAGGAAAACTAAAATTCTTTTTGGGTATAGAAATTTTAGATTGTTTTAACGGTATTTGTATGTCTCAAAGAAAATACTATTTAGAATTGCTTAATAACTTTGGGTATTTAGGGTGTAAACCTTGTAATACTTTCATGGATATGAACTTAATTGTTATTGATTCAAGTAATTGTAAAGATCCTCCTTTAACTGATCAAACTGGTTACCAAAGACTTATTGGAAGACTAATATATTTGTTTGCCAGTAGACCAGATATTGCTTTTGTTGTTCACTGTTTAAGCCAGTTTATGCACTCATTTAGACAGTCTCATTTAAAACTTGCTCTAAGAATTCTTAGGTACTTGAAGCTGTCACCAGGTAAAGGTGTTAGCTTTACTAGAGCAATTTTTTTTCCTTAACTGTTTTTGTTGATGCTGACTGGGGTAAGTGTTTGTCTTCTAAACTAGGCATGGCAACGGGGCGGGGATGGGGCGGGGTTTGCAATCCCCGGCCCCGGCCCCGGTTTATAGCCATTGGCCCCGGCCCCGTCCCCGGTCCCCGGCGGGTGCGGGGATTTCATTTTCGGCCCCGGTCAAATTTTGGTCAACCCCCGGTCAAACCCCGGTCAACATCCGGTCAACACCCGGTCAACACACTCGTACCAAGACCCGACCACCATGGCCTCCATCCCCAAGTTCATTGTTAAAAACAAGCAGTGTATGAAAAAAGATGCGTGAACATTTGTAAAAAGTGCATGTGGTACATGATTTATCTTTCTTTTTCTTCCTCACACTCACCCACATCAAGTGCCATTTTGTTATGAATGGAAACAAAATTAAGCAAAATTATAACCTAATTAGTAATTATATAAGCCTAAATCTAAAAAAACCTACGGACCTCGAACTCGAACTCGAACTCTCGAAGAAGACAACTGATGAAGACAGAAGACCGTCTGCTGCTCACGCGATTGATGAAGAACGAGGCAACGAGCCACAACCGACTGCAGTTGGGTCGATTGACGAGGGTCAAGCCGTCAAGCCGTGGGTGACTGGTGTCTGGTGAGTGGTCCGTGAGTCAAGTCGGCAACAAGGGGAAGGGGTCTCAAGGGCGAAGGGCGAAGGCGATGGCGATTTGGCGTACAGGTAGCCGCTGTGGCGCTGTCTGTCGCCTGTTGCTGTGCGGCTGTGGTCCTGTGGAGACTGGAGAGTAGAGAGGTAGTCGGCTGTGGAGTATGGACTATTAAGTAAACTGATGTCCAGTCCAAAAAGCCCAAACCCAAATAGTGAAACAGTATGTATAATAACCAAAGCCCAAACAGTATGTATATACCGGGTACGGGGCGGGTCGGGGGATACAATACCCGGCCCCGGCCCCAACCCCGGTTTGCCTTTACCGGGGATCCCCGGCCCCGGCCCCGGTACCCGTTTTAACGGGGAATCCCCGTCCCCGTCCGGGTCGGGTGAACCGGGTTCCCCACCGGGTCGGGGTAAATCACCATCCCTATTCTAAACGATTTGTGACAGGTTTTTGTTTATATATGGGACATTCCATGATTTCGTGGAAGAGTAAGAAACAAAGTATTGTTTCTCGCTCTTCTGTTGAATCTGAGTATTGAGGTATGGCTTCAGCAACATGTGAAGTCTTGTGGGTTCTGAAAATTCTTTATGATCTCAATTTTTCAGATTTGTTACCAATATCTTTATATTGTGATAATAAATCTGCTATTCAAATAGCTAACATTCATGTTTTTCACGAAAGAACTAAACATATTGAAATTGATGTTCATCAAATTCGTGAAACAATTAGTAAAGGTTTAATTAAAGTTCTAAAAATCCTCTCCTCCGAGCAACCTGCTGATATTTTTACTAAGACTCTTGGGGTTAATCATCATAACTACTTATGTTCTAAGTTACGGATGACTGACTTATTCAAAAGTCAAGATTGAGGGAGGGTGTTAAAAGATATGACTTTTCTAAATCAATCTTTACTTTTGTTGTATTTTTGCCAGCTATAAAGATAAAGAACTGAAGCTGTAATAAAGTGAAAGTTGTTGGTTTGAAGTGAGGGACCGCGCCTCATTTTCTGGAGAACATCAGGGATAGCGGAGTACTTTTCATCATTCTTGGAAGACTGAAATTGCAATTATCGAATTTATATAAGTTGCGGTTTTTAGGTTTTAGCTCACAACTTGCTTTCATTTTTCTCTCTAGAGTTTATTCTCAGATTAATTTTCTCTCAAAACCTTTGTTATTTCATATTCATGTTAACCATTTTGGTTAATAACTTTTAGATCTAAGGTTCTTTATCTTACACATTTGTATTGTAATAGTTGATACTATTGAATAAACATTTGGTTTATGTTTTTGTTCAAGTATATAAGAAGAAACACTTAAAGATAAACTGCATTAAGATAAAGTTCGTTACTATGGCCAAACTGGTCACCAAAATTTTAAATACTACTAAACTTCTACATTGTTGGAGGTCCAAGAATCTCCTCCAAGTTGTTCACGAAGACTCCAATATATAGGTGGAAGAGGAGAGAGATTTTGCAAGTGATTTTGTGGGAGTAAAAGGGATTTTACATAATTTGTCTTTATCCTCCGCTTGTCTTAGTCTTCTTTTTCCACTTTTCATCTTTCATGAATGCTTTAGATTTGACTTCATGACAATGTCAACTCTTGATTACACCATTTTAGCGACAAAATCACTGTAGAATCTTTCAAGTCTCTATCACCATTGTGACCACAATTGTCGCAACATCCCACATTTCAACATTTATATTACAAATGATGCATACAATCATCAAAACATAAACTTTTATCCTCAACAACTACAAATGAAAATAAATAAATAAAAACGGGATACACAAACACATAAAATAAACACATGTTAAAATGAAAAAAAAGACACACCAACAAAGTGTAATTAACACTCAAAATGAGAGTTATCAATATTCAAGAGAGGGAGTCCCCTTCTTTTATTTACTAAACAATTAGTGTTAACTATGTAAAACAATTTCATCTGTCCAAAATATTCATCAATGGTTTAGAATTGTATAATGTCATTTAAGCGTCCAAATCGTATTAAACATGCGTCCCCAATGACATTCATAAGTGAATAGGGGTAAAACCATGAGATTAGGAAACATAATATATCTCTGATATCACCACAAAATAAAACAAGAAAGTTATCAAAGCTTTATTTGATTCAGCTGAGAAATTTTCGAAACAATATCTTCAACATTGTAATGGAAGGTTTGAAACCCTGTAGAGAATGAATAGGGGCCAAAGATCTTCCTCTCARCAGTGCTTCTCGGGGATCCACTCTCCCCTTGAATAAGTAAGGCCCCATTAGCCAGGGCAAAGATGAGGATAACAAAATCTTTATCAGTGAAACAAAACAATTTTCACAAAAAAAAAACACCATCAAAATTAGAGCATGCGTTGTTCATGCACGAACAAACAATTTTCACCACTTTCGTGCATGAACTTGGAAATGATAAACTAAAAAGGAACACCTCATGCACGTATTGTTCATTGATGAAATACAAAATCAGCACCTGTATAAACAAAGGCTAAAATAGCAGTCCTGGCAAACAATGTTCACTTAGAACAATTTGAAGTCTTCATATGTTAAAGTTCACTTATGAACAATGTTTCACTACAAAATTACACGGGCAATCTGAAAGAAAATGCACTTTTAGACAATTTCTAAGTTTTTGATGAACTCATGAGTTCACTTATGAACATGTTAAATAACCCGATCTACAAGATCATCGGTTCCCATTTTCACATGCTGCAGAAGATTGCTTGCAGAAGTCCCTCAAAAACCAGATATGTTGCATATAATACTTGAAGAAAAAAAATCTAGATTTGTTGCATCTGTTGCATAATCCGTTGCTTGAAGGAAATCCCCCAAAACCTAGATTCATTGCATAATCAAGAGATGGATACCCAAATCTGGTGCAATCTCTGTTGCATAATTTGGAAATCCCCTAAATCCCATATATGGTGCGATCTAGGGGAGGGGATGAGGGCTCCATGACGGAGAGAAAGATGATAAAATAGAGAGAAATAGGAGATAAGAGAGATGTTGGAGGCTGACAATGAAGGAGATCACTGGAGGGTTCTCGGGGCTGAATGTCGAAATCGCATGATGATTCCCGATTTTTCTTGAGAGAGGAAGTAGAGATAAAATTATCATATCTAAAATCATGCAAATTTTAATGTAATCGTCCATTCATTTCATCAAAAGAAAACTAAAACTTGAAATTACACATTTACCCTTAATAATTGATTCCAGCATGTGAAGTAACCATGACTAAAGATGGTTCTGATTGGTCCATATGGGTTTGTAGAATTAACATTATTTGTTTGGTTAACAAATGGTTAGACCTATATATAGGGGTCTTCCTTGAGATCCCTGTAATTTGTAAGATCTGTGGGATTCAATATAAACTAGAAAATCACAATAAATTAGGAAATTATTAGTTTTAGTAATTTTGAATTAAAAATTAAATAAATCATATTTTGGGTATTTGTAAATCCCTTTTATCCTCCCCTCTCTCTCTTTCTCTTACCTCTCCTTCGTCCCCAATCCGTTTGATCGCCACCACCCCAAATTTTATACAACCTTATAATACATAAATATCGTGAACATGGTGTGAACAACATTGTGAACCAATTTTTGTACAACCCTATACACACAGTGTGCACACTCTGCAAGTGGTGGTTTTGTGGTTAAATGACAATGTGCTCACCACACATTATGCACAATAACGTTGTCATTGGACGAGTTTTACAGGTTCGAGGTTTGACGAGTTTTGGAAGCAATCATATTTTATTTTTGAAAGATAATCAATAATAATATTTAAATAATTTTTTTTATTTTTGGAAGATAATCAAATTTTATTTTTGGAAGATAATCAATAAAAATATTTAAATAATTTTTGTTTCAAGGTAAAACTAGAAAATTCATATGTGAAACCAGAAAGTGAAACAATGGTTTTTGTTTAATGTTCATAGGTGGAACCTTATAATCAAAGTTCATAAGTGAAACAATTATTTTTATTTAAAGTTCGTAGGTGAAAAACAATGATTTTTGTTTAAAATTCAAAATTTTGTTTTGTGTATGAACTTCGATTGTTTCAAAATTTTTTTTACCACAGTTCATAGATGAAACCAGAAGGTGAATTTTGGATAATTAAGGAAGTTTAAACAAATTCATAGGTGAAACTAGAAATTTCATAGGTGAAACAATTAAGTAAATGAGATAATTAAGTGAATGAGATATTTAAAAAATGTGGTATCAATATATGAAAAAGATGAAAAATCTCTGGTTAACAAACTTTGTACTATTTATTTAGTTAACAAAATAGGGTTTCTCTCTCTCTCTCTATATATATGTGTGTGTGTATGTGTGTATATATAGGGTTGGGTTCCAGTGAGAAGGGTAAAAAGTGATCTTCATCATTTGATCAATCTTAATTGAAGATCAACAGTAATGAGATGCACCAGATCAATTCTTGTGAGAAGCGTAGTTCATGAGGTGGAGGTGAGATTAAAAGTGATGAAAAGTCCATATTCATTCTTGCGGCGGCGTTGAGGCTGAAGGGATTTGTAGGAAACTTTAAAACAATATTATCAAATATAGCAACGTAAGCATAAAATAAACCTACAACAATTTTCACAAAAACTTCCAACAAGGATCTCATGTATTAAAGAACTTATAGAAAACGAAAAACACAACCATAGTGGGTTTTAGAACTACAACCTTTGAAGCTTGAAAGATGATGTCGGGTAGAGAATAAAAACACATCTTCCTCCAAAGTTGATCCACACCAAGCAACCTTCTTGAATGTCAGTTCCTTGCAACCCAAACTAGTGTGTTTTTATCTCTACCTTAGAAATAAAAACCAAATATGTATCTCCTCACTTTTTCTCTCAAGAACTATTTCTCAAGTCTCTTTAACACTTTGAATTTTAGAGAGAAAACTTAGAAAGAGTTAGGGCCTGTTTACTAGGCTTAATGAGCTTAGTGAATAAACTGGCTTATTCGCACAGACAAAATAGGCTGTTTACCTCGGGCTTATTCGCTCATAAATGGGCTTATTCGCCCAGATGAAAATCCTACCTTGTCCAGGTTAAGCCGGCCAAAAGACTTGCCCTACCCTTATCGTGACTCTCTCTTAATAAAACACCCTATTGACGTCTCTTCTCCATCGATCCAAAGAACCCTAATCGAAGGTCTCTTCTCCATCGATCGACAGTGTCTTCTCCATCGCTTGACGGCTGATAACTCTCATTTTGTTAGAGTTATTTGTTGTTCTGTACCCCTATTTTATTGTATCTTTGGTACCCATTTTGCTCATATTCTATATTTTTRGTCCAAAATATGTTAAGAGGTGATGAAAGGTTAAGAATTTAATTATTGTCTAAAAAAACTCTTTATTGTTGGTAAATTTGGCATCTAGTTGGATTTGAACAAAATTATGATATTCATATTATTGGGTATTATTGAGATTTAATGCTAAGTTCAAATCTAATTACTTGGTTGCATGGAAGATTGAACCTAGTTATGGGATGATGAGACTTTGATGAGTTCATTTTGTACCATGATGTAATGGCTTTTCCATCACATTTATTGGTTGTACCTTCACCTTTTGCAACCTATCAAAAGAAGGTGACTTGATCAAGATTGAAGAAGACATGTGGTGATGGGTGGTCATTACCCATTGGACAAAGTGTTTGGGTCCCACCTTTCCCCCTATATATTTGAGGCATCTCCAATCCATCTCAACAYCAACTTTTCCACCAGCACCTTGGARCATCTTCTTTAAAGCTTTGTAGTAGCAGAACTAGTTTATATTCAGTTTGTAATTTAAATTTCGTAATTTAGCTGCTATTCTCGCCACTCCATTGTGTGCCTTCTGTGGGCACCAGTAAGTATTTAATTTCAGTTTAAGTATTTCTTATGCAGTTTTCTCCTTCTATTTCTGTTATGTTTCCTAATTTCATTATGAGCTAATCACCCCCTTGGGTGTGGGTGTGAGTCAAGCTTAAGGATTTAAGGGCACACTTGGGTGTTGCCATTTTTATTGATT
>NC_037529.1:58255716-58268333 GCF_001531365.2 Cynara cardunculus var. scolymus | reverse complement strand
AAAAAATTTCATAAGATTAAACAATGAAATCGATAGATGAAGGTGGTTTGCACGGTTTACACAAATGAGGGCGGTTTTCATATGATCACTCCTATATATATATATATATATATATATAGATGCATTACGTAAAAAAAAGATATAAATTGCGGTAACGTATATATATATATATATAGAGATGCATAACGTAAAAAAAACGATATAAACGGTACATAGATATATATATATATATATATATATAGAGAGAGAGAGAGAGAGAGAGAGAGATGCATAACGTAAAAAAAGCGATATAAACGGTACATAGATATATATATATAGATAGATACATATATATATATATATATAGAGAGAGAGAGAGAGATAGATAGATACATATACATATATATAGATAAATACATATACATATAAAGATAGATAGAGTATTTACGGTGTTTCCATAGTAGCGGCGGACGGTGGTGGATGGCGGTGGTGGATGGCGGCGGTAGACGGTGGTTGGTGGTGGATGGCGGCGGTAGACGGTGGTTGGTGGCAGATGAGGGTGGTGGACCGCGGCTCTTGACGGTGGTCGTTGGCGGCGGAGGGTGGTTGTTGGCGCCGGAAGGTGGTGAAGGGCGGCCGATGATGGTGGTCGGTGGCGGCGGATGGTGCCCGACGACGGCGGATGGTGGCCAACGGCGGCGGATCACGATGGTCGGCGGCGGCGGAAGGTCGCCGATGTCGTTATACGGTAGTCTATAACGGTATGTCGAAGAATGGCATCGATATTGGTCGGAATGGTCGGTGAGATGGTCAAAGCTCGGTTTTTCGCTCGGTTTTTCCAGAGAAAACGGGCGTTGGTGGGGATGAATGGTCTCCCACGTCCAATTTATATAAAACGTTAAATAATAAAACAAAATCATCGTCAAATCGGCATCAAATTGACGTCATAGAGTGTCATATCATAAAAAACCGCGAAATCAGATTTAATGTCTGATTTTTTCTCCAAATATCAACTAATTTTTTTTTTTTCGTAACCACAATTATCATCCGGTTTTTTTATAACGAAAAACCGTGAAATTTAAAATTAAATACGTAAAAAGACACACTTTATGTATTTTTCCATTTTTATTAAAAACAYCYCTTARTTGTTAMATAAAAAACACAAMATGACAAAATAGAGGTCAAATTTCGTCAATCAGATATTATATCTGATTTACGAAACCCAAAACAGATAAAAATAWTTTTTGCTTCTCCATAATTATAAAGGTTTATTTTTAAACTTTTACCCATGAAATTTGGTTCTAAAAAAGTTAAAAAATACAACTTCAATGGCGTATCAGTTTTATTAAAAATACCAAAAAAACAAAAAACAAAAAAAATACCAGGATCGCCCCTGAGGGCGATTGGACAGTCTGGATCGCCCGGGGGCGAGGTCAAAGCACGGTCAACGAGAAATGAACAGTAATCTCGACTTTTGAGGGTAATTTTTTTTTAAGACTTAAGGGGGGATCGCCCCCCATATAGTACGGGGGCGATCCCGGTGGTCATTCCGGCAAAAATTCTAAAATGTGGTTATTTTGTGGCAAAGGGTTGTGTAAACCGATTAGTTTTATAAATTTCCCAAAAAAAAAGTAAAAAAAATTCCTAGTATTTTATCTATTTAATACGTGGAGCACCGGATACATCCTTGTTTGGGTATCCGAAAAATAGAAGGCAATTTCATAACTTTTATAAATATAAAGCAAATGGATTTCATATATGAACTCATGTAATGCACATATGAACATATATAGACATGTTAACTATTTAACTGACTCATATATAAATCCACGAATTCATATGTGAATCAGTTAATTAGTTCATATATAAATCACACAGGTTCAGTTTATATGTGAATTACATACAAACATATAATTCATATGTAAATCACATAGATTCATATATAATCCATTTACCGACTATTTGTAAAAATTATGAAAGTACTCTCTATAGTTTTCGGATAGTCGCAATTTTTAACAAGTAAAAGTCATAATTATTAAACAGTCAAATCCAATTTCGATCGTATGAAAAGATATGATCACTCATGTACTTCTCAAATATTTATCACTTCTGAAAATAATATTTGACTATATATATATATATATATGTATATGTATATATATATATATACATTAATTTATAAATAAAATTACACTTTATAAATTAAAAAAATAAAAAGTGAGGTTTTCGTAAAAATATTTATTATGGTATTTTATTGAAATTTTTACTTTGATGCGACAATGACAATAAAATGGCAAGAAAAATATATGATTAGTGAGTACCACTATAAATGGTATGATAGATATTTAAAGCTTGGATTATATCATTTATTTTATAACTTGACTTTGCACATCTTGAATCATAAATCATTAAATGTTTTTTTAAAATAAATAGATGCACTTTTAATGCATTTAAAATCAGAAATATTTATATGAATTTAATGAATATTGAGAAAGTAGGTTTTGAATTTATAATATCAGTAGACGAGCATACATAAACCAATACAATATATCTTCCTTGATAATTCAAAAATTAAAAAACACTTGGGAAAATGCTACCATACAAACCACCAGGCCTGCTTGACAATTAAGCTCCATCTATCAAGATTTATGTGTCCAATAAATTTATATAAAATTATTGTTTCATCTTTGTCTTATGTCTATGAAATTCAAATCAAACACCTTAATATAACTTAATCAATTAAGCTAACCATCTATTAAACTCATTAAGTTGAAAACAAACACTCTTGAAGAGAATAACGACTTATAATACGTAAAACTTCAAAAATGGCCAATTTGTAATAAATTTTAAGAAGAGAGTTAAATGTAATTCCTTCATAGTGCAAGTGGAGGGGCTAATGTGTTAGTGTTGGAAGTGTGAGGACTAAAGTGGTTGAGTGGCCAGAAATCATAAATTCACTCCATCTCACGAAATCAGAACCCCAACTATTTATTTGAGCTCTCGATGGCATTCGTAGCGAGTTCTAATTACAAGAGGAAATCAAGAAAAGTAGAGTTTATATGTTAAACTTTCGTTTTTAATTGTTAAAAATGAGGGGTTGGTCGTATACGAATTGGATAATCACTTGGATCTTAATATAATAATTCATCCCTTATCTGCCTTGGGTGTCACATATTGATTATTAGGGTAATCCAAATGGTAACTCTTTTTAATTAAAGATTGTAAAATCGAGTCTTTATATACACACCCTGATTCCACATTTTACCTATTTATATGAGAGATCGACGGTTACAGACTGTTAAGCAATTAATTTGTAATTGCATGACAGTCACAACCACTTACGGATAAAATTGAACAACAGTCACAGGTGACTCAGAAGCTCCGAGTTAAAAGTACCAAGCTCAGACTACTCATAGAAGGACTAAATTCAAAAGGCTCAAAAGCTCTGAATAGAAGCCTTTTGATTTATACTAGACAAAATTACTAAGTTTCATAACTAATTCAAGGGACCACCACTAGAGGCGCAACCCCCTTGACCTCCGCATGGCGATAAAAGGTGATAGAGTTAACATTTGTAAGTCCACACTTCACACCTCACTCACTATATATTTGTCTTGACATTAAAATCACCAACATTGATGTGAGTTTAGTAGCATATGATGTCAAGAATCGGTTCGTCGTCATTTTTATGCTCGATGTAAGGCTCTATAACCATTGATTGGGTGAGGAAGCAACATGATAACAGAAGATGGTTGTTTTTTATGCATAACCTAGTGCTAGATCGATGTAGAATAAGATATTTGTTAGATGTGTTTTACAGGTGTATTAATGCAAAAAAGAAGGGATTAATTTGGTGTACCAACGCAACAATTCGTTATTGGAACTCAGAATCAGGTTTGTGCATGTTGCACGACCGTTTAGGATGTGCCTTAGGTTTGGCATAGCCGTGTGGAGTTATAAAGGGATATGGCAAGACCATTGTGAAGCATCTGGCAGGACCATGTAGGTTGACACGGTATTGGTGTTTAAATATGGTTAGACCATGCAACAACTAGTGAGCCAGATGTGGGTTCTTGGTACGATTAAGCATGGCGGTGTCATATGTAACAGTTAGCCACTGACTTCAGTGCATATGTTGTAAAGATTAGTTCAAGATCAGATATTAGACCTACAGTACCAAGTAACTTTTATATGCTCTAAATGGGATGTATGTCTACGTATTAAACAATATTTATAGCAAAGATCAGTATCTGTATAATACGTGTTCAGTATTTCATGGAGTTTGTGTATATTACTTTTTTTAGCTTATCTCAAACTATCTTAGCATGCTAAATGAGGATTAGGGTGTTCCATTTTTATGAATCAGAAACGTTTTTTATTTGGTATAAAGTACGGATTTACCACCCACCAGAACACCAATTACACTCAAAAACGCATGGGCTAACACCTGAATCAATAATGAGGACTAGATCGGCATGTACGAGGATCAATAAGATTTCAAAACTGGGCATTTTATCATTAAATTGTTGATAATTGAAAGCATGTTTCCATAACATGATATTATATGCATAACAAATGTTTTAAGGAGCATGTTTACATGAAGTTATGAACCCATTGAGTTTATCAGCTGACAAATTGTGTTGTGTACATCCCCTAGTCACTCGTTACAAGGTGCTTCTCAATGTTTTTCACTTCCAATGTATGTGGTTCAACAAGAGCAAAGACCTTTACTTCTCTTTTTTACTTGTTGACCTTTTGACAAATTTCTATATATAGAGCCAGGTTTGGGAGAAAGCCCCATAAAATGAAAAATCGAGGAACACCATAACAACCCTATGTGCATGCAAGTAATTTGTTTGGTATGCACATATGCATAAATGTGCACGTTCAGAGAAACCAGGAAACATCTTAAATTGCTTGTATGCGTATATACATACCGTAAAGATGAATGGTTATTAGGGTGTTCCTCAATCTTTCATTCTTTTACGGTTTTCACCTGAACCTGACCCGAACCCTATATATATTTGCTGTTGAAAGTGATCCGCTATATATATATATATATATATGCTCTTGGAAGTGATCCAAGTACAAGATACGGCCGCTATGTCTGCAAGTATGGATGATTAGAGAATGATATGAAAAAATGGTGTGCTTCCTTGTTGTTCCATGATACTTTATTGAGATTTTGAGTGAAATATAGCATTGTGTTTATCTTTTATGACCATAATGGAAGTAAGGTTATAAAGCACACAAATCTACTGTTCTGATGTGGATCTAATTGAATTCAACTATGTTTATCTTGATTCCAATATCTGATGGTTGTTTCAGTTTTCCCTAGATTAACTAGCTCCAAATGCTTAGACCTTCAACCAATGTTTGGTTTCAGTAGTAAGAACTTCCGTTATGAGTATCCCACTTCATATGAAATTCATTTCAAATTCATGTTGATTATGAAGATGAATAAGTATAAGGTACAAACCATTATGATGATATATATATATATATATATATATATATAGCCATAACATATCATCATAGCCTCTCTACCAATACATTGATATATATAACTCACAGCCGCTCTCTATTACCACCATGCAAGTAAAACCAACAAGACAAGAGAAAGGCATAAAAGCAGTCCGAAGGATCTTCAACCCAACCATTCTTCCTAAGGAATCTGCTACCATGTCTCCCTTCATTAAGCTAGCTAGGCACATGTAATCCTTGCTTATTATTGAAATTGGAAAATATACACTGTACAACATATAAGGCATTTGTGGACAAAATTGCTCTCTTCCTGCCTCCCATGGATCTTAAAAGGAAATACCCATCATGTCAACTAACAGATTGTCCATCATCAAGGCCTCATCCTCTCCGCAAAACTGCCTCGTCCACCTCATCTTCTCTGCATTTTCACCCATCATATATAATTTATATATTCATTACGTAATGCTCACTCCTATTGATTACTAGATAACATAACTTACTCTAAAAGATTAGCTTTCTCTTCAATTCGCATAAGTTTTCCCATAAATTTTGAACTTAACAATGTCCCAAATGCACCCAAGATAACTTACTCTTCTTATTGGCTTTAAGTTTATTGATGGGTTCTGTTACTTCTTCAAGTGTGAATTTAACCAAGATAACTTACTCTTCTTATTGGCTTTAAGTTTATTATTGGGTTCTGTTACTTCTTCAAGTTTGAATTTAAAAGGGTCCTTTCTTCTAAAATAAATGTAAAACAGCAGAGAAGGTGATTGAGCTAAATAGGTAGGATGGAATTGTGAGCATACCATAGAAAGACGAATCCACATGGTTGATGGATGGGATCTTCGTGAGGGGGCATGAGGAGATGGGAAGCACAGGAAGAACATGGCAATTGCAGATCTCAATCATGTAACCATCGGGATCATGGAAGAAGAGCTGGTTCACCTCCACGCCACCTTCTTTCACCACCGCGGTCACATACTTGATGCCCAACTCCTCTATTTTCTTGATTATCAGATCCATATCTGAGCATTGAAATGAAATGTGGTTGTCTTTTGGATTGATCACTGCTTTCTTTCTTGGAGTTGTCTCCATCTCTAGCAAATGTATCCCAATCCCATGGTTGAACAACCTGTTTCAAATCATCAACGTAAATTTTAATTCCCTTCCTCTAAATATGACTGCAACGAAAAACAAGATTTTAATTTTTTTCCTATTCATAAAAATCTGCATTGAGGAAATCATTTTGTGAAAGTATCAAAGTAATTTATTACAATGAAAATCAACGAATGTGTGCCCAACGATAAGATGTATTCAGATTCAGACAAACACACCGACACTATGGGTTAAATGACACCGACTTAACAGTTTAATGACCTTCCGTACTATTTGCCTGCCACAACAAAACTATCTGGGAGATGATAACAATTGAATAAAATTTTAAATTCATATAGTATTGATGGACCATCATAGTTCTTCAATGGTAAAAGTTGTTATGGTAACAGAAAAAAAATGAAATCTGATGAGTATTAAGATCAGGTCTGTCAAATTCCTTATGCATAATGACAAACTATGATATTTCAACTCTTTCATACAAAATTTTCATTTCCTATGAATTCTGTATTGCATAAGTAAAGATCATATTTCCCATTTTACATTTCCATGCTCTGGTTTGTGATGAAATGATGCATATAAAAACCACTAATCACTTGTTTTGCTTAAGTACAAGTTCTTTTACCATTTTAGAGGATGTGATTTGTATACAGAATCTCTTACATCATCAGATTTTGTTATGAGTTCTATTACCAACACGTATGCAGACTCGTTTACATTATCAGGCTTTTGATTTCTTGTTTTAACGAATACAGCATTATGAACAGAAGGCCAGATCCAAAAATACACAAGATTGTTTACAATCAAACTCCAGTATTCAAGTTAGCTCATTCTTTGAAAGTTGCAACTGAATGGAGTTACTTCTAGGATATATATATATATATATATACACATATATATATATATATACATATACAGAGAGAGAGATCTAGACAAGACAATGAACATCCAAATATATATATATATATATAGAGAGAGAGAGAGAGAGAAAGAGAGAGAGAGATCTAGACAAGACAATGAACATCCAATCGATAATGCCTTCGTTCTAATTTACATGAGCATTGGAATTACGCAATATTAGCTCAGTCAAGTGAAAAAATTTAACACCAAAACATTCTTTTCAAGAGTTCTTCCTTCTTAGGTTTGTCTAATCGTTTTAACAACAGCAAATTTTGAACTGAATCCAACTTTTTAATCCAAAAACAGCCGGATCCTGACAAAATTTGAAGGTAAAAAACTGTAAGAAAGGGAATAGAAATCGATACGTACCAAGCACCTTGGAAGTCAAAAGAAGAAGGACGTCTGATGAGCACAAATCCCAATACCTCCTGGTAGAACTTAACAGATCGGCTTACAGATTTACAGATAAAGGAGACATGATTCAAAGATAAGAGAGGGAACTGATCCTGCTTCGACAAAGGTGCAGACCATATCTCCTCCTCCTCAATCTCTTCCATGATCTCTCCTCCTCCATTTACATGAAACTCCTTCATCATTGATCTTCTTTCAATCAAAACAAATATTAAAACTTAAAGTTTGGGTGTTGAGTATGTGTGGATGCATCAAATAAGCTCGGTCGCTTATAAGTAGAGAATGTTCTAGAGAGAGGGGGGGAGACAATGTACACCAACATCCTACGTGTTCAGCATACAAGCGTAGTTGATAAGAGTGTGATACTCTTCACTCGTTCATTGTTTTTATTCATATTATTTTGATTATTTAAAAAGAATAATTATTATGAATTTCTAAAATTATATGTTATTTTTATTGTAACCATTTAAAGGATGTTTGATTCACAAAATGAAATTTGATGGCCTATTAAAGAAAATTGACTTTGAAGGAATTAGAATTAATGTTGACCGTGTTTGATCAGTAGGAATTGAAATAAAATCTTTCAAAAGAATTAGAATTGATATTAACCGTTGAGTTTGTTTTTAAAAACCATCATTAAGAGTCAAGAGTAGATTAACTGGTTAGTGATGGCCAAATCGGTCCAGCCCAGCCCGGGACTAGTTATGGGACCGAAAATCGGGACCGGTTGGGGTTTTTGGTAGTTTCGTGGGACCGGGACCGGCCCGGTCCGGCCCGAAAATTCAAATAATTTTATAAATAAATGTATTTTTAAATAATTTTATAATGTAATTTTACAAGATAATGTAATTTTAATTATATTAAAATGCATTTTTAAAGTGTATTTGAGTGACCCAATTGTAAATTTTATAATGTATTAAAAATATATATCATTAAAAAAATCTTATTTTAATGTCGGGACCGGCGGGCCATAACCGATTATGAAGTACATTGACCGGTCTTACCATTTTCGACCGGGACCGATTATGGCCAGTTATGAAAAAGCTTGAGATCGATTAGGCCCAACCCGACCTAGGACCGGTTTTTGGCCATCACTATTGGTTACCAAATTTCAAACTCTTTCTTTATTATCCATTATATAACTCTTTATGTTTTTTACTCTTTATTTCAATTATAAGTTTAATAATATATTTTTTTATTAACCTGGATATCCAACCCGTTATGCGAGCCGACTAATCTCAGTGCGACCACCTATTTTGCAGATAGCCCGGAGTCACCGTATTTGAACCTCCGTGGCCACAAGGGGATTTTTATTCTTCTTTGGATTTGAACCTGGGACCTCCTGATACTTTTGACTTTTGAAGTCAAGCTCAAACCAATCATTCACCACCCTTGTGGTTTATTTATTTTATTATGGATATAGTAAAAAGGCATAAATATGGCTTAGTTACAATGTTACATTTAACCCGTTACAAAAGGCTCGTTGACAGCTGGATTGCTTCATTCAATTTGATAATTGGTTAGGACTGGCCGATTGCATGATCGGCCACTTTAAGTCTCGATAGGAATCAGACTCAATTATAATTAAATGGAGCTGGTTTATATGAGACCATTTTTGTTTTTAAATCTTAGTAACATAAATCTGTTTAATTTCACCGTAATAGATTTAATAATGTACTAACCCATGTATGTAGGATCGACTTGGTACGACAGAAAGTTTCTTCTCTGATACCATATATCAACCAATTATAATTTATACATAAAATCTTATAACATGTATATATCGGTACCAGCTATTTTCGGTAGTATTGGTTTCATACCAACTTTAAGTTATGTACATATAAGAACTTGTCATTTTGATCAAATATTGAGTAACATTTCAGATGTACATGTAACCATAAGAGTTCTTAATTATAAGGTATAAAATGTTCGTTATATATTTAATTTTTAAATACATGAAGTATCTTGTGTGGAAAAGAGAAAATAATAAACGTAAAAAACGATATGTATCTTTAATTACTTTGATCTGATGTCTACCCATAAATTTCGCTTTAAAAAAAAGTTGATTCGATACATCTTGTTGATATTAATTTTTGATTAAGACTAGATTTTCATTCAATGCATTTTAAAGAATAGTTAAAAGTGAATTATTGGATTAGTTATTTATGTGTAAGTTTAGTCATCTTATTCCAATCACGTATTGGTAGAAATGTAATAATAGTAGTAGTACTTGTTTTTCGTGCAAATTCAGGTAAGACTTGGTACACAACCTAGTTTCTTCGAAGTTTCCCCTTCTTTGTCGTGTTTCATACATACATATATATATATACACATACATATATATATATATATATATATACATATATATATATATATATATATATAGACTTTGGATCATGTGAGACCAAGGGTTTTTCGTGAGACCCGTAAAACTAATTTATGTTTATTGATTAACTTTATAAGCTAATGATCTAATTACCTAAAATTGCACAGTGACAATTTTGTGATTATTGAGAAGTCTCAGGCATTTATAAATGTTCAGATTGTCAGATTATAGATTTAATCCAAGGGTTGATAATTGGTCTTACGGGTCTCACGAAAAACTTTTGGTCTCACATGATCCCAAGTCTATATATATAGGTGGAGATTCAAATAAAAACACCTCCATTTTACGAGAACGAAAGAACACCTTTATCACATGCGATAATACGATGAGGGAACCCTGTGATGTGCGGACGACGTGTTCTACGACTTAGGTCACACCAAAGGTTGTCTGCGTTTATGATTTAGCATCACATGTGATGATTTTAATGAATTATAGTATCATATCAACACCACCCTTATCACATGTGATAATATTTGTGAGAGGGCTTACTTGACCAGCAAACCAAGATCGCATCGAAAATCGTCAGTGTCTCTGATTTAGTATCATATGTGATGGAATAATAGTATCATGTGTGATTGTCTATAATAAAACGGTATTATCGCATTCTCGTAAAATGAAGATGTTCTCGTTTAAACCTTTAATAAATATATATATATATATATATATATATATATATATATATATATAGGGGTGAGTTCAAATAAAAACCACTCAATTTGTAAAAACTGTGAAAACCTCATTCAGCCAATCATAATTTTTCATTTTGTTCATTTTTTTTGTAATTATGAGAGGTTGATTAACCATTTTTATTGTGAAAGGTGTTAATCATGGATATTATCATCTTCATTATTTTAATTTTAGAGAAATACATGAAACAGTTTCATTAAAATTTCATTAAGTAGCATATGAAACAATTTCATAACCACATATGAAACAACTTCATAAAAAAAGTATTATATAAAACAATTTCACAAGATTAACAATTTCATGAAAAAATTTCATAAGATTAACGATGGATGAGAGTAGTTTTTACGGTTTTTACAAATTGGAGTGTTTTCATTTAATCGCTCATTTATATACATACAGGGGCGGACCGCCTAGTGGGCCTATAGGGGCCCTGGCCCCTGCGCTTTTTTTACCAAAAACCCTTCCATAGTTTACAGTCTAATAGATTAGGAAACCAAAATTTCTCAACCGGCCCCCCCACTTCCAGCTCCAGGCTACCAAGCGACGACGAGAGCGAGAGCGACGAGAGCGAGAGCGACGAGAGCGAGAGGGTCAGAGGGAGGCGGAGGCGCGGTCGCGGAGGAGAGCTACTCCCAGGCACGCAACGTAGGAGGAGGCGGCAGGGCAGGGCAGCGCCAGCGGAGGCGGAGGCGGGCCAGGCAGAGGCGGCAGCAGTCAGCACTGCAAGCGGTCGACGGCAAGCTCTCAGCCGGTAAGTCCTTCTCTCATTCTCATTCTCTGTAAGTAAGACTGTAAGTTACTGCTTGCACCTTCGATTTGCTTGCGTAATTGCTTTACTCATTTACTGATTTACAGATTTACTGATTTAGACATTTAGTCATTTAGGTCTAAATTTATGTGGACAGTCCATTCTTAGGTGATTTAGGTGAATTTAGGTGGACTGTGTGGTGTGGACCTGTGCTGTGGACTGTGGTTAGGCTTTAGAATTTAGATGTTAATAGTTCATTCTTTATTTATGTGGATTGTGGAAATTTATGTGGAAATTTATGTGGAAAGTGGTGATTTAGGTGAATTTAGGTGATTTAGGTGAATATAATCTAAGTATCTAACACTAAAATTTCTATGTAATGTAGATAAAGATGAAAACTCAACCTACCATTCATGGGTTTTTTAAAAGAAAGCATGGTAGTTCTTCTTCTCAAGATCCCGAAGAAACAACAAATGTAGATAATACCCCTGCATCTAGTATTCCGCCTATTGAAAACCCTTGCAAAAAAGCTCAAATTGAAAGAATTGATATTGATCTCGGTACACTAGAACGAGACCCTGCTTTGCGTCATCAAATTTCTGATTATCCTATCAATCAACAAGATACAATTCGACGAGCTTACATGAATCTTGGTCCTCTTCAACCTACACTTTCTATGTTTCCAAAATCTGGACTAGAAAGTCATAGACGTAGCTTTCAAACTTCTTGGTATAAGTTACATCCCTGGATTGAATATTCAAAGACCTTGGATGCAGCATTTTGTTTTCCTTGTTTTTTATTTAACAAGCCATCCGGGCTCGGATACTACGGTCAACGAGCATTTACCATAGATGGGTTTCGAAATTGGAAAAAGGTGGGTGGGAAAAAATGTGGCTTTTTGATGCATAT
>NC_037529.1:58251172-58253631 GCF_001531365.2 Cynara cardunculus var. scolymus | reverse complement strand
GTCGCGAAAGATAGACGGGTTCCACTTTGATTTGCGATGTTTGACATGTTTATATTTAACGTTTAGTTTTATAGTTTTACTATGTTATAACTTTGGATAATGTATTTTTGGTACCTTTGAAGTTTGAAATATATAATATACTAGTTTCGGCCCCTACGGTTAGAAGGTTTGTGTTCCGCCCCTGTATACATATATATATATATATAGAGAGAGAGAGAGAGAGAGAGAGAGAGAGAGGTTGGTTATTATACAACTCTTGACATTTGTGCAATCAATACAACTCAATCTCAACCGTCCATTTCATATGATTAATATGTGATTTTATAGAAGTTTTGATTGTTTTCTAATATAAAGTATTGATCATAATTAATGAACCATATTCATCTTTCATAATTATTTAAATCATAATAAATGAACTCTCATCATTTTCATAAATATCTCAATTAATTGGATTGCATTGGTTGTACAAATGCAACGGGTTGTATTTGAAACAAACTCTATATATATATATATATATATATATATAATATATACACACACACGTCCGTCCATAATGTGTTTCCGCTTTCACTTTTTAACTTCTTATCAATTAATGATAAGGACAGCGCAAACCACTTATCTTCAATTTAATCTTTCCAATATGTTTTCTTTGAGTTTTGTAATAACAAGGTCTTCTTACTGTGGTCAATGATGTATGAATCAACTTGTACACACCTCGACTAATTTTATAAAACTCTTGAGAACAGCTTAAAAACATCTCAAATAGTCTCGACGGGGATCAAACCGGTGATTGTGTTAATATCTATATCGGTTGCAAATAATCTGAGCTTTTCAAGTTAGAAGTGGTGGTGGTACCAATGGGGGACAATTGAAGATTAGCGGAAGAAGTGACACTCGCAATGACACTAGGTGTTTTAACGAGTTAAGTCTTTAACAAGCTACTTGAGCTCAAGCTCGTTTATATAAAGCTCAAGCTTAATTATTGTCGAGCGCCTCAAGCGATCACAAACACACTAAAACTGATACAACGTAGATTTACAGGTCGACAAGCATTTAAACCTTTTGAGAATTGAAAAAACTCAAAAACCCAGAACTCTCGTGAAGAAGAAATTATATTATTAACAGATGAAAAACTTGATTAACAACGAAGAAATTAAATTCTATTTATAACCTAAACTATGAACAAAAGAGGATTGATAAATCGATTGATTTTGACAATGAATTCAATCGAATCGATTTAAAGGATTGATAAATCGATAATATGCTTAGAAATTAAAAAAAACACGACCGACTAAGATTTTTAAATTTTCAAAAGATATTTAGATAAATAAGTATATTTATATAGTAGACTTGGGATCACGTGAGACCAATCTGTTTATGTGAGACCATTTTTTTACACTTGAAACTTCACAGCAAAAAGTTATGAAGTTAACCTTCATAATATTTTTGCTGTGGAAGTTCGGCTTTTTTTTACCTTCACAACGTTTTGCAAATGTAAAAAAATTGTCTCACGGATCTCCTGAAAACAAGCTAGTTTTACGTGAACCCAACCCTTATATAGTATTTAAAATATATATGTATATATACTTTAGATTTTATCAGGTGGCCAAAAATCAAATCCAACACGAACATGAATTTTCACCAAAAAGCCAGTTTTCAGATGTTTGGGTTTGGATTTTTAGATAATTTGGGTTTTACAAACCCCTAATCATGGGTTGGTTGAATGAGTTCTCATGCAGACTTAGGAATCGTTTATTAAATGCTTACCGGATAAATTTCCTCATCGGATGAACATGACAATGACCAAGAATTTTACCGGGTAAGAACGATAAGAAAGATGGAGAGTCTTACGCGGTAAGTGAAGATTACAACTCTTATCTAGGTAAGCGCTTACCCGGTAAGTGAAAATTACAACTTTTATCCAGGTAAGCGCTTACCCGGTAAATTGTTGCATTCAATGCGTTTTGATGTACTAAAATCTTACGCTATCAAAATAAATTTAGTGTTGACACCTATAGTTAAGCACTTACCGGATAAGTATTTGGGTAAACAGCCTCGTGGAAGGAATCAAAACAGTGGGACATGGGGTTTCCATGCGGGTATAGCTGCATGTTACCACCAGATGGGAAAGCTAGGCGGTTTGGATGCAGGTTGAGTCGTTTGGCACCTGCGTTTGTTTCTATTTGGTCTTTCTCCCTGTTTTGTTTTGTTCCTCGATTTGTCCTCAGACTTTTGTATTGGTATGTCCTACAAGTTTGGAAGACAACTCTGAATTTTAACTAAGGAAAAGGAGTTCAGACTTGTCCATAGATTTTGTTGATCCTTTCTCTCAGTGATTTGATGATAATCCCTTTTTCCTTTCGATGTATTTTTGTATCTGTAATTTCAGTTCCAGCGATCATTCACTGAGCTTATTCAGTGATCGCTGAAGAACTTGTTTTGTAATTCATTCAGAGACA
>NC_037529.1:58240153-58251072 GCF_001531365.2 Cynara cardunculus var. scolymus | reverse complement strand
ACAATGACCAAAAACCTTTACACCCAAGTAATTACATAATTTTGTCTTGTTGATGGTACATTTGGAACATTTACAAATATTACAATGACCAAAAATCTTTACAACCAATTGATCAAAATCACAAACCTCTCCTACATAAATACCACCCCATGGAACCTTAACCTCTGTTACATGAATGTCACCACCACATAGAAACCTTAGATGGATGGTGTTAGTCTAGAAAATTACTGCTAATGGTTTCCACTGTTGCTTTCCTACGTACAAATAACAGGAACATGATCAACTTCAAAAATGATGCCATAAGTATTCAACATTCTAAAATACCCGTTCTTAATCCATATATGCTAAAAGTGATAGCAACAAAGAAGCCAAGCCAAAAGCAGCCATAAATGATTTGGTTGTTGCTCCATATATTTTGGACACAATTCAATATTAATACAAACCCACCACAACACTTCTATCACAAGTAATAATCATAATAATAAGGTGGCTTTAGCAATCATATGTGTGCCTTTAACAAAAATCTACTAAGAACAAGTTCATAAAATCCATCTAAGTGCTCATTCTTCATCATCCTCATCGGCGTCCCCTCCAGCAGGCTTCTTCACAGCTGCCTTCCGGTTGCTTCACTCTTATAGGTCGACCACCTCTAAACAGACTTGTTAGCACAAAGTTTGTGTTCATGTGAGTCCACTCTCACCATGAAAAAACTCTTTAAACGTAAGTGCTTACCGAGTAAAAGACACATATCATCATGTCTGATCAACACAAGGTATGAACTTTAGCTTGGGCTGTAGTAGATGTGGAGAACAAAGAGAATCGGAAGTGGTTCATCTACTAATAGAAGATATTGGTGTTATCGAAGGAGCAGGGCTCACCATCATGTCTGATCAACAAAAGATATGAACTTTGGTAACATTAACTAGTGCATCACCCATTTTGACCACCTAACACTAAAAAAATTCATAACTTTTCGTTCGGACCTCCATTTTCGATGAGGTTTTCGCATACGCGTTAGTAAAAAGTTAATCTATAACATCCAATAAAAATATTTCAGAAAAGACCTCCCAATAAAAGCAGTTTTACATATTTGTAGGTGTTATGCTTTCCTTTGCAATTTTGTTGATTTTGATTTTGAGCTGAGAATCCCGTAAAATTTTTCCTACACCTCCAACAACTCCTAATAGATCCAAAACTAAGTTCCAAAGCATTACATCTCGTCAAATACCTCCCATTTGAGTGTTGTGCCCGTGGTTTACCGAAATGGCAATGCAATTTGTAAAACTTGCATAAACTGCAATCTACGTGACTTTTTTGACTTTCGTCACTTTTAACACTACATATCAACTTATTCAAATGTGTTCCAACCTTTACATCACCATTTAGATCATCCGTTTAAGTTTTGGATAGATTTTTCCCATTTAGGCACTCTATTTACCTACCCGATTTCCATTTAGGCAATGTACTTTGTATTTTGAACCCTCACATCATCTAATTATGTCATTTGTGAGGTGTTAGAACCAAACTTACCTCATACATCTCATTCTAACTATGCTTTCCTTTGCAATTTTATGCAATAGGGCATTGTTAAAGCTATGAAAGAGTCGGCACCGTATGCAAACACATATATGCTAATTTTCATAAAAGGTTTATTGGTGTTGAGTACTGAAACATTTTTTGGACAGCAACTACATCCACTTTTGAGGCAGATTTCATGTCACACATGGAAAAGTTTTAAGATACAAAACCTTGATGCGTATAATCACTTGATTGAAAGGGACCCTAATACATGGTGTATGGGCATTTTTCCAATCCGATAGAGCTTGTAAAGCTGTAGAAAATGGGATTTGCGAGTCATTTAATTCAATAATTGTTGATGCAAGAAGAAAACCCATAATCACAATGTTAGAGGAGATAAGGATATTTGTTATGGAGAGACATTACAAAATGTTAAGCAAAGCACAAGAATGGGAATCAGTTGTTTGTCCGGCCATAAGGAAAAAGTTAAAGAAATTGGGAGAAAATCATAGGTATGCTTATCGATGATGGTAATTTTATGATGTATGTTTGTCTATGATAGTAATATGATCTTGTATGCTAATGTATTCTTTTTCATATGTAGATATTGGTATGTTATCCCTAATGGTGGGAATGTGTTTGAAACACGAAATAGTTATGAGGACTTAGATGCTAGAAAATGTAGTTGTAGATTGTGGGACATATCATACATTCCTTGTGTGCATTCCATTGCTGTTATACATTTTATCAATAAGGATCCAAAGGATTATGTTAGTAAATGATTTACTAAGGATCTCTTCAAAATAGCCTATGAGAATATTATAAGACCATTGAATGGGAGCAACATGTGGACTCCAACACCTTACATCAAACCAAACCCACATAAGGAAAGGAGAATGCCTGGTAGACAATCCATCAAAAGGAAAATATCAGAATCTGAGAGCAAGGTACAAGGGTGACTCAATCTGGGAAGGCAATGACATGTAGCAATTGCTTGGAAACGGGACATAATGTTAGGACTTGTAGGAATGAAAATAAGAACCCACCACCTAAACTTGTTAAGCCAAAAGGTAGACCAAGACTCAACATTCCAAAACCGACTACAACAAGAAGAGCCAATAGAGATAGAAGAGGCAACAGAGGTTGAAAAGGCAATAGAGGTGGGAGGATACCATCATATGTAGGGGTCTCTTATAATCCAGTCATGGGAGAATCAATGATTGGGGTAAGCCATTATTTATTTTTCAGATTCAAATAACATTTTTTATGTTTATTGCTTACACTTTATCTTCATCATTAAAGACATCATCAGGTATGCCACAACCAGCATGGCCCGAAGGCATCCTACCATATTCAATTTCAAGAGAGGTTGTTGGCAATGATGAAGACCATGATGAAGGTGATACTACTGTTGGTGATGAAGAACATTATGAAAGTTATGATGTCGTTAGACATCAAGAAGGGTTACAAGAAAGTCAAATGGTTATATCTCCACCAGAAATTAATGATGCAAATGAAGAATAGTTCATACCATGACCTTAACATAGATTAGGCATTACTTTAATATATTTTAACGCAACTTTTGGTATATTTTGGGTAACTTTTGGTATATTTGGCGCAACTGTTGGTATTTTTTTGCGCAACATTTGGTATATTTGGCGCAATTGTTAGTATTTTTTTGCGCAACTTTTGTTACATATTTTGGTTCATTTTTGGTATATATTTTGGTTTAACTTTTGGTAAAATTATATCCAAATTTTGTATGCAGATTATTATTTTTTGTATACAACTTTTATGTTTTATGAAAAGTAATGAGAATGATATATTTGTTCTTTTTATAAATGTACGTACCTTTTTCATTCAAAAAATGTTTAATGACTTGATCGTTCAAAATATGAAAGTTCATTGGGTTTTTTCGGACTTTTTCCACTAACATAATGTATTTAACAGATTTTAGAAAGTCCAATGAGTTGTTTAACGGGTTTTGTAATGTTCAATGACTTAGTTAACAAGTTCTACAATGTCCAAAAATTTATTTGTTCCAAAAATTTGTCCAAAACTTTATTTGTTTCAAAAATTGTCCAATGACATAACTATTCTAAACAGTAAAGTCCATTGGGTTTTTTTTGGACTTTTCCCCTTGTTTTACTTCTTAGAGTATCGTTTATTATGTAGCATGTATTTGGCAGTCTAACGTATTTAAACTTTTTAGTTGTTTGGACTACGGTCATGTTATTGTTGATTTCATAATAAAGTTATAATTTATTATTATCATATTGTAGGCGTAAAGTGCTTTAGATAAAAACCACATAAACCGTACTGCACCATATTTTGAGGTGCGATTTTCTACGGTTTAAGGTATATATAGTGCGGTTTATAGTTTGACCTACACCGCAAACACCCCTATCATCCACAATGGTTTCAATTTTTCACGGTTCTTTTTATTTTATTTTATTTTATTTTAATGTTGTCTTAAAATCATATATCAATAAAATAAAAATCTAAATCGAGATTCAATATAACCCAAAATTTTCATAAATTTATATTTCATTTCTATATTTATTACTTTACATAAATTTGAATACTGATTTATATTTTTTTCAATTAAATAATTTTTGACATTAAATTGATAATTTAGTAATTATGTGACATAACTTATCAAGTTTAAAAGTAACAACCATAAGGGTGGTGTCTTATTGGTTTGAGCTTGGCTCCAAAGAATGTCAAAATTATCTGGAGGTCTCAGGTTCAAATTCAAGAAGAAATAAAAATCCCCTTGTGACCATGGAGGTTCAAATGCGATGACTCCGGACTATCTGTAAAACAGATGGTCGTCTGGGATTAATCGGCTCGCTATATCCAGGTTAATAAAAAAAAGTTCAAAAGTAACGTTTTTATTCATTTTTTGCCATTTTTCACAATTTAAATATGTCTATAACTTCAACTCGTTCCACGTTTATCATTTTGCATTTGAGTCGAACCCGTAACAATCGTTGTTCCGATACAAAACCTTTTTGTGTGTCATTTCAGATTGATATTTCTCTCGCAGCTTCTTGTTCATGTCTCTCATCGAACGGAGCAACCTCTTTCAAATATATAACATAGATTCTGTCCAGAAGGCACTTCAAACAAAACAAAAGCAAGAAGGTGTTTTTGATTGATTCTTTTATCACATTGGAAGATTTTACATCGTTGAATGGGCCTAACTGATGTTAAAAAAACGTACCACATTTTTTACATTTTGCTTTCTTTTGCATGCGACACAACGTCCAAGTTGTAACGATTGTGTTTTCCGCCAACTGTTGATGATTAGTTTGATGACAAAATCGGAAACCGAGATCCTCACTTGAGAACCAACGTTTGAGCCGGAATTGCATGATGATGTCTCTTAAGAAAGTGAAAATAATACAAACAAGAAGAAATTTGGAACACGAAATAATATGGAAATCACGGTTATAGCACTTTGAGAGTGTTGTGTTTTATTGGACATACTTTTAGGTGACGTTTGGTTCGCAGAATGTTTTTGTATGGAATGAAATTTGTTAAAGGAATTTGACTTTAAAGGAATTGGAATGGAATGTTGTCAGGTTTTGACCACCTGTTTGGTTGGCAGACATTGAAATGGAATCTGTTAAGGAATTGGAATCTGTCTGTTTGGTTCACAGAATGTAGCTTTGGAATATTAAATTCCTTCACTTGTGGAATTTGTAGGATTTTGAAGATTCCTTACATGAAAAAAAATGAACCAAACGAGGGAATGAAATTTGGTCAATGGAATTCAACATTCCAATTTCATCAGATTTCTTTAGAATCTACGAACCAAACGCCTCCTTAGTCCTATTTTGGTAGTTTTGCATGTTAGTTTTTGGTTAATTTGTTCATATTCTAACGTAAATTGCAATGCATAATCCATCCATATCATAGTCGGGTTGTGTTCATACTCGCAAAGATGATGATCGGTCCATCGAGAAAGCTCGAGAAGCAAGTGAAAGAAGACATAAAAAACGTCTTTGCCTGATTGGATACCACATCAACAAAGTAACCTGTTACCTGATAAACCGATAAGATATATTCTTAAACAATAGACATCATAAACTCTTAACGGTTTGGATGAAAGAAATATGTTCATTCACATTTCACAGTAACAAACAATCAAGTTCACAAGTTCGAAGACGATTGTTTTTTAGTATGTTTCGTTTCCGGGATCACTTCTTCTCGAAACTTTCCGCACAATCTTTACAACATTTATCTCTTCGTACCGTTCAAATGAAAAAATACCGATAGAAACATTCGCAACTGTACAGCATGCACTTACTCAACTTTACACCTATCTTAAAAAGGGATCGGTCCTCCCAACTGTTAAATCATCCCCTTTGGGTGATTTTTGAGAGAAGCCCAAATGAACATTAGTAGTTTACTCGAATAAACTGGTCGAAACAGGGCTTATGCCAAAAGGATTGCCTTTTTCCGACACGTATTTACTGTAGCTTGATGCCGAGGCAGCTCATTCGCCCAACGCGATTACGACAAAAACGTCATCAAGGGACCACTTAACCGGCTTATCCTTGTCTACAGGATTGATTATGGCCCGTTCTGCTGTTGCCAACCGATACCCAATAACGATTTCGTGCCTTTCACGACCCCTGATAATGATATCGTAGAAACAGAGTTCTTCTTGATCATACAGATAGAATTCTGCTGGTTTAATGCACATCTCGTTTCCCTGCAAATGGTGAGGAGTTAAAATTACTCTTGAGAAATTTCGACAATGGTTTATTGTGCATGAAGGGTACCTCTTCAGCAAAGAGCTCCTCAAGGACACGATTTATCTGTTTATCTTCTGCTACCATTGCTAGAGCCATGCTCACGAGCTCATTTGATAGCACGTAATCGCTAATTTTGGTTACGGAAACAAGGTTCCTAGTCCTAGAATCCAAGATCTCGCTTATTATTATTGATTTGTTAGAAGCTTGCTGCATTTCACGAATCCAAGAGCTATGAGAGAAACCAGAAACACGGAGAGGCGTTGAGCTTGTGTCTTTATAAGGAAGACGCTTCGACTGCAACCATCCATGGAATAAATAAACATGTTTACTTCCACAATACGAACTCATTAACAATTATTATTATTATTACTATTCACCTTCAAAAGTTACCTGAATGTCTCGGATGAGGAGAAGGGTGGCTAGAGATCGTGAATCGGAATGCACAATCGAGTCTTCCACAGATTCATCTGCAAGAATCAGAATCTGTCCTTTCAGAGTTAGTAATCTAATCAGCAATGTCAAAAAATCAACTTTATAGAACATTTCGAGTTATATATTCAAAAATGCTGGTGTGAACTTGAATTGGTTGAACAAATTGAAATAACAGTAGCAACAATAATTTTGAAAAACACAAACAAGTGTAATGTGAATATGTTCAAGTTATTAATCAGTTCATCAGATATAAAATTACTGTACTGTGCAACCGTTACCAATATCTATCATAGTTACCCATTTGACCGACAATTAACTTTACTTAAAGTTTTTATAAATTACTTGTAACTTGATGTTGTTTATTGTTTCTTCTACTTCTATACTTGATGTTATAAATTACCTTTTGTCTTCCTAAAACTTATTTGATCCTATCAACTTACAGATATAGTCCCATACTGGAATGAAAATGTAGTGACGAGGAAACTTACTGAATCAAACGTCTCCAAAGGCAGGGTCTCCAAATGCTTTTTGATGACCGCATTCCCTACACGATGGACGAGTTTAATGTTAACCAGTCCTAGAATATCAAGTCCACCATCGACCAACTTTTTCTCTCTCTCCTTTTCCAAGACCTCATTAAACATCCATAACTCTGAACCTGGTGCCAAGAATGCCTCTAGAACCTGGTAGATGACAGACAAAGAATATAACAATGTAGGAAGTAACAGCAAAACCAACACACCAACCATGATTGTTGAAATTTAGAATTTTGTTCAATGTAATACAGATGGACTGAAAGAGAAAATATTAGAATTAAAATGATAGTCCAATAGTTACTTTTAGTAACTAAGGGGCCGTTTAACAAATGCTTACTGGGTAAGCACTTGGGAGTCACCACCCTCACTTACCTTATCAGATAACATTCTCGGCTATCATAGGGGATTGCCGTTAAGCTCTTCTACCCGGTAAGCGCTTACCAGGTAAGATTCTCAACCCTTGCTATGCCTCTTACCGGGTAAGATTCTTATTCCTTGCCATGTTCACCCCATAAGGTAAGTGATATCCAATAATTTACCCGGTAAGCGTTTAAAACTAACACACAGACCATGATTGTTGTAATAGAGGATTTGTTCAATTAATCATACAGATGGACTGAAGGGCGTGAGAGAGAATTTTCAGAATCAACTTGAAAAAACAGATGGATATCGCTATGAATACATGCACATTATCTTTTGTTAAACATTAAGGTAGAAAAAATGCAGAGATTCCATTTTGCACACAGAAGGCTGCACCTAAAAACAGTTGCCACTTCCTCAAAACCATTATCTTTGGTACATATATTCGGCATGACAAGGGATAAAGGTCGATCAGATCTTCCAGAATTTTGAGCACAGCAGTATGTAACTTCTCAATTTATACAAATGAAGATAGAGGGTTTGCTTACCATGTGCAAAAAAGTATTCCCAACAACTTATTGTTGTTATGGTCAAAGATGTTCTAACAGTGAACAACTAAAATTGTACCCCTCCAGACAAAAACGTTGGTCAAGATCCCCTTTTAGATAAAACTACTGCTACTGGTCCATGTTTAAAGTTCAAGAAATTAATAAATTTGCTACAACTAGTAAAGAGGTGAAGACTAAGCACATTATTGGTGTAACCTCCTCCAACATATATATGAAGATAGTTGATGCAAGTCGTCAGGAGTGCAGATGGCTGGGTGAGAAAAAAGTAAGATCCATTGAACCAAAGTACAGACATTAATAGATATCAGTGGATTACCATGATCATATCATCAATATCCCGTCGCCAACCACAAAATAGTATCTTTTCTGGAAATTTTGGAGGGTCCACTTTCTTTGGGAAGAGACCCCTTCGCACCTGCATGGGACAAAAGGGTTAAGAACACAATCCAAACCTTTATATTACATTAAGACAATGTGGCAACTATTACATATATGCTAAAATGGTGGTGTAGGAGACAATCAATCATTACTTTGTAGGATCGGACTACTGCATTAGTGTTACATGCAAGCAGATAGACAGAAGATTATTGCTTCCCTTGTTTCATGAAATGGCTATAATTTCTTTCTTGTCCATACTAGGAAAAGGAGTAGAGTTTTAACGACTTATAAACCAACAGAAATAATCTTATTGAATCTATTTCTCATGCTATTACGATTATACAACCACTGATAATATTATTATTATTTGGTGGTGTACTTGGAGACTACATGTACATATCTGTTATTTTTTAATGGAGATGCACACTTCACTAGCTTCTAGAAGAGGGGTGTACTGGAATCTGAGATCATGCCATATGATTTACCAATTCAAAGACCCTACATGGATGCAATGCATGAGAAAGTAAATGTATATATATACATATATGTATAATGATAATAATAAGAAGAAGAAACCCCCTAAAAACTGCAACAGTTGTGCACATCATACAGAAGGCTTAGGTTGCTGCCTAATATGTAGAGAAAGGCTGACCTCTGGTAAAGAGCCAGGGGAATATGTGTCATCATCCTCAGCTATCACAAGTATCTCATCACCCTCTTTTAATATATATTCATCTTTTGGGTTTATTATTATCTTCCCTCTTTCTGCAGCAACTTTCACTCCGCAAGGGATGGCGTCCGGAAAGGAAATGAGTACATCTTCAAACCGCAATCCATCCAACTGGGGCCACCTTTTGATATAGAACTCAGCATTTTCAAACCCCAAGATATCTTCCCATATCTGTAAGAAACAATTCCAGAATTGACGGGAATATAAGTTATTCTAAGTTCTAGACACCCGTGAAAGAGGAAAATAAATAAATTAAAGTGCTGGGCCGAATTGGCTGACATGGATCTCTGACAGGAATGAAGAGGGCTCAATGCCCCAACAAAGTGAGCAATAGTTATAATTTTGCCGGGTAATTATGGTACTATTAATCATTCCCAGGCAGATAAACATGCATTGTCTGGTCTCGGGTACCTATAGTCCTAACATTTATAGGGTTTACAAAGGCCTGTACTATAGTGAGTTTCCAAGAGAATCACTCAAATAATAAGAAAAACAATGAAAACTCATCCTACCACAGCTTCTGAACCAAATGATAGAATCTTCTTCTATTTAGACTACAAGGACCGAACAATAAGAAAAGGTCACAACAAAAGATTTCTATGTAGATGATGGCATGTATGAAGAACAAAAATGAAAATTTCTGCTACAGGGGGAAGAACAGTTAAATAATTGCTTTTCTGCTCCCTTTAGGTTTCAGATATTCTACTATAGCATTTTATTTAACTACCTGTGCAAGGCCGGGCTGCAGAGCACACTGTATCATCAACCGTCCAATCACATCATGTGCAACCACTGTCTCAATTAGCTCTCCTCCAACAAGCTTCACCAGGGGTTCATTGTCAAGATCACTCATCTCTACAACAACATGACCCCTCAGTCCCTCTTTCACTCCAGTAAGGCTAAGCACAACCCTCAAGGCACGTGCATCACTCTGATGATATAAAAGAGAATATAATAAAGAAACCCATCTTGGTGTCAATGGAATGAGAACTGCAAGAAGAACATAAGATTTAAGAAGTAAGCAAACCTGATCTGCATTTTCATCTGCTGCCAGTACGATTATAGCACGTGCCTTTGAAACTGAAACCTAAGAATATGAAAAGAGACTAATAAAGAAAGTATCCTGAAATCCATATGTGTGTGTGCATATGTTGGTGCATAATGAGACAGACGAAGAGAAAATTCAACCAAGTATCCAATGTATTATTGTATAAAGAAAGTGAATGTTAACAAGGAAAACTGTGAAGAATGACTGAAGGGTTGCTCTGACTACCTTTTTCAAGTCCGCAAGAATGAGAGGACTGCCACTTCTGCATATAACCGAAGTGCCCATGAAGCTGAATTCAAGCTTTGCTATATCCATCTCCATCTCCTCCTTGTCTCTTTCTGCCAGGACAACAACAACGCCACCACCAATGCTCTTATTTGCTATTGCCAGCTGCTTTAGAAGTGAACCCTGTAATCAAAATAAGTTCTCAATCTCTACATAGTTTACCAAAACATAATGTTCTAATGCCCTTTGTCGTGCAAAAAGTGTTGGAAAAAAGAAAAAAGGAAATGATTTGTCAAATATCACCTCCCAAATTCAAGGATCAATCTCGATCTGTTACAGCCTAGAATCATGCACAGC